>NC_030678.2:71302069-71616236 GCF_000004195.4 Xenopus tropicalis | reverse complement strand
CCTAACTAAGCTGCATTAATCCATATTGATGGCAAAATAATCCAATTGGGTTTATTAAATGTTTTTTAGTATATTAGGTAAGTGGTTAAAAAAATTTTTAAAAAATTGCATCTGCAAAAACCGACAGCTGCCATTGAATTTTACATGACCGCAACATCTTTTAGATGTTGGATTTTTTTGGATTTTTCGCATAATATAATTTTGATGCAAAATACATGGTGAAAAAATCATGTTTATATGTGAAAAAACAAGTGCAGAAAAAAGCAAAATGTTAGTAAATGCCCCCAATTGGGTCTATGCCTGTAATTATAATTGATTAATAAAAGAAAACTCTATATTAGGCTGAATGTGAGCAAACCAGACTAAATGTTTTGGGTTTAGAGTGCCACCTGTCAGTCATGATGTGAACTGTAGCACAACAAAACTATTTACAGGGTTTTTAAAGGGTCACTAATTTGTATTTGTGGCTGCAAACTATGTAAAACAATTTTCAAGAAGATATACTTACTTTTGTATGTTCACAGTTGTGACATGTGTTTTAGCGAATAAACTAGCTATCTGTATTTAAGAGAATTCAGACCACAGTGAAAAAATAATTAGTGAGGCAAAAGGAACAAATCCTATTGTTATCCAGAAACCCATTATTCAGAAATCTCCTGATTAAAAAAACAGCCTTCAGTTTATAGATTGATTTGCTGTTTTACTACTATCATAATAAATAACTGTTTACTTGTTTACTGTTATCTAAGTTATCATAAATCCATGTTCAGGGTCGGACTGTGGTGTGCAAGGCCCACTGGGGCTACTACCCCAGGCACCCACATATCACCTCTGGGTCTTTCATGGCTGCTCCCCCACCACCAGCCTCTCCAATATAGCTAATTCTGCCACAATCAGGGGAGGGGGGCAGCAGGGGAGCAACAGGGGGAAGGCAGGCAGGGATTGGGTCTGGGTTGGCAGTGTCCCGATGGCCCAGTCTGACCCGGTCTGTGTTAATGGCAAAACAGCTCTGTTGAGTTGTTCAAATGCTTTTTTTCAATTTAGTAGAGGCAGGGTCAGACTGGGCTGCTGGGAAAAACCTTGATGGGCCCGGCAGCCCAGACCCGACCCTTGCTGGCGCTCCCCTGGTTGACGGTGTTCCTCCCCTGACATGTTAAACTTGGGCGCGCTCAGGAGAGGCCTTTGGTGGGGGCTCCTACGGTGGGTTAGGGAGGCTCTGTGGGGGGGGGGTTAGTGGGTGCAGCAGGGGCCCTAGGGGGTGCAGGGTACGGGCCGGTGGGAGCACCTGCAGTGCCCCTGGGGTGGCAGCCCTTCACCCCCCCAGTCCGACCCTGAGTAGAGGTAAGCCCAGTGTCGGACTGGCCCACCAGGATACCAGGGAAAACTCCCGGTGGGCCCAGATGTCAGTGGGCCCTTTTGCTTCTAACTATTTAGCTTATTTCATGGTCATTCCCTATTTCTGTATGGGAATAAGGAAGCTTGATAGATGGAAGAATAGAGTACAGAATGTAGAGAAAAGAGACTAGGATAATAAAGAGTATGAGGGAGGAGAGGATGAATTAAAGTTTTCAGAGTGGGTTCATGGTTTTCTGGTGGGCCCCTGCTATCTCAGTCCAACACTGGGTAAGGCTAGATCCTAAACTAGATATTATCAATACATATTTCTCAATTGCCAACATATTCCGAAGCGATATATAATAATGGCTGTATACATTGAACATACAGATTAAAGGAGAAGGAAAAGTGAAAACTAAATAAGCTTTTGATATTGAGAATTTGGCCATCAGAAAATTATCTGTAAGACATCTGTGTTGTTCACAGATAAAATTATGACATAGATGTTTTTTTGTTGCACAATATTTTGACGAGAACATAACAAAAATCCTTAAGTTCACTATCAGCAGTTTGCCAGTGTTAGTGAGTTAGGGTATACCACTTTGATCTGAAGACCTATATGTATTGAACAAAACATCCCTGCCCAACAGGCGTGATCCACAGGGTGTATCCTATTGCAACGAATTTCCACATTTCACCATTGGCGGGTTTTTTTTGCAAAACGCCTGCAAAAATTTATAAATAAAAATATAGTATATAAAAAATTTGCTGTGTGACAAAAAGAGTTGTGTGCATAATTTTCTGACATAAGCAACAATTTTGTTTTGACACTCAACAATTTTTTTACATGCATATTTTTTCGGTTTACGCAAATTTTTCTTTCTTTTGCAAAACAGGACAGATTCGCTCATCACTAATCACCAAAAAACTATATTTTTGCACAGCGACAGAAAATGTAATAAAAAACTTTACAATATGTATTAATTGCAAAATTCCCGTGGTTCAAGTAAATGTAAATATAATTAAATTGAAAGAAGTATTTGTTTATCTTTTTTGTTCTCTGGTTGTTACTCTTGAAGTAATATAACAAAAGTCAGTAATCAAAAAAAAATTCGCTCATAGCTACCTGCCAAAAGAGTGACTTAGGAATAGAGAGATATTAAGAGGAGCACTACTATGATGGCTGTAACTACAATTCTTTCTGTGCCCATGTCATTAAGCAAGAAAACATATTAGTAATGTGAAGTGACTGTAATGTGTACCAATACCATCCTAAAGTAACAGATATGAGGTTTACAAAAATATGTTGTGGCGTTTCATCAAATAAACAATTAAAGTGTTTTAAGAACCAATAGAACCCAAATTATTGCTAGATCTGTGATGTGTGAGAAGTCAATGTGAAAACCCTTCCTCTATTACTGCAGTGAGGGGCCACCTCACTGTACTGTGCTGTACTGGGAGAGTTGCATCTGTGCAGACTGACTGCTGAGGCTGAGAGAAAGTTTGAGGTATCTAAAGCAAGGACAAGGCCAGAATCCAAACATATAATATGCATTCCTATTATACCTCTTTTATATTATAAATGCTTATTATGTAAAACAACTTTTCAAGCAATAGCTGTGACAAGGGGAGGTCCATTTATTAACATTGTAATTTTGTCGATTTAGAGGTCATTTATTAAAAGATCAGAATTGATCTTTTTAAAAAAAATTGCCTAGGACACTCCCATTGGCTTTTAGATGGCAAAGTGGTTTACACAAGCGGGCAGGCGGATGAAGGAAGGGCCAGGGAGTTGTGTGTCAGGCCCCATCTTAAAAAATTTTTTGTTGGGGGGGGGGGCAGCATGGCATTGCTACAATAAAATCAGAACTTCAGTTTCAGCAAGATTCTTTACATGTTGTAAATACGATAAAGTTGAACATCATATGTACACTAGCGGCCAATGTAGAACACTTATTAAAAAAGCTTTGAAGGAGCTGTGCTGAGTTTGCTGCTAGTGTTACCAAGCATTGTAAGGCAATGTGTTTCCTATACAGTTACATGTAACACAGAATATACAGTGCTGGCACGGCTGATACTATCTCAGCTCTGTAGATTCTACAACACCTAAAGGGTTAAATTGAGCATATTCTTCTAACAGCTTGTTGCTGTGTATTCTGCAACTGGTTCCTACGGGTTACTAAAATGTAGAGTAAAGTATACACTGGTACAGTAGAATAATTTGGGGTGTTGCCCAACAAGGCAAGTGCCACCCCAAGAGCATGGCTATGTGATATCTGTTAAATGTTATAACCCCATCACCACTGGATGTGGTCTGTTTAAAGGTGTGCTATACATATTTTTGTGTGTTGCTAAAAGGTTCCATGGGCTCCAAACAGATGCATAGTTTATTTCTCTTTTTACATTTAACTTTTGTATCACATACACCAACCAGTATGTTTATACTAATTATAAAATACTAATACAGATAAATATCTTACTTACACATTTCTATCTGTCCTAGATAGTATTCTATCTGGCCTATGGAGTATAGCATATGTCAAAGCTGTAGTAATGCTGTCATTGGACTAGAACTATCCTGTACCTTGTATTCATGATTTAGGAGAAACAGGAGACATGCAGATGTTTAGGTAATAAATAATTTATTTTCACTCCAGGTTTCAACTTTACACATAAAAATTATTTCTTTGAAATTTCCCATCAAATCCTGTCGAGGAAGCAAAAAGGCCATGGGAAGGCCAAGGAGGCACAGAAAGAAGGAAAGAAGAGGCGAGGGGAGGCACAATGGGTAGGAATCTTACAGATAACTGTAAGAGGCACGATGGAGAGATGTTGAAACAGACAAGAAAATCACTGAAAGGAAATGACATAGGGAAAAATACAAAATGGGGTAACATTCATCTCAAATAAATGGGAAGCTAGGAAGTTACAGAAAAAAACCCATAGGAAAACATATCTTAGTTACTTTATTATGTTTCTTTTTGGGGGGGTTGGATTTGAGGTGATTCATAAGGTGTTCACCTCACCCTGAAATACCTGCCTAGTCAAAGAAGTATCACCAAACAAAGCATAATTGATATATAAGGAAGTTCTATGTATTATCGCTTTTTACTTTTTCTTATTTGTTTTGTTTCCTCGTGAGTGCCTCGTGAGTTGGGGCTAATTCTAATCGTCCCTGCTGTTGATTAGCCCCCTAAACACTGCAGAAGGCTGGAGTTTGTGCAATGTGCAAAATTACTATGTTTTTTACCCACAGAGCCACATTATACCCCCCCCCAAAATTTCAGTACAATTATGGGTGCTACAGCCTTCCTGTGCCACACAGTACATGCAAATTGCATATTGCAACCATGAATGTGGATGAGTAAAGCATTTCCACTATAGGAATGCTCATGGCACAGGAAACAGGCAATATTAATTAAAAGACCTTATAGAGTGTGTGTGCGCATGGTAGAAATTGTATATTGTAAAACCAACTGGGTTTGGCACTGCTAAATAATGTCTGTTAATTGCTGCAGAATTGTGTTGGCTCTACTGTATATAAATAAATGATAATAAATCACAAGCCCCAGTTATTACTGCATTGTGTTTGTTCTAGTTTTTAGAGAGATGTTTATCCTACCTGGTGGGCTTTAATGTTCAGTTTATCACTAGATAAGTTTTCTTTTTTTTTTGTATAATTATTTTTATTGTGTTTTATACAAATGAAAATAACTTTAACGGCAGCTTTTTAATCTCTTTCACTCTCAAAAGTTTAGTGAAGTTAGCAAACAGACTAAGAGATAGAGTTTTTAACTAATACAACATGTAAACCTATACTAAATTATTATACTTAACAATGGATAAGTTTTCTAACTGTGAGGCACTTGCAATTCTGGAATGACCCCAACATATTTCTTGCTGCTCATATATGGCAGTAGCTGCAGCTATATATCCACAGAGCTGCAGACATAAAGTGCCAAAATATCATTGTTAACTGTAACATTGTTATTTTGAAAATGATTTTAAAATGGGTGTTCCTTCTCTGCTGTTAGTGTCCCTTTAATAAGGATGAATGCAGTGGCATAACTTGGTTGTGCTAGGCCGCCCTGCAGAAAAATATTTTGAGAGGGTCCGGCACGACCAGTGCCTCCTCCCCGTCCCACTTCCCCCAGGTAAGAGAGGGTCCCGGGGAGGGGGAACTAAGGTACAGCAGACACTCCGGTTCGGGCCCTCCCTGGCCCCCCCCAAGACCGTGGGGTGGTGCATTTGTGCATATTTTTCTGTCACATATAAATCACTGAACATTTCAGCAGCCAAAAGCATGAGACTGCAGGTGTCTTCATAAATGTTCTGGAATGCCACATCCAAACCTATATAAAGGAGACAGAGCTGCAACCTCACCCATGTGTCAACCTGAGGTATTGGCTGATTACATTCCAGACAAATCAACTGCATTTTCTGTCAAAAATAGCTTGTTACATATGGTTGGGCAATAAGGTCTACTAGACCAAATCTGTTTGCCACATGCATGACAAGAAATTGCCTACCAGAAAACCATGAGGTAAAGATGCATGTTTATAGGTGATTGTCTTCCTAAAAGGTTATATGGCAATGCAACATGCTTGTTGCATTGTATGGATCTTACCAAAATATTTTGAAGATATTTCTTAGGATATTTGTACAATAGCTTGTCTTGGTAAAAACACATCTGACAGTAGCCAAAACTCTGAGACTTAAAAACATAAGCAGTTACAGTAAAGCAATATTTTTGTTATAATGTTAAATTATATGAACCTTATTTGGTGATACTTCTTAATTAATTATGGCTGCAACAGGGATCATAAGTTTGTGGAGCTCACTTGTCTTCACCACCATATAGTCAAGAAATTAATATGGAGATATGATGTCCATTCTGTATCAAATTGCACTGAGATAAGTTAAAAAAAAACCTGCATAATGAAAAGGGAACCAGTTATATGGGAGTGTTAAAGGAAATCTATCATTATAAAATGGTACAATCCACTTACCTTGAATAGGTATAGCTTAATTTTTCCTAGTTTTGTTTTATCTTTTTTGTTTGTTTATAAGCTGTTGTTGTACCCACCAATGTATCTTTTTATACAATCAGTTATGTAGTGACCCTGTTATTTCTATAACTGCATTTGTGTTTGTCAAAATATTTCTGAATGTCCTGCAGAGCAGGTGGCATACCCAAAGTCATTTTATCTATCTGCAGCTGACCAATAACATTTAATGTGAAACTTTCCTGAGGCACGGTCTGTATCTCTGCAGGGAGGGGTTTACTGGTTAGTGAAAGAGCTAGTTTACATAGGTGACCATATTACAACTAAATAATGCATTAAATAACACCAAATGACACTAACTATGGCAGCTTGATTCATTTAAAGAGCAGTTTACCTGAGCATTTATATATTGTTGCTACAATTGCTGGTTCATACAAATGAAGGGCCTTCCCTTGACTGATGCTAGAACCATTTTTGTATACTTTGGATGCCACATGGCAATTAAAACAACCAGTCAGTGGGATAGATACCCAAAACCTCAGCAGGGGCATCCTATTTTTATTCAGTCACTGAATATTGTAAACAAATTAAAACACTGATGTGGCATATCTGTAGCACCATACTATAGTAACAAAATAGCATCACAAGAAGCCACATGTGTAAACTAGCCTTTTATCCCTCTACAAATTGACATAGCATTGGCACTGACTACTATTATGCTTCACTGCATGACATTTAAAGGTACATTGTAAATACAAGTCCTGTGATAGATTGCCTTTAAATTAACCCATAAATTACCTTGTTTAACACAACACTATTTAAATGACATGCTCTGGCATTAAAAAAAATGATTGATAAAGCCCCATAGGACTGAAAAGTGTCACAGAATATTGCTCTTGTGTGATAAGCAATAATCTGTAATATAGTTGGGGAGTATTATTAGCCAATGCAAGTGGTAGAAAATTTATTTTGGTGTCCTCTAAAATTAGGAAGGACACTTAAAATTGGAAGGGGGTCTACATTATTCCACACATTTGTCCAGGAGATTGTCATGAGCAGTTGGCAAGAGGTGCAATGGTTTATGTTTTCGGAGATGGACCAGTACTGATATAATCTCTGTTTACAGCTGTCACATCCCATGGTTGCTCTAGGAACTCAGAGGTTTCTTCTGCTATCTGACCTGGAATCCGAAAGTCCACAGCTGGATGTCCCCCTTTAGGGATGTTGTGGGTGGGGGCTCTAGGTTCAGGAGGGCAACCAGTCCCTTGTAGAAACTGCAAGAAGTTTTCCTCAATGGAGCCTTCCCTGCTGGGCAGTCGTAGTTCATCTTCTCCAGCACCACCTCTTTTAAAGAAGCAACCTACCCACCTCCCCAGTTCCAAACGAATTTGCCTGTTGAGACATCCATAGAAAATAGGGTTTGATGCAAAGCAAAGGAATCCCATCCAGGTGACAACCCACTCTGCACGCGATCCAGGTGGTGGAGGGGGAGAGCGCAGTGCAGCATACAGATGAAAGCCAAAATAGGGCAACCAGCATAGCAAAAACTGACCTCCTACTGCAGCCAAGACAGCTGCAGCCTTCCCTCCTCCTCCCCCACCTGGTAGACGCTGCTGTGGTGTCCCACGAGTACCACCTGAACCAGTCACCATAGTGGAACGGCTGCTAAGAGATTCTGAACGCCGCCGCTGAGGAGATGTGTCCATCCAGGTGGGCAGAGGCCCATGGTGCAGGGCAGCCACCCGTGCCACCTTGAACATGCTGCAGTATACAACAATGATGATGGTAAGAGGCAATAGAAAATAGAATGAGGAGTAAAACAGAAGAAATCCAGCACGGAAGACACTGTTGCCCCCTCCCTGCAGACTGCAGTGTCCAGGGGCTGGGGGGTTCCAGCCCAGTACAGGGACAAGTGAAGTCAGAAGGGCCTTGACCCAAACCCCAGCCAAAACCCAGCTGACCAATCCCATTGTCATTTTGACTTGGTATCTCATTGGATGTACCACATAGTAGTATCTCTCTATGTTGATGGCAGAAATAGACAAGATACCTGTGCTGGTCAGACAAACACTTAGGAAGAGGTAGGCACGGCAGGCCATCTGCCCCAAACCTTGGCCTTCATACAGATAGGTGCCCCCACCCCCTGACAACATGGCCAATGGCATAAGGGTTAGTGCAGCCAGAAGATCCACCACACATAAGTGGAAGACCAGAACAAACTTCCTGAGGGATGGAGTTTTCATGATGACCCCCATGACTGCCACATTCCCAGCCACTGCTAGAAGGTCCATGAGAAGCATGAGGAAGAGGGCCCCATACTGGGGGTTTGTGGGAGAGGAGGCCCCTGAAAAATTGAAGGAAAGGTTCCAAGTGTGAGAGGGAAGGGAGGTATCCATGGGGATGATTTGGATTAAAGGTCACCATCACCCTTCTGCTTACAGGACCATCACCCATCATACATCAAAAAGAAAGGAGGGTCCTGAAAGAATTACAGGAGAATAAAAAGGACAGGCATTGGGAACAGCAAACAATGGAAAATCTGCATGAAACTGCAAAAAAATGTAAAAGAGCAAATAAAAAAAAAGGGTGAGACAAGAAAAATGTTAAGATAGTAGGCTAAGGGTTACTTTGGGTCAAAATAGACAGAATAAAGGAATGGACTGGAGGTCAAAGGGATAAAGGGGAGAGAAAGGGGATATTGTCCCAGAAAAAGGTCACATTTCGGACAAATATTTGTCACAAACAGCTATGTCTTCTGCAATGGTCTGCAGTAAGTGGTTTGTCTGGCCCACAAAGCATTACTCCTATATTAGAGACAGTATTGCCAAGTCAGAGTGTTGCCCCTTTAGGTATTCTTTCCTAAAGGGTGTTATTTCTTTCTGAAGAGTATTATAATATCCTACAGAGCATTTCTCTGTTGTGTAGACCATTCCTGCCCACACTATGTCACTGTGGGTAGCAGAATATCCTTTCTGCTTGTATTCTGCAAAACGCCATTCAGAAATCTGAAATCATTTCTGTCATTCCTTACATCTTCTTCTGCATACAGAAGGACACTCCTCTAGATGTCCGAGTATCAGTACAGTTGGTAAAGGCACTCCCAGTCTGTATCCAGGGAGGCAGCGTATGGCACAGTTTCTAGGTGCTTAGTGATGTATAGAAGAGCATTTGTGTCATACCGGCTGCTCAGCAATGGTCATCAGATGCACACAACCTACATGAAACAGGTTAAAGGGGTTAAACATAGTATGGTAAGGGGCCCTTTTTACATACCATGTTGAGTCTAAGAAACAAGCCATCTTCTGGAAGTAAATGGTTGCATTACATTGCCTCTTAGTCTAGTAGCTTTACCTATATGTGAAACTGTGTCTCTAATATAAAAATGTGGGCGTCTGTGTGTGTGTCTATAGTATTAATGCTGCCACCATAACTCCTGTTTAAATACCTCCATATGTATATACCCCGTTAGCTGCTATATAATTCCCCTTGTTAACATCTGTATCTCTATTATTTTTAGGTTGTGATTATATACCCAATTATAAAGACTTATACTTACTAGATTTTTCTCCAAGGTGATCTGCATGAGACCCTTCCAGAATAGTTAGGAATCTACGGTCAGCTTTTCTCCTTCATCCCCATACACCTGCCAGCCAGAGAGCAGGAGAGCAGAGCGGCAGCTCAGCCCCCCAGCATCTATCGCACAGCACTGCAGTGATGGAACCAGCAGGAACAGGGTCCTATAATCACTCAGATTTACACACACATACACACATATCCATTTTTAGTCTGGGCAAAGCTAATGAGGGATTCTGCGCTATGTATATTTAAAAAAGCAAATAATAGAAGAAAGGTATGGTAGACTCTCCACAAATATACTCACAAATAAAAAAGGACATTTGTTGGTACATGGGTACAAATGTGGCTACTGTAAACATTGGGCAATGTCATCATTTTTTCTATTAATGGAAAATAATTTTGTGGCAAAATTGTGACTAGATCTCAGTGTACTTTATGCATAGGCAACCCGTGAGCCTACAGTCGTTGCAGCTTTTGCCAGCTTAGCTACCTTGGGGGATGCTGGGAGTTGTAGTTCTTAAGCCAACAGTGTGCTAAAGTTTGCCTAATTATTTTAAAAGAAATTTCCCATATAAATACTATACTATACTGTATTTTTTAAGAATGTGCAGAATATATTGGCTTTTTATAAATACTTTTTATTAGGAAAAAATACTAATACAATGTTAGTATAGTTATATTAATTCAGCCTATTTCTTAACACTTTGGGTTGACTTTACCCAGCTGTAGTATGTAAACACAAGTGTTTTCCATGCATTTATGGTATATTATACAGCGTCCAACCGGACGCATCTTGAAATGCACGGACATGTAAGGCACGAATACTGATACCCATTTGATTCTGTCCATTTTGTTTTTTGCTGGGTCTTTGCCAGGCTCTGTTTGTCCTGCTGTCACACAGTTGTCTGGGTCTCTCCCCATCTCCTGCTGTCATCCCATTCATTTGTCACACAATTTTTCTCCCTCCTTTCTGACCACCTGTTTCTCACATGAGAGCAGTCAAATCTTACTGCTGCTCTGTTTGTGCTCTTAAACATTTACCTTACTCCTTGTTAATCTCTTTATATTCTGTTATGACAAAGATTATTTGCCTTTGTCACACTGTTTATCTTCAGCTTTCATTAGACTGCCTCTGGTTTAATTTACTCTCTATATTTTGTATTACATCTGTCCACATCACTTCAGCTATGTCAAGCTGTGACATGGCAGTCTGCACTCCTTTCTCTCAGCACAAAAACTGTCTCTGGCCATGTCTCTGTGTCCTGCTGTCTCTCAAGGTCCTTTGTTGCTGTTCAGTTTTTTAACGAGTGTATTTTTGGGTCCTTGTGTCATAGCAACGTGGTCATGTGACCATTCTGAATATTCATGAGCGCCTCACGTTCTAAGAAGCAGAGGACTATGGGAGACTGTTCACCGGGAGGCTGCAGAGCCCATTAAGTGTCATTATCATTATTTATTTATAAGTATAGCTGGCCATTTTACACTGTATGTAGACATTTTAATACTCCGCACTGTGAATGTCAAATGTTCATAATATGTGAGATAGAATGAGTGATAGACGGATAGCTGTTCTATTGTATACGTATATAAGTAAAATCATTTTTTCCACAGGAAGTTATTTTTGCTCATTACTCACTGGTAATATATAGATGCGATAGGTATAGAAAATATAGGTTTTTTTTTTATCTAAGTGTTTGATGACACATTGCTAATTAATTGCTGTATACTCATCATAGATCTTGAGACATGTATGTACAGAAAGGCTGCAGCCCCCATCATGCACTGTAGGATCTTTATTAAAGGATGGCAGCAGTTGTTATCCCTTATAAGTGCCACTGTATTTCTCAAAATGCAATGCTACTGTATTATGAATTGGTCATGTCTAAAAAAAAAAGTAGAAATCCCATTTTCCACTGTAAGAGGCTGATCCACATTACTTGAGCACAGACCCTACACAGACAACTATTTCTGTTAAAAATCACTAAAATTATGTATTCCTTACTTATAGTCTTTCACCATTAAGTACTAAAAAAACTACAACAGCCGATGCAGTGTTAGAGGTCAGCAATGTAAGCAGTCAGATGAAGGTGAAACTAAAAAGGCCAATTAAGTAAAGTGAGTATACAGAAAAATAAATCAGAAAGGGGAGCAGTAGAACCTGCTGCTATATTTCCGTTATATCAAAAGCTGTCTGAAATATTATAAATAATAGGTTAGTATAAGAGATTAAAAAGGTTGCAGTTCTCAAGCTGTTGTATTTCAGCTCATGACAAACATTGTAAACAATTGAATAACAATTGGTGGATAAAAGGTTGATGGAGCAGGGATATCTTGTGCAAATTGCAATGCCCACTTTGTGTGTTGGTGGGTCTGGTATTAGCATTTCTTTTGCAGATAAGACTGCAGCTGTACATAGCTGGTTGAGGGTAATATGATTCTGCTGCCTCCTGCTGTATGTTTTAGTTCACATTATTAACTCACAGACTTTAGCTGTGTGTGAGGGCAATTGTAATTTATTAAGTTATTGGTATTAAGTTGTTGATACACATTGGTGGGACAGGCAGAAGCCCTTTTAGGGGCCCAATTCTAGCCATGTGTTCTGACTGAACAACGGACAGAGAACAGGCAAATTGGGGCATAACTGGAGCATACATAGGTAGGATTAAGCGCCCAATGATTTCTGAAGGTAGCCCTGGTGATAACCCCCTTCATATTTAGACATTAGGGAACATGAGCATTACTGTACTTGATATTACTCTCTTCAAAAGTGCATTTTTGACAAATAATAAACTGACCCAAAATCAAGGAAGAAAGCAGTTAATCTGCTTTTCATGGCCATCCCAGGCAGCATGAAACAAATGGGTTAAGTATTCCTGCTGGCTGTAGACAGAAGAAAGCAAATCTATAACCCTCCCTTTTGTTTACTTACTGGGTCTATGACCAATAGCCGGCTATAGTTCTCTCGGCTAAGTCCTTGCACCCTTTCAGTCTGGAACCACTTATGGAAGCTGGAGTAATTTGGATATCTGGGCATTGTAGTTCATCTGGCTTATTGTAGGGCCTTAGGATGAATGTACATGCAGGTGCATGCAAGTTTTTGTGTATTGCTGCACTGCACAAAGAACCTTGGATGTAGGAAGTTGGTTAATTATATTTATTTCCAGTTACTCTGCCCTGTGGAGGACCTCCCCAGAAAACAGAGCAGGTCCTGTGAGCTTCATTTCTGGTTAACCTCTATCTTGCAAAGAATGCAGCAATCCGACAGCTAGGAGTAAGAGTAAAAGTCTGGGATGCATAGCATAGCTGTTGGATAGAAATTTGGAAACGTCTCAGAGGATTCAGACCATTTATATCACAGTTTCTGATCAGGAGTGAATTATGCCTCGACCCAAGACAGAGCAGTCAGATCAGTGACCTCATCCAGTCGATCTCAGTGTCCCCAAAGCAGGTAGTTATTTTTTGAATTCTGACTTGGTGCCAAGTTTTGGTTGAATAAAAACAAGATTTGCTACCAAATAAACCCTCATGTAAGATTATAGTGTGCATAGAGGCTACCAAATAGCCAATCTTAGCCCATATGTAGCACCTTCATGAACTCTTACGATGCTATTGTTGCTCTCCAAGTCTTCTTACATTTGACTGTGGCTCACGAGTAAGAAAGATTGGGGTCCCCTGAGTCAGATGTTCTTCGTTGGATTACCTCGGCAGTTTTTGAAGCAGAGAAGCTTCAACTAGGGATAATGCAGTCCCTTTTAAATCTAGGAAGATGGAAAGAGCTTTATTCTCTGACTTATCTTCAGAATCCAGGGGCCTGTCTTGATTAAAGTAGTAAGGCAAAATTTAGTGTTAGAGGATGAGAGTTAGCCCTTCAGTATTTTTTAATAATAAGAAGAAGGTCACATTTTCTAAGTAAGCTCAAGATTTTATTAATGCTGGCAAAATATTTTTAGAAGGGTGCCCATTAAAGCCAAGTTCCAAAGGCTTTATCCATTTCCACCTAAATTTCAGGATGTTTGGAATAATCCCCCAGGAGTGTATGCTTCTGTGGATAGGCTGTCTAAGAGGACTGCTTTACACATTGATGATTCTTTAACTCTTAGGCACCCAATAGTGAAACAGATAGAGCTATCATTAAAGAAGCTGTTCATCACCACGGAAGCAGAATGCAAGGCACTTGCCATTTAGACTAATAAGCTGGGACAGTGTCACGATCTCCCTGAGGAAGGTGGGAGCCTGAAGACTGGGTAACCCGGAGTGTAACCATAGATCACAGAACTGGTGTCAGAGGCCATGAGGATAATGAAGAACTTAAATAACTAGAAGCTTAACAGTGCACACAATGGTAATACACACTGAATAAAGAACGGCAGGCAGAGGCAGAATCCAAAAACAGACAAAAGGTCAGGGCAAGCGGCAAAGAAGCGAAGTCAAGGACAGGCCAAGGTCAAAACCGGGAGATCAATGCAGAACTAGGAAGGGCACCAGAGAACAGGAACAAGGTAGAAAGCAGGAACAGGACACGGGAAAACTGGAGCTTGGAAACAGCACGAAAACAAGAAAAGTCACAGGAACCAGGAACACGGAGGCAGGGTCACAAGAAACAATTAATGACCAAGCAAGGGGCAATGGTCAGGGAAAGGCTTATAAAGGGTGAAGATTAGGAGATGGGAAACACATGAGGTTAATGAGGTGGGCGGAGGAAAGGGAGCAGACAGAAAATAGAAGACAGACAAGAGAAGAATCAAACAGAGACAGCCCAAAATGCCTCCAGTGAATACAGAGGCAAATGCACGCCTCCAGGAACACCCCAAGTGGTGTTCGAATCCTGGCTGATCCTGACATTACCCCCCCCTTGAGGATCGACCACTGGGCGATCCCAGGATCGGGTGGACATATTTTAAACATTTTCCTACAAAAAAATGTCTTTAAGGCTTGCAGTCCAAAAAATGTCCAGAGTCCAGAGAGACCAAAAAGAGAAAATTTGCAAAAAATTTAAAATACTGGCCCAAAACCACATTGGAAAATAACATAAATACAGAAAGAAAAACATAAATTGGACCAAAGGAAAAAACTACTAGAAAAAATCCCAAACAAAGTGTACGCCAGTTCAGGTGGTTCATCAAAAACAGAGGCCAGAATAGTAGAAAAATCAAGTCTAGGAACCACATCTGGGACATCAGTGGAGCCAGAACAAAGGAGTCACCAGGATTAGAAGCCAAAGCCAGAGGATCGTCAGGAACAGAAGCCAAAGCCAGAGGGTCGTCAGCATGAGAAGCTGGAATCAGAGGGTCGTCAGAAGTCGAAGCCAGAGGGTCGTCAGGAACAGAAGCCGAAGCCAAAGGGTCGCCAGGAACAGAAGCCGAAGCCAAAGGGTCGCCAGGAACAGAAGCCGAAGCCAGAGAGTCGCCAGGAACAGAAGCCGAAGCCAGAGAGTCGCCAAAGCCAGGAGCCAGAACAGGAGTGTCGCCAGAGTCAGAAGCCAAAGCCAGAGGATCGCCAGGAACAGAAGCCGAAACTAGAGGGTCGCCAAAGCCAGGAGTCAGAACAAGAGTGTCACCAGAGTCAGGAGCCAGAACAGGAGTGCCGCCAGAGTCAGGAGCCAAAGCCAGAGGATCATTAATACAAGGTAGGCCACCAAGGTCAGTATTTAGAACAGAGAGGTTGCCAGAATCGAGAGCCACAGCGGATGAGACGCCAGGGTCGGGAGCCACAGCGGATGAGACGCCAGGGTCGGGAGCCACAGCGGATGAGACGCCAGGGTCGGGAGCCACAGCGGATGAGACGCCAGGGTCAGGAGCCACAGCGGATGAGATGCCAGGGTTGGGAGCCACAGCGGATGAGATGCCAGGGTCGGGAGCCACAGCAGATGAGACGCCACACAAAACACCCATTACAGGTGGAGGACCATCATAGACACCCATTACAGGTGAAGCACCATCATACACACCCACTACAGGTGGAAGAGAAATGCCCAGGGAAGCAACAAGACCACCACTCACTGCAACAGGACTGGCAGAGTCTGCGACAACAGAACCACCAGATCCAGTAGCAGGGAAGGTAGGCCCGGAAGCAATTTTGTCCTCAGAGGCAGGTGGCAGAAGCACTGGCACTGAAGCGAGAACATCCACAATTGCTGGCACGGGAGCTGGCAGGACCTCTGGCACAGGAGCTGTCACGGGCAGGACCGCTGGCACAGGAGCTGTCACGGACAGGACCGCTGGCACAGGAGCTGGAACTGATGGCTGGAGAACTGGCACAAGGAAAGGAGCTGGTACAGACATGACTGCTGGTACGGGAGGAGGCAGCCGTCGGGGTGCAGGCACAGGAGGAGGTAGCCATCGGGGTGCAGGCACTGGCTGGGTAGCAGACACCGGAGCAGGCACTGGTTGGGTAGCAGACACCAGAGCAGGCACTGGCTGGGTAGCAGACACCAGAGCAGGCACTGGCTGGGTAGCAGGCACCGGAGCAGGCACTGGCTGGGTAGCAGACACCGGAGCAGGCACTGGCTGGGTAGCAGACACCGGAGCAGGCACTGGCTGGGTAGCAGACACCGGAGCAGGCACTGGCTGGGTAGCAGACACCGGAGCAGGCACTGGCTGGGTAGCAGGCACCGGAGCAGGCACTGGCTGGGTAGCAGACACCGGAGCAGGCACTGGCTGGGTAGCAGACACCGGAGCAGGCACTGGCTGGAAAGCAGACACCGGAGCAGGCACTGGCTGGAAAGCAGACACCGGAGCAGGCACTGGCTGGAAAGCAGACACCGGAGCAGGCACTGGCTGGAAAGCAGACACCGGAGCAGGCACTGGCTGGAAAGCAGACACCGGAGACTGGACTGCGGGGACAGGAACCTGAGACTGGACTGCGGGTACAGGAACTGGAGACTGGACTGCGGGTACAGGAACCGGAGACTGGACTGCGGGTACAGGAACCGGAGACTGGACTGCGGGTACAGGAACCGGCAGGCTAACAGCAGGTGCTAGAGCAGGCAGCAGCAGCTTTCGGGGAGCTGGCACAGGAGCGGAGAGCTTTCGGGGAGCCGGCACAAGAGTGGGCAGCCATCGGGGAACAAGTCCTGGAGCAGGAGGCATGGAGATAGCCAGCTTTGGAGCAGACAGCGAGATAGCCGTCACTGGAGCAGACACTGGAAGCTGGGCAGCTGGCACCGGAGCAGACAGGGAGATAGCTGGCACTGGAGCAGACAGGGAGATAGCTGGCACTGGAGCAGAGACTGGAAGCTTGGCTGCAGGAACTTGAGCAAGAAACTGTTTTTTAATAGACAGACTCACGAACTGGGGTTCAGGTCTGAGAGACTTGAAAACTGTCACAGGCTTGATGTCAGACTGCGGAACAGCCAAAGCTGACAGAGGGACAGATACAGACTGAACTGAAGGTAAATGAACAGACATGGGCTTAATGGCAGTTTGAATCTCATCCTCATCGGAATCCAAATCTACCCAATCTTCATAATCAGAAAAATCAGGATAGTCATCTTCACAGTCTGGTTCCTCATCACAAAAATCATAAAAGGAACAGTAGGCTGGTGGATATTCAATATATTTAACTTAACAAGCTGTGAATATCTTGGGACTGGAGGGGTAAACAGGAAAGGTTTTACAGAACCAGCAGTCACAGTGGCACTTGAATAAAATGAGTCAGAGGAAACTGGGAATAAATCCCCAGTAAAAGTAGCTTTCAGATAGGACAAAAAAGCACAGGGATTCTCCAAAAAACTGGCCTTTTCTGCAATGCACCATTCCGCCCATACACGAGCATCCCCCTCTAGGAGATATCGGGCTATAAGTCTACTGCTTAAAGAATTAGTGGCTTGTACAAAAAATGGAGCAGAACTTAAGTCTTTACATGATAGCAGAAAGGCAGAAAAAGAATCTTCCTCACCTTTGTATTTCTTGAGGATAGAGAGCCAAGGAGCAGCAGAGAGTTGTAGTTCAACATCACAGGACATGGAGGAGTTACCAACAGGCTCCATTTTGTATGGCTTGGTCATTCTGTCACGATCTCCCTGAGGAGACGCCGTGGAGTACCAGGAAGGTGGGAGCCTGAAGACTGGGTAACCCGGAGTGTAACCATAGATCACAGAACTGGTGTCAGAGGCCATGATGATAATGAAGAACTTAAACAACTAGAAGCTTAACAGTGCACACAATGGTAATACACACTGAATAAAGAACGGCAGGCAGAGGCAGAATCCAAAAACAGGCAAAAGGTCTGGGCAAGCGGCAAAGAAGCGAAGGCGAGGACAGGCCAAGGTCAAAACCGGGAGATCAATGCAGAACTAGGAAGGGCACCAGAGAACAGGAACAAGGTAGAAAGCAGGAACAGGACATGGGAAAACTGGAGCTTGGAACCAGCACAAAAACAAGAAAAGTCACAGGAACCAGGAACACGGAGGCACAATTAATGACCAAGCAAGGGTCAGTGGTCAGGGAAAGGCTTATAAAGGGTGAAGATTAGGAGATGGGAAACGCATGAGGTTAATGAGGTGGGCGGAGGAAAGGGAGCAGACAGAAAGTAGAAGACAGACAAGAGAAGAATCAAACAGAGACAGCCCAAAATGCCTCCAGTGGCTACAGAGGCAAATGCAGGCTGCCAGGAACACCCCAAGTGGTGTTCGAATCCTGGCTGATCCTGACAGACAGACCATCAGTCATGAAACAAGTTGTAATAAGGGATAGGTTACATGAATACATTACAAATCACAATACTATAAGTTTGTGCCAGCATGGTTTTATGCGTAACAGACTAATTTAATTACCTTTTATGAACAGGGGAGCAGGAGCCTCGACTCTGGAAAGGCAATGCATGTCAGTTACTTGGACTTTGCTAAAGCATTTTACACAGTACCACACAAAAATGTAATGATGAAATTGAGGGATATTGGCCTGGAACACAATATTTGGACCAGTGTTGTTAGTGGAGTACTGCAGGGGTTAATCTTTGGTCCTTTGCTTTTTAACTTGTTTATCAATGACCTGTAGGTGGACATTAAAAGTAATGGTTCTATTTTTGCAGATGTTGCTAAATTATGCAAAACTATAGTTCCTTGGAGGATGTTGCCACTTTCTAGAGCGATTTGACAAAATTGGAAAACTGGGCAGCAAAATGGAAAATGAGGTTTAATGTTGACAAGTGCAAAGTTATGCAATTTGGTAGAAATAATATAAATGTGAATTGTAAACTAAATGGTAGTGTGTTGGGGGGATCCTTAATTGAGAAGGACCTATGGATTTTTGTAGATAACAAGTTGTCTAATTCTAGGCAGTGTCATTCTGTGGCTACTAAAGCAAATAAAGTGCTGTCTTGTATAAAAAAGGGCCTTATGGATGAAAAGGGATGAAAATATAATTTTACCCCTTTATAGGTCCCTGGTAAGGCCTCACCTTGAGTATGCAGTGTAGTTTTGGGCTCCAGTCCTTAAGAAGGATATTAATGAGCTGGAGAGAGTGCAGAGACGTGCAACTAAACTGGTAAAGGGGATGGAAGTTTTAACTATGAGGTTAGACTGTCACGGTTTGGGTTTTTTTTTTCTAGAAAAAGGTGCCTGCAAGTGGACATGATTACTCTGTACAAGCACATTAGAGGGGATTAGTAGGTGTTTTTTTAACAGTGAGGGCTGTGAGGTTGTGAGGTTATATTATAACAGATAATAAATAAGGATCTCTTTAAAAAATACTTGATGTGCCTTCTTGTTTGCTCACTGCAGAGCTGTGCAATAGATGGTGCGGAGCATAGCTGCTGTTCCGCTCTCTGACAGTTGTATAATGATGGAAAAATGCCCTTGTGAAGGACTCTAATGTAGCCAACCATAGAGATCAAGGTAGCAAGTATCATATTCATGTGTGAGAACATAGCAGATGCTATAAGCAGAAATGGTGACTTAGGTTTTGAAATGAATCATTTTCTTAGTCTTGCAGATTGTTACAGCCTGTGTGACTTTAAAGACAAAATGACTATGTAGCACCTAGAGACAGCAAAGGAGCACCTTTATTCACTGAACACCTACAGAATAGGATTGTCCCTCTGTATGCATTAGAATTATATTGTATAAGAATATGCACACGTCACAAAACAGGAATATTTAATCCTAGGAAGATTACTACTGGAAGAAAATACATTCTCTATACAGATAATTCCGTTGTGGAAAAAAAACCTCATATCCAGAGTACTCCAGAGCTACAATGTTTATCTATAATGTTCCTCCTTTCTTGACCCTTTTGACCTTTTGTACCATTTATTCCTTTGACGCCAAGTCCCTCCCTTTGAGCGCAAGTCTCATTCCTTTGCTGTATAATGGTTGATGGTCAAATAAGCTTAAAGGTTATTGTGACTCCAATCTTCCTTTCTTACTCTTAGTGCTATATTTTATAATATCCACAGTAAACAGGCCATGAAAACACCACCTTTATCTTCTGATTAACAAGTATGAGAAATATGTGGCCATCCAGAAGCTTTATAGACTTCACTATTTGACATTATCATTTTAACTCAATCTGGCCCTCCACCATGCTGTATGAGATATAAATGGCCCACTACTTCTAATGAGTTGGGCAGCACTGCATTTATTACCTCAGTGTGGGTTGGGTGCTAGAAGTCACAGAAGGTATTTTCAGTCTTCCATACTACAGGAAGAAATCTGGGGTTTCCCACATAAGGGATCTTCCTTTAATTTGGATCACTATGCATTAAGTCTACAAAAATAATTTAAACATTAAATAAACCCAATAGGATTATTTTACCTCCAATATGGATTCATGATCAAGTACAAGGTACTGTTTATTATTACTACAGAGAAAAAATAAACCATTTGTAAAAATTATTTGTTTAAAATGGAGTCTATGGGAGAAGACCTTCCTGTAATTTAGGGCTTTCTGGATAATGGGTTTCCGAATATATATTTAATTATTTTTCAAAGTTATACTGAAACATTCCTCAGCTTTTTTGTTTGCTACCCTTCCTATCACAATTCAGGAAACTTTTAAGTAACCCACACTCTGTAGGGAAAATAAACTCCTGAACATATAATAACATGTATAACACAAGACAGCCCACTGTAAAAACTAGGGATGCACCGAATCCAGGATTCAGTCCGGGATTCGGCCACGATTTGGCCTTTTTCAGCAGGATTCAGATTTGGCTGAATCCATGGTCCTGGCTGAATTGAATCTGAATGCTTAAAATCATGTGACTTTTTGTCACAAAAAACTTGGAAGTTGAAAATTATTCACCACGCGCTGTGCATGCAGTTCTTTTTAGCCACTTGATCACTGAATTTGTATTTGCAAATTTGGATTCAAATTGAAAAAAATATTATCTAATATTAAAAGCCATATTGAATCAAGGTCATTTCATGTACTAAAGTCTGCTCCTCTGTCTAGTATACACAAACCAAGGGCATGCATAAATGCTATGTTATCAGCCATTGAATGGAAGAGCTGTGCCTCCCACACTTCTTCCTGCTTGTTATATCCTTTATTTTATTCCTGCCATATGTTCCGTGTCGGAGTACACAGAACATCACAATATGGTGGCTAAAGGGCTAAATGTACTGGTATGTATATGTATAACTTATGCTAAACATATTTTTTCCCTCTTGATTTATTTTGTTATATGATATTTGCAAGAGAAAAAAAACAGTTATTGGCAAATCCAATTTCTCCTATCTACCTGTATTGATACTTGCTAATGACTACCCTTCCTTAACTTTTATTTATTTTTTTTTATTTAAAACTGTACTATAAACATATGCACGCATGAAACTGATTAAAACACATATGAAATGTGACGAGAGTTGTAGTTGAACTCAGTCATCACTAAGACTGAAAAAAACAGCCTTAAACAGCACATTCTCGGGGGCAACAGCCAAGTATTGACTATCTTGTGCTTTACTGTGTATACTTTTACTGTCACCGATCTAGCTCAATTACTAGGAGCTACCTATACCATAAAATCTATTGTGAATGTGAGAAGATCAGTGAAAGTTTTGTTATAGCTTTTTCCGAGATCTCAGACTCGAGGTCTTAAAGGAAAAAGAAAGATAAAAACTAAGTAAGCTTTATCAGAAAGGTCTATATAAATACAGCCATAAGCACTCACAGAAACTTCTCAGAGACTTCTCTGTCAAAAGATTACTTGTGTCTGTTTTCCTCTGCCAGACACGCAGCTCCCTGCTCTCTCCTGCTCCCCCCTCCATCAAGAATGCTAAGGACTCACCCCCCCCTTAGGAATGTGGATCTGAGCCAATCAGCAGGAAGCTGACTCATAGTCTAACTAACTGAGCATGTACACGGGTTTTGGTGCAGGAGTGAGGCATTATGGGAACTTTCTTTACACAGCTCAGTGTTTTTTCTTCGTGTTTGGCTTCTGATCATCTGAACGGGAGAAATATGGGGAGACTTAAGGGCATATTGAGACAACTGAAGGTATGCCTGCAGCTTGAGATTAACTATTTATTAGCCTTTCGTTCTCCTTTAAAGAGGTGGTTGACCATTAAGTTAACTTTTAGCATGTTATAGAATGACCAGCTTTTCATTTGTCTTTATTATTTATTTTTTATTGTATTTGAATTATGTGCCTTCTTCTTCTGACTGTTTCCAGCTTTTAAATGGGGGTCACTGACCCTAATTACCAAAAATGGTATTTCTCTGTGAGGCTACAATTTTATATGTTTTTTTAGGCCTTCATGTATTCATATTCCTGTCTTTTTTTCAAACTACTGCCTGGTTGCAAATGTAGTTTGAACCCTAGCAAACAGATAACTGCTGAAATTCCAAACTGGAGAGTTGCTGAAGAAAAAGTAAAGTAATAATAAAAAAAACCCACAAATAATAAAACTAAAGACCACTTGCAAATTGTCTCAGAATATTACTCTCTACATCATACTAAAAGTTAACTATTAAAATTCAGTTTCATTGATACATTGAAACACTGCATTTTGGTCACGTGATTTGCATTAAAATTGTGCAATTAGCACTTGCTTTGTAAAAGAGCTATAACAGCTGCAAATTCTATTAAGTTATGTATTTTAATTATTTGAACTTTTTGTTAATCAGCTCTCCAGTTTAGTATATCTGCCCCAAGAGCAATTTTAATGGCCACTTATGCACTTGTGGCGGGTTCATTGTTAAATGAGGCCCACAGTATATAAAAACTTTGCCAGTTAATTATAATTCCAAGAGTATCTAGAATATAAGTATTCAGTAGAAATTTCACAAAATTACCTTTGTCATTTCTTTGCCTTCTATGAGTATTAGCAGAGCAAATTCTAATTATTTACATATCTTACTCTGAAGTAGTGTTAGGCTGGACCCCCAGCCACTGATCTATGCCCCCAAAGTGGCCCAGTCCAAAGTTAAGGAACCATTGCCCTAGATCAGTGGTTCTTAACCTTCCTAATGTCATGACAAGAGGGCCCTGTGGAGCTTTATGGCAATTAGATGTATAGACAGCTCTTGTAACTATTAACTAGTTGTATTGTTATGTGACCCCATGTGTATGTGAGTGGTAATTTGGGTAGTGTTTAACATTGATTCTAGGAATAGGGTGATTTTAGGAATATAAGTGATCTGGAACAGGAATAGTATAGAGTAACATAGGAATATAGCACAAGGTTGAAGAAAGATACATGTCCATCAAATTCAGCCTTTTGGTTTGCTACAAGTCCTGCAACATTAATAGGAACAGACACAAATGGAAACTAAGGGACATAGATTGACTTAAATAAAATGGTTTCTCTCTGACACCTCTCTCTGGTGTTTCAATCACACAGCTCAGTAATTCAGGCAAACTGTTACAATTTGCTACATTAGTTGATACAGCTACAATGTAAAATGTTAGCAAGAATTGTATCAGTTCTAACAGCTGAATTAATACAGCAGAAACCTGATTTAATGTTTCCAACGGGGCAGCATCAAAATGGCGCAGATTCTGGGGAACCCATACAATCCAGTAGAAAAACATGCTGCTTGCTTGTACGTGACCGCAAAAAATGGTCAATTCCAGGAAAACGTGAAATACAGGACATAAAATTAGTATTCAGCTGTCAATAAAACTCATGGATTAGGCTCAGTAGGGCTGAGATAACAAATGTATCTATTTAGAACAGAGTTGCTGCACCCCGTCCCCATCCCAAAACTGCTCCAGGGCAACATTTGAATCCTATGGGAGGCTTCCAAAATCATGCAGTGAAGGTTCAAAATCAGAAAGGTTTTTGTGCCGGTTATGATCGTTCAGGTACAAAAATTTCGTGCCTATCGGATCGCCATTCGCAAACGATCATTTCAATACAAAAATTAAATACGAAATCTTTTGCAAACATCAGAAACTATCGAATTTCATGATTCGGATTCTTACTTTAATAAATCTGTCCCGAAATGTCTAAAAAATGGTTTTATTTAAGCATGAGTTTTACTATGAGTTTTTTTTATAAGATCTGTTATGAAAGTTACATAGTTACATAGTTACATAGTTACATAGTTACATAGTTACATAGTTACATAGTTACATAGGGTTGAAAAAAGACCTGTGTCCATCAAGTTCAACCCATCCAAGTAAACCCAGCACACCTAACCCACACCTACCAATCTATACTCACATACATAAACTATAAATACAACCACTAGTACTAACTGTAGATATTAGTATCACAATAGCCTTGGATATTCTGATTGATCAAGAACTCATCCAGGCCCCTCTTAAAGGCATTAACAGAATCTGCCATTACCACATCACTAGGAAGGGCATTCCATAACCTCACTGCCCTCACCGTGAAAAACCACCTACGCTGCTTCAAATGGAAGCTCCGTTCCTCTAATCTAAAGGGGTGACCTCTGGTGCGTTGATTGTTTTTATGGGAAAAAAGAACATCCCCCAACTGCCTATAATCCCCTCTAATGTACTTGTACAGAGTAATCATGTCCCCTCGCAAGCGCCTCTTTTCCAGAGAAAACAACCCCAACCTCGACAGTCTAACCTCAAAGTGTATGAAAGTGTATGAAAGGGTCACCATACATATAAGTTAATAATAATAGCAATTAGGTAAATAGACCACATGATCTTCCATGTGAGCAACCACTCATAGTCCTCTGCTTCTAAGAATCCTGTGCTTCTGAGAATCCGAGGTGAAAATATATATTCTGAATGATGACACAACAAGGTTGCTATGACAGCAAAAAAAGGACCTTGAGCAAAAGACAGCAGGCGACATGGCCAGAGACAGTTCCTGTACTGAAAGAATAGAGTGCAACCTGTCACGTCACAGCTTGAAAGAAATTAAATGAGTGATAAGAATAAGAGACAATTGCATGACAGCAGAATATAAACAAAGTGACTACAGCAACAAGTTATTTGTCACAACAGAAAATAAAGACAGTAAGAAGGAGCAAGGCAGATGCATTACCTCACAAATAGAAAAGTAGTGTGATTTTACTTCTCTTGCAGATGAAGAACATGAACAGGTGGCCAGAGAAAGATTCCAGAGGGCAGCATAGGTACAAAGTGACAAACACAAATGCAAAGGCATGCCTGCAGGAAAAGGGGGCACAGAAAACAATATGACAGCATGACAAACAGGGCCTGGCAAGGACAGAGTGGACAAATATTATTTTTATATATTGTGCAGCCTTTTACCAAGATTGTTCATCATTCACATTTGACCCCTGTGAGGCTTGCAGACCATTTTCTTTACCACATGCTTGAAATAATGAAAGTACATAGCAGATATTTTTTTGACAACTTGATACACATGGGGTGCTATACTGCTTTGCTTCCTTAGATATTACAGAACTTTGTAGAACAGTAAACACTCCAATGTTCATCATGCATATTCCCCTTCCAGTTTGTCAGGATACTCAAGGATAAGCCTCTCCTGCACCTCCCACAATGTAACAGTGCCCCAAGGGGAGACAGGAACACCCATGTTGAGGAGTGGCATGCATAGGCCAAACTGTTATTTAATGAATTTCCAGAAATAATCACATACAGGCGCTTGTGCTTTTTTGAAGAAACGGCTGCAGCTTTATTTATACTCTTACTCTTAACATCAGAATCGTAATTAGCACCAATATTTACCTCCATATATTTACAGGTATATATATATTTGCCTCTGTAAAACTATTTTTTTTTTTTTTTTTTAATACATACTGCTATATCATTGTGGATGGGGCTGAGAACACCCTCTCTGTCACTGCTGCTGCTGACATTTGTATGCCACAAGTATTTATACCCACATTTTCCACCGTGTGATCACAACAGCTGGTCCTGACACAAAGGGGCACATTCACTAATCGAAGAACACTCCGAGCGTTCGATCGGCGTATTTTCGGCGACTTTTTCATATTTTTCACAACTTTTTCATACTTTGCGACAAAATTTGTGCAACAAAATCGTACTGTCGCGCCGAGTACGAAAGTTTTGGATTCATTCAAGCTTCGGTATCGTGACTTTCCTTGGGCCAGGTTGGAGCTGCACAGTGCCATTGATTCCTATGGGAGGCTTCCAAAATCATGCACAGAAGGATCAGGAAAGGTTTTCCTGCATTTTACGATCGTTTCGTATGCATATTCGTGATATTTGCAATCTTCAGAAATTATCGTATCCAATCCGAATTTATCCCATTTGGGATTCATGAATGTGACCCCAAGTCTTCAAAAAGTCAACCCCCTGACCACTCAACAGCTAACCCCTAGGGACCTGTCTGCCTAGATCCCCAGCAATTAGCTGCCAAATGGTTACTAAGCAAATCAGCAAACTTCCTGCTTTTTCCTTGAAATGCCCACCCTGCCTTGCTGGCCACTCTTTCATGCATTCCAGAGGCTAAATTTTGCCTCCAGATGCCAGACATGCTGTTAGAGGATGGCAGGCACTTCAAACAATGTTTGAACCAGGAATGTTAGGCATACACCAAACGTGATACAGAAACAATACACACATACACCTGTCAAGGTTGGGGTTTTTTTCTCTGAAAAAAAGGCGCTTCCAAGGGGACATGATTACTCTGTACAAGTACATTAGAGGGGATTATAGGCAGATAGGGAATGTTCTTTTTTCCGATAAAAATGATCAATGCACCAGAGACCAGCCCATTAGATTAGAGGAATAGAGCTTCCATTTGAAGCGGTGTAGGTGGTTTTTCACAGTGAGGGCAGTAAGGTTGTGCAATGCCCTTCCTAGTGATGTTGTGATGGCAGATTCTGTTAATGCCTTTAAGAGGGGCTTGGGTGATCTCTTGAGCAAGCATAATATCCAAGGCTATTGTGATACTAAAATCAGTTAGGGACACACATCCACAAACAAGTGGTCTCGGCTCCCTCTAGCCCTTGCAGTGGCAGGCAGCACCCCCAGCCCCTCTGGGAGTTTCTCACACAGTCAGAAAACCTTCCTGTCCTGTGCCCTGCTCTGAGAAACCTTTTTTTGTGACTTCAACACTTCTCTGGGTGATTCCTTGGTTACCACTTCTTATGCTCCTTGCAGTGGCAGGCAGCACCCCCAGCTCCTCTGGGAGTTCCTCACACAGGCAGGCAGACTTCCTGCCCTGTGCCCCGCTCGGAGAGAAACCACTCTCTCTGAGTCAACACCAACCCCCAACTAACTCAACACCCTTTTATTTCATCAGGCATCTACTTACAGCTGGCCAAATAAAAAAAACTAAACTGGAGTACGGAATGGAGGACCTGAGCCACTAACCCTCCATTTACACTAGGGGGCTGATTTACTTACCCACGAACGGGTCGAATGGAGTCCGATTGCGTTTTTTTCGTAATGATCGGTATTTTGCGATTTTTTCGGATTCTTTACGAATTTTTCGTTACCAATACGATTTTTGCGTAAAAACGCGAGTTTTCGTATCCATTACGAAAGTTGCGTAAAAAGTTGCACATTTTTCGTAGCGTTAAAACTTACGCGAAAAGTTGCGCATTTTTCGTAGCGTTAAAACTTAACGCTACGAAAAATGTGCAACTTTTTACGCAACTTTCGTAATGGATACGAAAAACTCGCGTTTTTACGCAAAAATCGTATTGGTAACGAAAAATTCGTAAAGAATCCGAAAAAATCGCAAAACATACGAAAAAGTCGCAAAATGTTCGTTTTCAAGTCGGAACTTTTCCAATTCGGGTCGGATTCGTGGGTTAGTAAATCAGCCCCTAGGACTCACCTATCTGGTTTGTCCTAAGCTGCTTTCATGATTAGCAGAATTAGGTGCTGCACAACCAGGCATTTTACCTGGTGCTATCCCATCGTTAACAAAGGTGGAAAATACAACAAACAGTGTTATTATTATGTATTGTGAGAGATGCAAGCAGTAATAATATTACCCCTTAAAGTGCTTTTTCTCCACTGTATATTAAAAAATTATATTAAAAATTATATTTTCTTCATAACCAAGCTTCCATAGAGCATAGTAACTCTTCTTTAGTCTTAAAGGAGAAGGAAAGGCTAATAAAGAGTTAATCTCAAGCTGCAGGCATAACTTCAGTTGTCTCAATATGCCCTTAAGTCTCCCCATATTTCTCCTGTTCAGATGATCAGAAGCCAAACAGGAAGAAAAACGCTGAGCTGTGTAAAGAAAGTTCCCATAATGCCTCACTCCTGCACAGACACCCAGACCAAGTGAACATGCTCAGTTAGTAAGACTATGAGTCAGCTTCCTGCTGATTGGCTCAGATCCACATTCCTAAGGAGAGGAGTGAGTTCTTAGCATTCTTGAGGGAGGGGGGAGCAGGAAAGAGCAGAAAGCAAAAAGCTGCATGTCTCTGGCAGAGGAAAACAGAGACAACTAATCTTTTGACAGGGAACTCAGGGCAGCATTTCTGTGAGTGCTTATGGCTGTATTTACATAGACCTTTCTGATAAAGCTTACTTAGTTTTTACCTTTCCTTCTCCTTTATTGTTTTGGTAATATCCCTTTTGAGCACACAAGACCAAAACTCCACTGCATATCCTTGATTGGACCATACAATAGCTTTGTCAAGGATAATTACCCTGTCCTTTATTGTCATTAAATATTTTCTGACTTGGGGAATTGCATTGTAAGCTATGAATATGTGTTTGCCAAGACAAAAATATGCATGACAATGAGATCCGTCCAATATGTGTCATCCTTTTAAAAGGATGTAGAAGAACTGTCAAGTTGGGTAATGAAATGGCAGATGGAATTGAATGTTTTAGGTTAAATATGCCAGACACTTGTTACTTTAATTAGACAATGTCCTTGATAAAGGTGGACCTAGGGGTATTTGTGAACACCAGTGTTATCTGTAGCAAGCAGTGCCAGACATTAGTAGGAAGGGCCAGCAATTTTTTGTCCTTTAGTAAAAGGGCTGAAGCTTTACAGAAGAAGAGGGTAGTTAACCCCTTTACAAAGCACTGATAAGGCTCTATTTAGAATTTGTAATTCAGTTAGGTTTCTGGTGCTCAAAAGGGACATTAGAAATAAAAAAAAGTACAGAGAAATTCCAATAAGATGAGAAAGGTTATGTAAAGTCACATTTATGAAGCAAGCCTGTCCATGTTGGATATACAAGATATAGATAAACAAGAGGACCATGCAGTGGTGTTTTAGAGATACATAATTTACATTAGTCCCAGGAGAGCTTATAAGTACCCAGAGAAAACTCATAAAGGCACAGGGAAAACATAAAAACTCTTTGGACGCAGTACCCTGGCTGAAATTGACCCCAGTACTGCAATAAACGATCGGGAAGGACGTTGGGTGTGGGGCCATGTGGGGGGGTTAATGAAGGCTCAGCAGGGGCCCCTGCAGGGAGGAGGGGGGGGGGCTGGGGGGTGTAGGGGACGCGGCCAGCAGAGGCACCTGCAGGGCCCCTGGGGCGTCAGCCCCGGTGGGCCCTGCACCACCCAGTCCAACCCTGTGCTTTGTTCACCTGTATGTTTTGTGCACTTTCAGAGGAGACATGGGCATCCCTTGAGATTACAAAAAATGGGAATTCTCTCCCAGAAGCAGGTACATTAAAAGGTTTCAAGAAAAGGTTGGATGCCTTTTTAGCATATAAGAAAAAAACAATATTGCTCAAATTAACTCTTAGCTTAAAGTTGACGATTGGTCCAATTGCTCTTTTGCTGTCAAGGAAGACAACTTCAGATGTTATATTTAACCTTCCTCTGCACCCACTAGCAGTTAAGCCAGGCATTCTTGTTCAGATTTAGTTGGCATTGTGGTCAATTTTGTCAATATTTAATAACCATTTGGACATGTGTGGAGAATTGGGGGTATGTTAATCCAGATAATTCAGTGATCCTGGCATGTTACTTTGCACTGATTCGATCATTCTTGCAGTTGACCCAAAAGTGGAAATCTTTAAGTAGCCATACATCAGTGCTGTCAACTCCCCCAGTTGTCCCGTTACAAATTTTAGACACTCACCTCCTAGCCTTCCATCACTGTAGGGCAATCCGGTTTTTAATATTTCCTTGTGTAATTTAAAACTGTGTGAGCATTCTTCTCCATGAAAAGTCTTGGGTGCATGAACAATCAGTACCCAGTGGCATCAGCAGCTTTGTGTACTTACCCAGTTATTTCACAGAGTCCTTGTAACAAGCCATGTCGACAATTTTTCATCAGTGAGCAGCATGTACCTCCTGACAATTGACACGGGGTATGGAACTGCCGCCTGGTTCAGAGGTGGCAGTATATGAGAAAGCATTCACTCGCACTCCCTGGCCTTTCCAAAAATCCCGGTGGTCAATGTTGATAAAAGGGATTGGCACCCCCTCAAACAGGGGGCGTGCCCCAACACGTTTCTTTTTGTATTTGCACTAATAAACACGCGGGGGGGGGGGTTCCTGCTTGGAATTGCCACGTTGTGCCAGCGCATTTTTGGAATTCCAAAGGTGGCAATAACCAGTTTTGGAGCAAAATGCAGGAAAGACTGGGCTTCACCAAGTACAAGTGGGGACCGCAACTGCACTTGCAGAAGTACATGAGCCCTGATGTTTTAAGGACTCCTTTAAGATAAATTGGGAAGCTGCCTTTCTGTATATGGAATGCCCCATTATTTTATTGCCATCATTTTTCTTAGATAAATGTATATAGTTACATAGGGTTTAAAAAAGACCAGAGTCAACCCTTTTTAAGTAAACCCAGCACACACAAACCTATACAGACCTATTTATACACTCACATACATAAACCACAAATACCAACATCAATACTAACTGTAGATTTTAGTATCACAAAAGCCTTGGATATTATGCTTGTTCAAGAAATCATCCAAGCCCCTCTTATAGGCATTAACAGAATCTGCCATTACAAAATCACCTCCTGTCACGTTATCTCTGAATTTATAATTCACTGAACCTTTTTGGTGCTTCTATCTCTTAGGAGAGTAATAATTCTTAAAGTGCGCACAACTAAAATTTATATTTAACTGATAATAGACCTTCTTACCTCTTTATTAGGATCTGACCATTCATTCTTATGATATTTCCAGCACTTGAACTTAAGCTGGCTAGGTGCTTTCTGTTTTTTTTACAAATGTCATTACTCCAAGCAAAGAAGTCCATCTTTTTATATCTTAATCCATCTTTGCAAATAACATCTTTGCTGCTGGGGTGTAAAATGTAATGGCTAAGAGCACTTTGGCAAACAATTTCCATTAGTGTATAATCACTTACTAGCATAATAATTGTTGGCAACTTTCCTTTGCTAAGATAATGTCTTCATCCAACTTGTTTTGTTTTGAGCTTTAGCATCTCATGCTTTAATGTTTTTCTCTTTTCATCTATTTAGAGTGCTGACTTCTTGTGTAAGATAAGTCATAGTTCAAGGGTTCCTCTCACTGACATTTCAAAACAATCGCTTTGCTACGTCAGTGCATTAGGATTTAAAAGCTGGAGGAGGAGTGTTGCATACCACTGTTTACCATGAGGAATAATTTTCTACAAATTCATTATCTTTTACCACGTAATGTCTACTGTACCGGGAAACAGAGTAGAATGCAATAAACACCTAGACAGTATTCTGTTGGGTACAAATAGTTATAACTTGTATTTTATATTATATATTTCCTTAGCACTCCACTATATAGCTTTAAATGAAAAGTAGATGCTAATCCGATACACATTGGGGCATATTTATCATATTTTAATGGGAAGGAAACTAGAGCTCACCACATTCTTTGATAAATATGTCACATAAAAGGAAAAATGTCTGCATTTAGTTACCTAGTTTATATGAATGGGGTTGTGCTAGGCATAGATCAAAACTACAGAAAATATAGGTTAGGTGATACTGTTAATTGAACAACTTGTCAGATACAATGCAAGCTTTCAGGGCAACTTAGGTCCCTGGTCTTCTACTCATTTTCATCTGATTCATTGAGAATTTTACTACTTCAGTATACATTTTTCACAATGCAAGTTTTACTTGCAACTTGCTTTCGAGGTTAAAATGCTCTTTATATTGGGGACCATTATGATCACCTGAATGTAGCTGGGAATGGTGGGAGCTACAAAGTGGAGCCTTGCTGTATAAAACATAGAAGGCAAAGCACTCATAGGTCTTTTTTAAAAAAAAAAATTTAATAACAAAGGTTTTAGTCTTTACCTTTCTCAAGGTTACAAACGAGACACAGACCAACTAAACACTCACTAAACCATACAGAAAACCAGGATTGTTTGTTTCTCTGTTCCCCTGCACTGGTGTTCTCTTGCATTCCACTGCATGAGATGTAGCATGTTGCTTTACACCTGCATTCGGTGCTTACATGTGCCTGTGTGAGTACAGGCACATACGAAGTATGAAATGCATCCCTTCCTGCACTCCCCTGTGGTGGAAGACAGGAGAACGCAGGTAGAAACACAGAAAAATGCTTGTGAGTATGAGCCCTAAGAACATTAATACAAAACATACGAAACATAACAGTTTACATATAAAGACAAACATTTCGCCACAACTGAATTACAGTTACAGTTGTATATTATTGAGACAATAGAAACTCATGAGAGTTTACAGTCTAGGACATTTTTTACATTTTGTGCATAAAGCTAATTAAAAAATAGCCATTCATATACTGCAATACAATCAAGCTGGCTAACTACATAAATCATCCCTGGCCTGATAAGAGTGGTGTTACACTCACTCTCATCTTAATCATTAAGGATTCTTCTGCGTTATCATACATTTTTCAAAAGGGCTAAGTTTTACCCACAACTTGAATTTCTAAGGTTAAAACTTGCAAATAGTTGTTCTATTTCAAGGCATCACAGGGATCACCTGACAGAAGTTAAGGATAATAGGATCCTTAAAGGAGAAGCAAAGGTAAAAATTAAGCTTTATCAGAAAGTTCTATGTAAATACAGTCATAACCACTCACAGAAAAGCTGCACCGACTGGATTTCTTGTCTCCTTTTTTGTAAATATGTTCTGAGACTTTCTCTCTCAGAAAATCCTTCAATCGTTCAGACTCTTTGCAGCTCTCTCCTCCCACAAGAATTCATAAAACCCAGTCCTCCTCCCATCAGAATGTGTGATCTATGCTACCAACAACTAGAGCTGCAGCAGGAAGCTACTGAGACCAAGCTAAAATGGCAGCTGCTATCTTAAACAAACAGAGGGAACTTCTAGGGCTCTTTACTTATGTATGGTAAAGCTTACTGCAGAATACATTTAGCATTCTAGCACTAGCACTAATGTGGCAAATCTATTGCCAGTAAAATGCCAAAATGACTTTCCTTCTCCTTTAACATAGTGCTGGGCGAGTCTTCTCTTTAAACTATAGCAATATATAAATACATATAAATTATGTTTAACAAGAGGTATTTTCTTCTCTAACAAATGCTTACATTAGTTCTTTTTCCCTTTGATTGGGTTTGCTAGATTTTGTCTGTTGTTTTGCACCAAATCAAGTACAGGGTTCAATAATCCAAGGAATCAGCTGCTATTTCTATCGCTCTGTATCATATTAGCTGACAAAATCTGCTTTCTCTTTCCCTATCTCTCCCGCCTTCTCTTTTTAGAAGATGTAATTTGCAGCTGACATTTGACAAATTACAATGCTATGAGCCAGGCTGCAACATGCAGCCTGTGTGAACCTTTATGTTAGGATGTGGAAAGCTTGTACTATCCTTACAACCATACTTACTCCCCTAAATAATACACGGTACCCTATATCAAGGATTATGAGGGGAAAAGAAGCGGACTGAAGTTAAGGACATGAAAGGGATATATATATTGTGACATGCTCTCTGCCTGTACACATAATTTTGTGGGGAAATTAACTATTGTAGGCAGGTAGCAGAGGATCATGAGACAGGGACACCATTTCTTTTGACAAAAAAACACACAGGTTTATTTGGGGCACACTCCTCCCAAAATAAACTTCACAAACAGTTCATCAGCAGTTCATGATTTTTCTCTTCTTTGGGATTCTTACCTCTCACACTCTGGAACCTTTTTCCGGGGCTTCTCACCATCCCTAATGACCATCACACATCCTAAGTGACTCTTACACTTATGACCACTTGGGCTACTCACTCAGCCCTGCTGTCTCTCCCCTCCTGGGATACCAGCTCACCAGCTCTGGCACACTTTGGCTTCTCAACAAGCCTTGACATTCCAGCACTCATACACATGGTCTCGGCTCCCTCTGCTCCTTGCAGTGGCAGGCAGCACCCCCAGGCAACCTTCCTGCTCTGAGAGACCTTTCTCTGGGTGACCCTTCATTTGTGTATTCAACACTTGACTCCTCACTTGATTATGGCTCCCCCAGCTCTGAGAGTGAATCCTCTCTGTGAATCACTCTGTGTAATCCCACAGCTCTTTTATTTGCTGCTCACCTGCAGCCTAATCAGGCAGCTACCTACAGTTGGTCAAATAAAAATAGTAACCGGAGTACGGAATGTCCTATCCTACTAACCCTCCATTTACTCCAGGACTCACTTATCTGGCTTTTCATAAGCACTAGCATAAAAACAGCATTAACTAGTGCAAAACCAGGCATTTTACCTGGTGCTACTTGTTTCCCACCTCTAACACTGGTGGAAAATACACCAAACAGTGTTTTTATTTCTTACAATATATATATATATATATATATATATATATATATATATTGTGTGTGCGTGTGGTATATAAATATATACTAACTGTATATATAATATACAAAAGCTATAATTATTTACTGTAAAGTATTCGTTATGAGTATGGGATCCGTTATCCAGAAACCCACAATTGAGAAAGCTCTAAATTACAGGAAGGCCATGACCCACAGACTTCATTTTAAGCATTTAATTTTATTTTCTTTTAATAATTTTTTTGTAATAATAAAAGTATATAAAAGAGTACTGTGTACTTCATCCAACTAAGATGTAATTAATCCTTATTGAAGGTAAAACAATCCTATTGTTATTTTTTAATGTTTAAATACATTTTTATTTTAATACTTTTTTTATTTAATCCAAATTACGGAAAGACCACTTGTTCAGAAACCCTCAGGTACCGAGCACTCTGGATAACAGGTCCCATACCTATAATCAGTGCTCAGTAATGTAATTTGTGTCACTTGACTCACTGAGAAAATAATGCACCCTCTGTTCAAAAATGAGAATAGTTTCCCCCGTAATGAAATACTTGTTGTCCCTGACCCCAGCCAATTAGGCTGAAACCCAAGGGAAAATATACCCTTTCCTTTTTACCTTCCCAAACTGATAAATGCACATCCACTTCTCTCAGTTTTATAAGCATTTATTTTGCTGGTTGCTATGCTACAGAGGATTGTTATACTGAGCTTGTTTTAAGGAAAAGGAAAGGTAAAAATCACTGAGGGGTGCCAAATGTTAGGCGCCCACAGTGACTTTAATCGCTTACCTTTTACCCTAGGCTGGTGCTCCTATTAGGAAAAAACCACATCAGCCCGGGGTAGCTGCAGCCACTCGCCACAGCTACCCTGGACTGGTGCAATTTTCTTCTAACATGAGCACCAGCCCAGGGTAAAAGGTAAGCGGTTTTCAGTCAATGGGATGACAATCAGGTGTGAGTGAGAGACCCCTGTTTTATTTAAAGAACAGGGATCCACACACATTTGTGGATGTGTATCATGACTTGAATAAAGGAGGTGCCCATATAACTGGAAAATGTTACAAGACTATCTCTAAAGAGCTTGGACTCCACCAATCATCAGACAGACAGATTGTGTACAAATAGAGAAGAAGTGGTGGACTATCAAAGATAACTTCAACTGTTAGGTGTCTAACAGTCCGAGAGTGTTCTGGTTTGAGCCTGTTTTGCTGTATTTGGGCCTTGACAGCTTACAATCATTGATGGAACAATGAATTGAACAATGAATTCTGAACTATACGAGAGAATTCTAAAGGAAAATGTCAAGACATCTGTCCATGAACTCAATATTCAGTGGGTCATGTAGGAAGACAATGATCCTAAACACACAATTTTTTTTCTATATTTTTATATGAATGTGACCTAAAACATCATCTGACTTTTAAACAAGTCCTAAAAGTAGACAAAGAAGACCTAGTTAAACAAATATAAAAAATATTATTATATTTGGTCATGAATTTATTTTAAAAAAATGATCCAATAACATATCTGCGTGTGGCACAAGTAAGTGAATCATGCTCTCAGTATTTAATGTGACCCCCTTGTGCAGCAATAACTGCAACTAAACATTTGCGGTAACCATTGATCAGTCCTGCACATCGCCTTGGAGGAATTTCATCTCATTCCTCCATATAGAACAGCTGCAGCTCTTGGGTGTTGGTGGGTTTCCTCACATGAACCGCTTGCTTTAGGTCTTTTCACAACATTTCAATTTGATTAAGGTCAGGACTTTGACTTGGCCATTTCAGAACATGCACTGGATATACCAGAAAATCTTGTTTGAGAACCAGTGCTGTATTGTCTGTAGTCTACCCCAATGATAATGCCATGCCATTTAATCTATCGATTCTTACTTTGATTTTCACTGTTGGATCCTGCTTATGTCTAGAACTAGGGTTCTAAATGGTGTGGCATTGTGTTCTGTATTGGGTCTGTTTTATCACGTCTATTTATTAATGACTTTGAGGAGAATAGTGCTATTGCCTCAAAACTATACAGAATAATTATATATATTGCATCTTTGCACGGAAATCAGCACAAGCTATAAAGTCTTATGAGACAGATCTAGGCCAGTCAAAAGCAGAAAGGGCTGGCAACATACTGTCCTTTATAAAAAAAAAAAGTGATATCTGGAGAGGTTAATTCTTTCCCTTTACAAAGGACTAGTAAGGCCCTATATAGAATATTTAGTGCAGTATTGGTCTCCAGTATTCATTCATAAAAGGCATTACTATAAAAGAGAGAGTTCAGAAAAAAGCAATTATGCTAATAAAGGGTATGGAAGATTTCGGTTATGGACAGAACGGGGGATGTGATTAATATAAAGAAAATATATGGGGCACTATACAGATACTTCTTGGTTTCTTTTTCATCTGTAGTTCTTTCCAGAGGGCAAAGAAGCATCCATTGAGAACAGAAGAATTAATGTCCTTTACTTTGGCATTAAATTGTTACATTTTGAAACAGCTATACTGGCAAAAAAAATCAGATATTGAAAGATAATAACCAAAGAAAGTAAAAATAATATATTTAAAACAAATGTAATCACTTGAGCAGAATTATGGGCAAACGTCCTCCTAATGATGCGACCATTACTTTTTTTGATAAGCAACTAATTTTTATGCACCAAATTTTTGCGGAAGTTTTGGGAAACAATTCAAAAATGGCGAAATGTGTAAATTTGCTGCGAAATGCCTGTTGAAAAAATTCGCTCATCACTATCCAATAAGGTCGATCAAAATAACTGTACCTTACAAAATAGTTACTTAAATAGTTTTGGATTGCTGGGTTACAGAATTATGTTATTCTTGTACGGGATTTGCAACAAGCAGATACTCATTGAAAGCAATATGTTTGGTAATACGATCTTATTTAATACCTCTCAGTTTACATAACGAAAAGGTTAAAGGGTGGTTCAACTTTACTGTAAGTTAACTTTTAGTATGTTCTAGAATGGCTGATTCATAGCGACTCTTCAGTTGATGTTCATTTTTTATTTCTTATAGTTTTTGAATGATTTACTTTTTTCTTCTTTCTCTTTTCATATGTCAAATGGGGGTTGCTGACCCCAGGAAACAAAAACTATTGCTCTGCAAGGCTACAATTATATTCTTATTATCACTTTTTATTACTTATATTTTTATTTAGCCCCTCTGCTATTCATATTCCAGCCTCTTATTCAAACCACTGCCTAGGTGCTTGGGTAATTTGGGCCCTAGCAACCAGATACCAGAAATTCCATTTTGGAGATGTGCTGAACAAAAAGCTAAATTATTCAAAGCGCACAGAAAATAAAAAGTCAAGACCAACTGCAAATTATCTCAGAATATCAAGCTCTACATCATACTAAAATGTAATTTTTAGGGTGAACAACTACTTTAACAAGATAATACAGTTATACTTATTTCAAGTATCAGCACATTGGGGCAAAGGATTCAAAATTTGACTTTGAGAAAATTGGAGCAAAAGTTTTTCAAAACGTGTAATCTTAAAGATTCAAATGACAAACTAAGACCTGGCGAGCTTGAATAGAAGTTAAGGGGAGGTATATTTTCAGCATTCAAGCTATTTTATTTTTAATTAAAAAAAAAAAAAACACATTTTTAAAACTCATTAAAAATGAGAAAAACAATTCCATTTTCACTGTGATCACAGTTTTGTGATTTTTGTGATTTCTTATCCAGAATCTATTTTTTCCTTAATTTGGATCATCATACCTCAAATCTACCAAAAACATTTCAACCAAAAAAAAACCTAATAGGATTGTTTTTGACACCAATATGGATTTATGCAGATTAGATAGGATCAAGTATAAGGTACTGTTTTATTATTACAAAGAAAAAGAAACATTTAAAAGAATTATTTGCTTAAAACTGACTGTATGGAAAATGGCCTTTCTGTAATTCAGAGCTTTCTCAATATCGGGTTTCCAGAAAAGCAGTCCATTGTCCAAACATTTTATAAAATTCATTTTTTAATGTTGTCCACAATGTAAGGCTAACTTGGGTAATTTGTCAGCATTTCAGTGGCCAAAACTAGGCATTATTTATTTAGGAATTAAGATGCCAAAATTGTCTGAAACCCAAGGATGAGAAGTTGATCATTAATTAATTTAGGGCTTTTAGGTGGAAAAAGGAAACGATCAGCGATAGGTCTGGGGAAATTATAACAACTGAGAGTAATGGAGGTATCAGTTTCCCAGATGTGAAACTTTATAATCTAGTGTCCTGCCTGTGAGAAGCTATACTACCCTTTCTATTTTAACATGCAAGTAGAGCGACAAAATTTACATATTGCACTGTGTATGTCCAGAAAAGTGTAAATTGTTACTGGCAACTATTTATAAGCATGCTATTACCATAATACAAAGACACTCCAAAAACAAAAACTGGCAATTTAATATAATGAAGCATGCGTTTTTTTGCTTTATGAGTATTTTGCCAACACACAGAAAATAAGTGTAAGGAGCCCCGGTCGACCGGCGTGCGTCCCTACCTATATGCGTGCCAGTCTCCAGGCTCATTCCGACATCTCGCTCGGACATCTCCTTTAGTGCCAAATTTCAATTTCAATTCCGTTCCTCTGCTTGTTTCAATTGCATGAGCTGGTTCTGTGTACCTAGTTCCTAGCTAAGCCCTATTTGTGATTGATCTACTGGTTTTGACTGACTTTTGATTTACGATTCTTCGCTGCCTGTCACTAACCTTTGCCTGACTTCGACTCGGCTTTTGCTTTAACCCTTCTGTACCGCGTTTCTAGAAATAACCTTGGCCGTGAGTAGGACCCCTGTCAATCCCGCTGCAGAAAGTCTGGGACCACAATAACGGGGTTGACAGGGCCCTCCTGCCTCACCTAAGAGGTTACTCCTGGCAGTTACGGGCTCCTATACATGACAGTCTGTAACAATAAGAATATCTGTGTACTATAACAGTCATCACTCACCATGAATGCTAGTTTTCACCCTACCTCATATAGAAAGACAGGCTGTTACTGATAGCATGCTTCTGGTATGAGATTGAATTATAGCACCACTGTAGGTCATTTTGGCTGTTACACCATTTAAGCCTGACAAAGGGCCCTGTATAGGCCCAAAACATTGCAACAAAACTTGTGAGCTAATAAAACAACTATCACCTGTTTCACAGCCTCAAATGTGCCATCAGTGTTTTCTTTTTCATAATAGCACCAATGTAGTTAATATGTAGGAAAAATTAAAATATGCACTTGCCTGGTATGTAAATGCACTTTAATTCTCCTTGGTGAATCACAGAACAGTGCTTGTTAGCTGGTCCTGTCTGTTTGGTTTACAATTTATCGATGGTATTGTTTTACTGCTGTTTATAGAACAAGTTCAGCTGGCATCAAGTGAAAAGCAACCATCTTATACAAATGGGTAGTCACTACATTATACATTAATTTAGCTTTTTAGTGCTAACGCTTATACATACATCTCACCTAGACTAAAGATCTTTTACAATTCTAAAGTGATTACAATATTATTACAAGAAAACCTATAATTTTCACAAAAATGGAAGGTATTAAATAGAAACACATTTACAGTGAATAGCAAAAGTTCTCTGTGGCATTTGTTTTCAAAGCACTGAAGCAGAAAATTAGTTTTGTTGTGTGATTTTTTTTGTTAGTAAAAACACTTAAAAAAAAAAAACTGCCCTCCTAAGTATGTAATTTTCCTCAACCAGTGGATAAATAGAACGCCAATTGTTTTAAATAAAAACCCACAGTTAAAGGGGTAGTTCACCTATAAGTTAACTTTTAGTATGTTGCAGAATTACCTATTCCTTGCAACTTTGTAGTTGGTGTTCATTATTTATTTTTCATTCCTATGGGATTTTTAGAGAGTGGATGAATTTCACACCTTGATAAATTTGCCCCTTAGTGTTTGGATATCCCAGTAGGCACTATTTTATCATTGTCAAGTGACCTCAAACGAGGGTTGCCATCTTTTTCAATAAAAACTTCCGTCCAGTTTGGAGAGGGGAGGGGGCAAAACTATGAGCTGGGACGATGGAGCAAAAGGGGAGGGGGCAAAACTATGAGCTGGGACGATGGAGCAAAAGGGGAGGGACAGTGATGCAAAAGGACACTGCAATTACTTAAAATGGGTAGGGTGTTATGGATCAGGTCTGATCAGAACAATTAGTTTGGCTGGGGAAGTGGTGGGGCAGGAGAGGAGAAGCCTCCTGGAAGCAGGGATTGGGGAAGGAATGTCAGGTAATTGCAAATTTACTAGTTGCCAAAATTTGCAGTACCAGCCGTGGCTGGTATCTCACCAGCTAGGCCACATGGCAACCCTGTATCAAACCACCCAGATGCTGCCTACAATAAATGAGCCTTTAAAACTATATGCATAAAAAGAGAAGATAGAACGGAGCTACAGAGTTCATACAGGTGTTCCAGTCCAACCATACCTGTTTGGAAGGTTGACACAAAAGAAGCCATTACTTTGTGAGTTACACATTTGGGAGAACTCATGAGACCAGGGTAAAGCATTTTTTAGTACAAATCTAATACTGCTTATACCTCAAAAACATCGCAACTACAGTGAAGAATGGTCGTGGTAGCAGTATCATACTGTGGGACTGTTTTTAAAATTTGTTAAAAATGAAGTTAAAATGGTGCAAACTACATAGGAATAACTGCAAGAGATCCTATTTCAGTCTGTTAAAAAAACTGAAGACTGAATATGGTTTTGGATATAATTTACTTAAATAAATAATTTAGGAATTTTTCTATAGATTATGTAATCTAACCTACTTGGTGCTCTCAGCATTAATGTCAGTACTTAGGATAAAATGCACACAAAACCTGAATGAATACCATGCAAAAATGACATGCTTTATTATATACAGGTATGGGTCAGAATGCTCTGGGCATGGAGTCTTCCAGATAATGGATCTTTCTGTGATTTGGATCTCCATAATTTAAGTCTATTGAAAAATTATTTAAACATTAAATAAACCCAATAGGCTTGTTTTGCCTCCAATAAGGATTCATAATATCTAATTTGGGATCAAGTACAATCTACTGTTATATTATTACAGGAAAAAAGGAAATCAATTTTTAAAAAAATTAATTATTTGATTAAAATGGAGTCTATGGAAGATGGCCATCCCGTAATTCTGAGTTTTCAAGATAACGGATCCCAGACCTGTACTTAATTTTGAAATTGCCTGTCACCAAGCCTCAGGGTTTTCCCTTACAAAATTATGTTTTATGATTCGCCCTGGTAAATCTTAAAGACATAACTATTCTATTGAAAAAATAACCTTCTGTCTCTGATTGTTAAAGCTGTGTTTATAGATGCAAGAGACTCTTGGACTTTCCAAGGCTTAACAGCACCCTGTTGTTCACCTATCCTACTCCTTATACATATCTCATAAAGTCCTTGCCACTCTGGGTTATGTGGTCAATTGCACTCTTAAAAGAGGTGGACACATTTTAACATCCCCTTCAGACTTTATTTTTTAAATCTTTCTACTAGACCAGTGCTGTCCAACTGGCGGCCCGCGACCCCCCTCTCTGTGGCCCCCCACCTGTCTGGCTGCTTTGATGGCTTACTCTTGTGTAAGCTTTAAATGGTATCAGTACTGTGATTAACTGGCCCCCTGCATGGTTCTCACCTCAGATTCAGGCTGTAATCCTCCTGTATTGTTTAAAAATGTAATCCCCTGTGATGTTCACACCTTTTAATACCTGCATTATTTACCCCCTGCATTGTTCACACCTCAGGCTCAGGCTGTAATCACCCACATTGTTCACCTGTTCACACCTCAGGCATAGGTACTGTAGGTACCTATGTAGGTACTGCCTGGATTATGCTGCCTGTGTGTATGGCACACACAGGCAGCATAGGGCAGGCAGAGTATGGCGCACACACAGGCAGCATAGGGCAGGCAGAGTATGGCACACACAGGCAACATAGGGCAGGCAGAGTATGGTACACAGGCAGGGTAGGGCTGGCAAAGTATGGCACACACAGGGAGCATAGGGTTGGCAGAGTATGGCACACAGGCAGCATAGGGCAGGGAGAGTATGGTACACACAGGCAGGGTAGGGCAGGCAGAGTATGGCACACACAGGGAGCATAGGGCAGGTAGAGTATGGCACACACAGGCAGCATAGGGCAGGCAGAGTATGGTACACACAGGCAGGGTAGGGCAGGCAGAGTATGGCACACACAGGGAGCATAGGGTAGGCAGAGTATGGCATACACAGGCAGCATAGGGCAGGGAGGGTACGGTAAACACAGGCAGGGTAGGGCAGGCAGAGTATGGCACACACAGGGAGCTAAGGGCAGGCAGAGTATGGCACACACAGCCAGCATAGGGCAGGTAGAGTATGGCACACACAGGCAGCATAGGGCAGGGAGGGTATGGCACACACAGGAAGGGTAGGGCAGGCAGAGCATGGCACACACAGGCAGCTAAGGGCAGGCAGAGTATGGCACACACAGGCAGCATAGGGCAGATAGAGTATGGCACACACAGGCAGGGTAGGGCAGGCAGAGTATGGCACACACAGGCAGGGTAGGGCAGGCAGAGTATGGCACACACAGGCAGGGTAGGGCAGGCAGAGTATGGCACACACAGGCAGGGTAGGGCAGGCAGAGTATGGCACACACAGGCAGGGTAGGGCACACACAGGCAGGGTAGGGCAGGCAGAGTATGGCACAAACAGACAGCATAGGACAGGCAGAGTGCTGCCTGTGTGTGCCATACTCTGCTTGCCCTATGCTGCTTGTGGGAGGTGAACCTGGCAGGGGTTTGTTGTGGGAGTTTGTTAGCAGTTGGAAATAGCCATTAAATGGTCCCTAAGGTGTGTAATTATGTACTGGGGGTTGCTGTGCTATCCACAGGGGAGGAGGAGGCATATGGAATTTAAGGGTATATCTTAATATGACATAATTCTTTCACATATGAATGACGGTTGATATCCCCACAGTAAGGACCAAGCATTTGGGATTTTGCTGTGCTACCAACATTGTGATAAAATAGGTGTGCTTTGTGGGTGTGGTTAAAAAGGGGGAGTGGTCAAAACTGGCTTCCATTAGCGGCCCTCCACCATGTATGCTAGAGAAATTCCGGCCTCGGCACCGCAGAAGTTGGACAGCACTGTACTAGGCCATCTGTTTGGTGTTTTTACACAGAGAACTGTAAATTTTTTACCAATGTTACAATACTGCTTTGCATCTTTATGAACTGCAGAAAAATAAAACCTTTGTAATACAAAATCCTTTGTTTTTTTCATAGCCCAAATGTCCCCCTAACACGTGAGTCTGCCAGATCTAACACTGTGGGGCAGATTTATGAAAATGTGAGTTTAGAACTTATTACATAAAAACTCTATTTAGATGTTGAACTACTGATTCCTTCTCTTTCCTGGTACCATACTTATAGATTACTTTCTATTGAGAAATGTGAAAAAAATGTTATCCGCTCCCAGATTCTGGGGTACCCCATTTAAAAACGTTATCTTCTCTGGAGCTCTACCTAAAATGGGGTCTGTCGGGATTGTCTCCAAATTATCCCAAAATTATCTGGTAGATGTAGTTTAAGATCAGCACCCTGGGGTTACTCCTACAGCCCCTTCCTTTGAAATCTGTCCATATCTTAATGGCAGGAAAATGCTTAGCAAGGGAAAATATTTTCTCACTCTTAAGGTCCCTTAGACCGATTCGGCAGCTAATCGGTCCGTGTATGGGCACTACCGACGGGCCTGCCCGACTGATATCTGGCCAGAAATTGGTCAGATATCGATCGGGCAGGTTAAAAAATTTGGTCGGATCGGGGACCACAACAGCTCATTCATGCGTCCCCTGATCCGACTTCTCCTATACCCGTCGTTCTAATTCGATTGTTTGGCCCCAGGGCCAAATGACCGAATTAGCCTGGATTCGCCTGATATCACCCAGCCATAGGTGGGGGATATTGGGAGAAGATCCCCTCAATTGGCGACATCGCCAAGTGAGCAGCTCTAAAGGTGTAGGGCCACCTATACAGCCACCTGTTTTAGACGGAAGTCCTCTGTGATAAGATAGTGCTCAATGAGGGCCATTGTTTGACATCCATTTGGTCAGTTTAGTCTGCAAAGAGCTTAAACAATAAATAATAAAATAAATAAATTTATAATTAAGTTGATCTGGTTGGAGCCATTTATTGAGTGCATTAGGTCATTCTGAGACAATACAGATGAGGGCACAGGAATGTACCCACTATGCCCTCTCTGGGTCCCCTCTAAGGGCCCCTTTAGCTTATTTTTATTGTTGGGCCCATGCACTACCCAAATCAAAATATGTTTTTGGGCCTCACCAGTTAGAAAAGGAGCAATCATCTCCACCCACTGTTCTGTTGGAAGTTTTTCCTGGTCTGACACTCTTTTAAATAATGCCAGGAAGGTGTCCACATAATCCTGTAGAATCACCTTATGCAATGAGGCTTGAATTGTTTTGCACATAGAGTTTTTCCCTGTATTATTTTTGACCTCTCTATCAAGACTTAAATCTGCCTCTAAAGCTGCTGTCTCTTACTGTTCCTTTAAGGTTGCTGAAGGGGTGTCTGCAAACAGTCTCATGCTCCTTGATACTGGCTTGCTGCATAAGGCTAATGGCACTCAGTGCTGGGGATCAGCTTTGTACATGGGCTGAGAAAAGCCAATCCACTATTATCAGCTACCCTGTGTATCTCCACTGACAAACACTGCATGGGCCTGTGTCTGTATGTTTGTTTGCTGGAGCGGATTTCAGCATGCATTTTTGCTCTGGAATCTGTTCGGTGTGTCTGCCAAAACAGTACCTGCCAGTGAAGATACACGACCCCCCAGCTCAACCCTGGGGAGGGGATTGTAACTAATGTATCAGTGTTTGCAGATGACAAAAAAAATTGCAGCCCGATTAATTCCAGGATGTGGCATCCTTGCAGCAGGATCTTGTCAAACTGGCAATATGGGCAGCTAAGTGAAAGCTAAGACTCAAATGTAAGGTCATGCACTTGGGAAGTAAAAATATGCAAGCCCCTTATACCCTTAATGGGACTGCACTAGGCAAATCCATAATGGAGAAGGACCTTGGAGCCCTTGTAGATAATAAATGTGGCTGTAGTAAGCTATGCCAGCCAGTAGCTGCAAAGGCAAACAAGGTTTTGAGCTGTATTTAAAGGGGTATAGATTTGCAGGTTGGAGGGGGTCATTCTTTCACGTTACAGAGCACTAGTAAGGTCACATCCAGATTATGCTGGATACTTTTGGTCTCCAATGCTTATACGGGATATTATTAAATGTGCAGATGTATTGTCCAATACATTAGATAACTTCAAAATGGATGGCTTTTTAGCAAGTGAGAAAATACAGGGTTATTGAAGATAGCTCTTAGCAGTTTACAGCATACACTAAAAAGACTGCATTTGTCCATGTGACATTAACACCATGTTCCTTGAGCTCCTGCATGCAGATGCCACAAGAATATTTTAGGCTCATATGAATCCTTCGCTTGTGGCACAAGCAGTTGTTTAGGGTGAAATGTGAAACTCTTTCTGGCATCTAAAGCTGTGAGCTGCAAGTTTTCTTCAAGTAATACTATAATTCATGTTTTTCTAGTTCTATATATACATGCCATAAGGTGAAAGAATCCAAGACATTTAAAAAGCATTTACTATTTCAGAGACTGGGGCTAGCTATTTCTTGACATTCTTAAGCAAGGCCAGTTTTAGGACATGACAGAAAGGCAGAGAGGGTGTTTACAGTAATTGTTGGATAGGTACTTCTATTAACTACATTAGAATTGCACACATTTTTAGGCCAGCACACACAATCAATTGTGGTTCACACAAAGAATTTCTGATTAAAAGTTATTCTGATCTGAGCACACCACTTTTAAAAATGCCCACACAAGTTTAAAATGTTCTCACAAAATATTTTTTTGCGCTCATAGATAAGGAATTAGTGGGATCACTTAGTACTTGGTATTCAGTCTGGTATGGGCCACTGTGGACACCTCCTTCCTAGCTACGGTAAAGATGTAGTAGTTTATAGGACATGCATAGACACAGCATGCAGGTTGTAAACACACACAAACAACTCAAAAGGAAACAAATATAACTTACATCACATATCAGTTTTGAATATCGCAGCATTGCATCCTATTATTAAATAGGCTATACTTAGTCCTGATGGCAGTGGATTAAAACTAGAGATGTAATTTTAGGCCCCTTCCCAACACTGCCAAAAGACCTGTGACTGGATCTCCAAGCCCTGGTAGCTCCACATAATGATGAGTGGTGCATAATCTATCCCTGATGTCTAGCACAGAGAACAGTTTTAGTCATGCATCTTTGACGATGATATTTTCTAATCAGTTCTACTAAGCATGTATACCATTAACACTCGCTATTCACCATCCACAGCTACTCAGTAATAATTTATAGTTAATTTCTTTGACATGCACAAAAAAAAGCTATAGAGAATCCAGCTGTGATGCCTACGGCATGAGGGGTGGATATTAAGCGTAGTGTGAGGAAAGGATGATCGAAACAGACTGGATAATAGCGACTTGCTACCCGGGGAGGAAGGATGAAGATCATAGAATATTGAGACTAAACCAAATAAAATGTGTATTAACAGTTGAAAGGTAGAGAACACAAGATTTTGACAGGTAGGGGGTTGCACCAAAATATTCATAGTCCTGTACATACAAAATATCAGGCCTCCTTTACTCTGTATGTAAAATGGTGAAGGGTTTTTACATGTTTTAAATAATCCCCTACCTATGATTGTCTATGAACTGGGATTGGGATTTACAAAACAAAAAAATCATCTAAAGGACAGGGATTAGGGCAAAAAAGTCACACAATCAGATTATACTTTGCAGTGTGGGGCTGGTGTAATACCTGTGTCTTATCATATGTGCCCTCCACCCTTCTGGATGCCTCCCCCTCCCTTCCTTCTCCATCCTTTTTCTTTTGTCTTTCCCTCTTTCTCTCCTTTCTCCTCCCTCTCTATTTCCCTCTTCCCTTTCTTCCCTTCCCTTTCTCTCACCCTCTCCTCCACCCCCTCCTCCAGCTCTCCAGCACCAATAACAAGCCAGCAGGGAGAAGCAGCAGCAGCTGCAGCTTTACTGAGCGTTCTTCTGCAAGCAGGGGACAGACCCGCTCAGCACCCATCCAGCACCATTGAGACATGGTAAAGCGGGGGAATAATGGAATAGTAAGGGCAAGGCAGAATCGGGTGCTGCTTGGTGCACAGAGAAAGCAGATACCAACAGGGAAAGGAAAGTGATATGGTACAAAGAGAGAGTTCCGCAGGGAGGCAGAACACAGACAGAGATGGAAATAGAGACATAACCTGGGACCCATCCAAAATCTGATACTAGGAGAGAGAGAAATACTGGCATACAAGGAGGGAGGGCACACGCTCACAGTCACATTGACACACTCATCTTCTTATTTCAACAACAGCACAATGACATCCATCCAGAGGACCTGCAGTTTATCTGCAACATCCTGGTAAACATCCACCCCCCCTCCCATACAAAGCCAGGTCTAAAAGCCGCATTCAGCCACTGACACTCACAAATCTATTCACCTTCATAATGACACTAGCATATAAAGGGCATCTTACCTACCAGGTATGTACAAGATGTGGCTTTTTGTACTAGTGTGATATAGGAGAAAGAAGAGTGTATGTGATGTATATGATGCTAGTGAAGGTAAAGCTTGTGAAGAATGAAGAAAAAATAAATGAATGTTTATGTATAAATAATATGGCAGGATATTTTAAAAAAATATTTTTAAATTGGATATTGTATATGCATAATGATCTATTGTGTGTAGGAATCTGTACACACAGAAGAGAAATAAGTTGAGAACAAAATAATACGTAGAAAAAGGTTTAAATGAATAGTATTATGTTCAAAATACAATGCTTGAGGCTATAGTTGTGTACATGGTGTAGTTCAATACAGATGCTATTATATTTTGGTGTTTTTACAGGTAGGCCCACACCGATTTTATAGATAATTTAATATATCTGTGAGCAAATTTTAATGATGTGAAAGGTGTATTTGAATTATTATTGTGGATTTTAGTAATAATGTTTTTACATCTGGGACTATTATAACAAATATGGATTTAACCAATGGTGCAACATAAAATGTTAAATCTGTTGAAGCAAACAAATACCAGTCCTATTCATAGTACATGGGGTTTCAAAGAGATATTACTCTGCTGTTTGGTTATTTATTGAATGCTGTCTTCAGCACAAGTAGCTTGAGATCATAACAAGAAATGGTCCTATTAACTGGTTTCAGGGTGAATAGTAAGAGAAATGAGGGTGGCAGATGAAATGGTTGGGATGGCCTTAAGACAAATAGACATTATTACATCATCCAGTAGATCTAATGGAACAAGTGTGACAAAATGCTATTCAATTTTTTTTACCCCAAAAATATACTGCCAGTCATTAGGGGTCATTTAGATATGCCTGACTGAAAGTGCAAGAGCAATAAGGGACGTAAAATCTCAAGCATCATCAATACTGTATTCATCAAGAAGGTGCAGGTCTTTGCACTCCATTCTGGAGCTTGTTTTTCACACTTCCCACCCTGCCCCATGCTAAGTTAATTACATTGTACTCAATTATTTGCTATATATTGTGTCCATTCGTAGTTCTCATATCTAATCTAGTTTGCATCTTAAATGCTTTTAGTGTACCCAAGACAATTAAGTATTTACTAATAATTGTCAATTTATGCACCCTTAAGTTGGTAATTTTTCACATGATTTGATCAAGTATTTGGAAAGTAAAAATGCACTGAACAAACTGATTTGCCCCTGAGTATTACATATTGAAAGAAGGTACAGGGATAGGATCTAGCATCCAGAAACCCATTATCCAGATAGCTTTCAATTATTGGAAGGCCATCTCCCGATCAACAAGACAACTGATATCCAAAGCTTTTGCGATATCAGTCATCTTGTCAATCTGCCATACACACACCAAATATCAAACAAAATGAGGTTTTGTACAATAATATCGGTAGGCCAGCTATAAAGTCCATTTTAAACAAAAATTTTTTAAAAAAGAATGATTTTTTCCCTTTAAAAATTAAACAGCACCTTGTACTTGATCCTAAGATATAATTAATCCTTATTGGTGGCAAAACAATTCTATTGGGTTTATTTAATGTTTACATGAGTTTTTAAAATATTTAAAGTATGGTCCAAATTATGGAAAGGTCCCTTATGCAGAAAACCATAGGTCCTGAGCAGTCAGGATAATAGGTCCATATATCTGTACAGATATGGGTTCCCTTATCCAAATTACAGACAGGCCTATTTTAAGCAAATAAATTAATTTTTTTTTTTTAAATATTACCTTTTTTCCAGTAATAATAAAAAATTGCCCTGTACTTCATTCTAACTAAGCTGCATGAATCCATAGTGGTGGAAAAAATAAACCTATTGGTTTAATTTTTTTATGTTTAAATTATTTTACTATACCAAAAGGTATAGAAAAATGAGAGAAAGATCCATTATTCAGAAATACCCAGGTCCCATGCTTCCGTATAATAGATTCCATACCTATACTGTCCCTTGCCATTGCACTATGTTTGACTGGTATTCATAAGTGTTACCTTAGAACATATAGTGCACTCACTGGGGGTAATAATAAATAGTTTGGTGCTAATTTGTAAATAAAAAATGCCATTGTAAATTGCTGGCTTGGACTTTCCTCACAAACCAATAGAGGTCATAAGCCAGATATCAAAATTATCTGTCTGTACCTCACAGAGAGCAGTGACTATTTAGTGAGATGAAAGACGGGTTGTTTGTTACTGGAGAAAGTCGTGCAACCCACAAGTGACAAAGTGCCTGAAAATAGCTTATTATTGCTGTAAATGGGAATTGCCACAGATGAAAGACTTCAATCTAATAATGACTTAAAACTGTATAAGAAGGCATTTTCACAGTATTACTTGCAATTCCTTTTTTTTTTACTTTGTGTATCCATCTTTAGGCTGCTGACCTGTAAATCATTTCCCTTTATATATAATGAATATTGTACCCCCTGTTATAATACACAAGTTGTAGGGAGTCATATGACAAGTTACATCACATGAGCACTGATTATAGCTGATGACATCACTAAGCATTGTTTATAAGGATAGAAAACACAACATTTATTTACTTAAAATTTCAGTAATGCGATTTAGCACCTGATAAAATTGCCAGCAGAATAATAACTAGCTGACACATGCACTCTCATCCTGATATGTTTATCCTGGTACATTTAATTTCTCCTGCTGTATGTATAGAACTCACTTCATATGAGAGTTGAGATCAACAAAATGTTATATATATAAATGTATATATATATATATATATATATATAACATTTTATATATGACATGCTTTTAATAACTTGACAATAATAGCACACTTGTTAAAGTACAAGCTTACAGGCATTTCAGCTGTGGTTGCTGCTCTGTATTTAGTACCAAGATGCAAAAAAATCCTATGAACAAACAAGTCTAATTTTGTTTAAACTGTGCTGAATGATGGCCAAACACTGGTATGTAAATCTATTCTTAGCTGGTTTTAACGTAATGTCCAGCAGTGACCTTTCCCCTATTATAAAACCACAAATGCCTGTGATAAATAGAACTGGATTATTATGTGCTGCTTTCTGCAACATTTGCATAGACCATTTTCGCTAACTCAGTGATCAAAAAATCTTTCCAAATATGTAACCTTTATGCACCCATCTTGGATATCCATTAATTTACACAAACCTGCCAAGTTAGTACCAGTACTTACAAAACATATGACACACTGTTTTTGTATTCAATACCCATCAGAAATTGTACTCATTAATAACAAAAGGTAGAAATATTGTATGCCTCTAGATGACAATTGGCCCCCCGTATTTTTAATGCAGATAGATGATAGGAAGATAGAGCTGCAAACTAAATAGATGTATATGCATGAGTATTGTGGCAGTAAATATTTTCATCTCAAGTAGACTGTTAAAGCTGAAATATGTGCCACAATTTCAAAATAAATATGGCAATTTATTAATAACATTATAGAATTCTCCAGTTAATGTTTTGTTGATTTATCTGTAATTTCATTGAAATTCCACAATATCTGGCACGTGCCTTACTTTTGAATACTTTAACATGGCATTATCTAGGACACTCTAATGTTCTTCTAACTATGTTCTTGTTCTTTCAGGAGCATTTTTTTGTGAATTCTGAACCATCTTCCCCTCCAACACAAGAAAGCACGTACAGCTTTGTTTCTGTTGCAGTCTAGCATAAGCAACTTATGGACACAGAGCTACAAGTTTAACAAGTTTAAAAACAGCACTTGCTTGGCTGACTGGACCATGGGCTGATATAATTATATCTGTAGAATTTGAGTAGACAATATTTAATTTTACCAGAGGTGATAATGAAGATGAAAGAGTGTTAGAATGGGTTGGATGCTCATTTTGAGTTGTGGATGTGTCTAGAGTCTAGGTCCTCAAAGAACAATGTCCTAGACTTATACTACCTCTAACACTGTATTCACTATGAGGTATTATTTTGAACTCTCCCAGTTCCTATGGGCCTTCAGTATTTTCTTCGTGGACATGGCAGTGATAAGATCAGTGGCATCCCCCCTGAACTGTCAGACTACCTGTGTGTGTGCCAGTGACATAATTAGCTGCCCCAAAAAGGAACTTTCATTTGTGCCCAGTGGGCTTCCAAACTACACAGCAGTGCTGGATCTCAGTCACAACATAATATCTCGATTGCGGGCAGAGTGGGCTCCAGAACCCTTGAAAAGGCTTCACACGCTGGTTCTCTCACACAACTCTATTAGCTTTGTATCTTCTGAGGCTTTTTTGCTAACCCCTCAGCTGCGTTATCTGGATCTATCCTGTAACAAGCTTAATTCACTGGAGGAGAATGTATTTAGTGCTTTACACAGGCTGGAGGTGCTGCTTCTTTTTCAAAACCAGATTGAACGCATTGACCGTACTGCCTTTGATGATATTACACTCTTGCAGAAGATCTACCTAAGCCACAATCGTGTGACCAGATTCCCACTAGAGCTAGTGAAGGATGGAGAGAAGCTGCCTGAGTTAGTGCTGCTTGACCTTTCCTCCAACAGATTAAAAAATCTTCCAGTGCATCAGCTCAAAATCCTGCCTGCTTGGCTCAGCAATGGGATATACCTACATGGAAATCCACTCACCTGTGACTGTGACCTGTATGGACTTTTTTGGAACTGGCATGTCCGGCAGCTGGCATCTGTCATGGATTTTCAAGAGGAACTGCTGTGCCAACTGTACTCTCAACCGAGACCACCATCACAGACCACCAATGTATTTTTGCTCAACAGAAGTGACGGGCTGAATTGCAGTGTTGTTCGAGAGGCTGGCATGGAAGCATATTTAGGGGAGACTGTTATTTTGAACTGTGATAGTAAACAGAAGAGCGTAAATCAAGTGTGGGTTACACCTAGCAATGAGTGGGTGCAGGCACAACCCAACAGAAGTGCAGGAAACCGCAGTATATCAGTGTTAAGTGATGGCAGTTTGCAGATAAGACCAATTCAAGTGGAAGACAGGGGAACATACACCTGTTATGCACAGGGGGAACTGTTAAATGAAACATTGTATGTTACCCTTACTGTATTTAACTTTACACAGCACGTTCACCAGGATACTCTTAATACAGCTTATACCACACTAGTGGGCTGTATTGCCAGTGTAATCCTTGTATTGATATATCTGTATCTTACACCATGCCGTTGCTGGTGCCGGCCAGGTAATAGGGGACAAGGAGAAGACAGAGAAAGCATCCATTCCTCTGTCCTGAGTGCTACACCCAACCATGAGACCACCAGTGATAAGGCTGCTTTAAGTCGGCATGTTGCATTTCTAGAACCACCTGGAGATTTACATGGCCAGAATGGAAAATTAAAACCTAATGGGTCACAAGAGGTGCCTGTAATAAAGGGTTCACCTTTGCAACCACAAACACCTAACAGAAAGCTCTCAGACCCTGGATCCATAAGTTCAGTGTTCTCAGACACCCCCATAGTGGTGTGAAAAGAAGGGGAAGATTAGCAATCTGAAGGCCACTTAAGCTTTATACAGAGTTTATCTTCTTCCCTTACTGATCTTCTAAATTCTCAGCATGTGCATGTGAGACTGGAACTCCTTGGTTGTGTGGAACAAAGAGAAAATATTAAAGAAAAATGGAAACAAACATGCAAGTACAAAATATAGTCTGAAATCAGATATAAAGAGTAAGGAAAATAGAGAAGGCAAATTGCATTAATGGTCCGAGCTAATACAGTCAAATTATGTGCCATTCACACTGGCAGTAGTAAAGCAAATAGTGTAAAATAATAAATAACACTGATGGCCGAACTAACTTGCCTGAACACAAAATTAATTTAAGTTACAAATGAAGATAACATCATGAGCCAAGTTCTTTTGTCACTGGCTCTCATAACAAATAACAAAACAATATAAACTGTCAGCTTCTTCTGTAGCATTTCATATATAGAGACCCACCCATCCACTGTGCTCTCCTTTTTGGTAAACATTAACAGGCTGCATGTTCAGCTGCCTCATAAACTCATATACAAAAGCCACTGTTAGCAAGTTTTGTATGTAATTATTCTCCTGAATGCTCTTAATGTTCTTTGTTTCTTTATAGACTTCATTGCAGGCAGTGACACACTGACCCCTTCTTTTCCTATTAGCTTGTCTCGTCACCCAAATCTTTAAACCTGGTGTAACTATAACTGTCACTGTGACAAGCCAAGAACAGAACAGGCTAAATCTGCAGCCTTTTCTGTTTGCTTTGACTTCAATAAACCTTGATTTTCTAGGTCACTGTCATATCTAACTGTGATGCACAATATGGAAACTTCCTATCATTAGTATCTTACAGTATATTTATATTGTCACAGCAATTAAAGTAGTACTTTGGAAATATGGTATAACTAAATTCTAAATGTTTTTTGCTGGAAAAAAGCCAAAGCAAACAAAACTTTATATTAAGGCCTTATTTAGAAAGAGTCCAGAAACCACATTAGTAATTGGGCCTTCATAGTTGTGTTATTGCTGCAGTCTTCTATAAAACCTGCAGCAACACAAAACTCAAACCATAATACTAACATCACTATATGCACCTTTTTACAGATGGCTTATAAATAAAGCCAATTCTTACAAAATGAAAAGATGAAAAATTTTGCATTTCAATGTATTCTAAACTGTAACAGGAATATAGATTAATGTATGTGAAAGAATGTTTTAAGATAGTCTAAATATTCTAATGCCAATGTACATTAACATATTTACATTACATTTCTTGTTTTTTCAGTAGCATGGGAAAAACTCCCTTTTGCACTCTGTTTTCTGAGCACTCGTCAGCTGGCTGTTGTAAAAATGCTCATTAATCACTGCAAAGGAAACTTCATATCCCATGGCATTTTAACATCATATTTTGTTAAGGTTCAGAAATACATTCATAAACACAGCACCATCCTGTATGAGAAACATAGCTTTTCTTTATCTTTTTACATTTGGAAGCACCTTCTCCTATTCATGTCTTGTGTTTTTTCCTGACGCTAACCTCTGTTCTATGTTCAAATATAAATAGTTATAAATATATATATATATATAAATATATATAATTATAGATATTATTTTATTTATTTAAGTCAGAATTCTGGCTGCATTGTTATTGTAGACCACATTCTGGAAATAAACATTTCAGTTTATGATTTCCTTGTTCTATCAATTTTTTATTTTCCTATAAATGTTCAGACAAATACATGTTGATCCTTGGAACATATGGTTTAGGGGACATATATATGGTTTCCACCTTCTTAAAATTTACTTACTGGCCAGTGTGGAGAGGGGGGCGGTGATGAAAGAGGGTTGTTAGTAACATAAAAATGGCAGGATTGTCCCACAAGGGGGTGGAGTGTTGATAAAAGAAGGTGTAGTTATGATGTGACAGGTTATGGACAAATGGACAGACTGGGGAAGAGAAAAAGTATGACTGAGATGGATCAGGTGCTTATGTGGGCGGGCCAGGGGCTCACCACAGAAGCATTGCCTGCCCAGTTTGTTTTTTTGGAACACAGATAATGTGATTTGTTTTTCCAGAGCCCACTGTCAGATATCTCATAACTCTAAACAAACATTATATAAATTGCATTGCTATTTTATCAAACCTCACATACCATAAAAATATATCCATAAGGTGGCATACTTCTTCAAAAACTTTACCCAGGTGCACAATAAAAAACATAAAGTTCACTAAAAGATCAGCAACACCGGGAATTTTAGTGAAAAACCAAATGTGTATTCAGTAGGAACATACAGCCAACGTTACATATCGTAACGTTGGCTGTATGTTCCTACTGAATACACATTTGGTTTTTCACTAAAATTCCTGGTGTTGCTGGTCTTTTTGTGAAATATATATACTTATGTGTATAATAGAAAGAGTGCCGTACTCACAGGGACTTGAAACAAAAGAAAAAGTGTTTTTATTGAAAAAATTTATTGAAAAATTGGAATTTTTTCAATAAAAACCCTTTTTCTTTTGAATCAAGTCCCTGTGAGTGCGGCACTCTTTCTATTATATTTTTGTTTTTGACCTGCACCAAGGGCATTTGGACTTGTATTGGGTGTGCTCCACCCTGTGTACTATATATATATATATATATATATATATATATATATATATATATATATATATATATATATATAGTACACATATAGGCCTGTTTTAACAGCATGTTTAAATAAAAGTAACGTTTTAATCTTTTAAAAAATATCCTGGTGTGCACCCAATTTTTGGACTTCTATATATATATATATATATATAGTCTTGTAAAGAATCGGCACTCACCAGTATCGGGGCAACGGCTGGGTGCTGACAAAAATAATGCATCAAACTCAACAGTAGAAAGCACTCACAGCTATAGCATCAATCAAGTCAGTGATTTATTTCAGCATACCATCTACGCGTTTCGATCACCACAGGTTCGTCATCAGGATGATAGACAAGAAGTGAAGTGTCAGGTTAAAAACCTGCAGTATCCAATCAGTGTTTATACATCATTTACCCATTCAATAACATGTGCAAAGTGTAATCAAATACCAAGCACTTAAAAATCCCCATATGATCAAAAATAGAATAATTATCAAACATCTAGACTCATGATAATACATAAACTAGGACATATCCCATATATATCAATGTAGTAAGCCACATGGCAAAGCTCATAGTGAAATATAATTTTAAAACACATATAAGTCAATCTATCAGGACACATGACAAAGTCACATGTCATATCTAAAAATTGAGTTTATTAATATCACCATTAACTTCAATACTCATCTAAACTCATGCTAATACATAAACTAGGACATATCCCATATATATCAATGCAGTAAGCCTCATGGCAAAACTCATAGTGAAATATAATTTTAAAACACATATGAGTCAATCTATCAAGACACATGACAAAGTCACATGTCATGTCTAAAAATTGAGATGATAAATATCACCATTAACTTTAATACTCATAAACATTAACTATTACATACTAATAGGGAAAATAAGTTACCCACCCAAAATTATAATGTGATAAAAACTAACGTGTTGTAAAAAATAATTTCAATTTCATATTGAGATTTAGGAAATGTGAACAAATAAAGGGACAAAAATTGTCCAATACTAATAAAAAATATTTCTTACAATCTTTATAAAGTTAAAAACAGTCACACTTAAAAAAACATTTAAGGAAGTCACTACATAAAGACCAAGAAACATGACCTAGGATAGTGGATGATCAAAATAGCATCAAATATCTTAAATTAGGATCACGCTAATTAACTAACTTCAAATTACATAAACCAATCCTATCTAAAAAAAATTGGTCATAAGGCCATCATATAGGAAATACCCAGGGACACAACAGTCAGTTTATTTTCCCTATATGTAATATTATATATTATATTTCCCTAGTATGTAATAGTTAATGTTTATGAGTATTAAAGTTAATGGTGATATTTATCATCTCAATTTTTAGACATGACGTGATTTTTGTCATGTGTCTTGATTGACTCATATGTGGTTTTTTTTTTGTAACTCATATTTTATTGAAGTTTAGTACAAACAGAGCAGAAAATGTTCGCAGTTTTATACATTATGATAAGAAGTACAAGGTTTTGATAGTTTCAGGAAATACGGTACAGTTTATGCATTTTGGCTGTAAGCGTTCTAACAGTTATCCAGAGTTATTTATGTCATTTGCAAACATGGAGTAGTAGCAACACATGAATTTTCGTTGGGTCGCCTTAATTCCTGAGGGCAGATGTTTAAAAGTATCGTGTGCGAATTATGCATATGAGAGAGGGTCTTTCTCAATAGAAGTTAAGATTAGTAAAAAGAGGTTAACATATATAACTTAGAAAAGAAAAGGAGAAGAAGAAGAAGAAGAAGAAAACAACTATACCAAGTATTGTAACTATATGTCACGTTAGGTATATGGGGTTGGGTTGGTGTGCTTATTCGTTGAGTTATCCTTGTGCCGGTAGGAACAGTTCCCATGGGGTCCAGACCTTGAGAAATTGGGGTACTCTGTTTTGTATGTAAGCAATTCTATATTCAAAATCCATATTGCTATTTATTTTGCGGTAGATCTCTGCCCAGCTGGGTGTGGCAGCTGTTTTCCATTTAGATGCTATTGCTGTTTTTATTATGGTCAGGATGTGATTTGGTAGTTTCTGCTGTGGGTGGGTAAGGCCTTCAATTGGTTTGCCCAGTAAAAATGTAGTAATTTCTTTAATAACCGTGCCATGAAAGAGATTTGTCAGCAGAATTTGGGTTTCATCCCAAAGTGGCTGGATGTGTGGGCAGAACCAGAATATGTGGGGCAGGTCCCCTAGGGTGTTGTTGCATCTCCAACATTGGCTAGGGTTGTTCAGGGAATAGTTTGTGTATTCTGGTGGGGGTGAGGTACCAAAACATCAGTATTTTGTATATATTTTCCTTTTGGTTTGTACAGGTAACAATATTTTTCGCATTATCCCAAATTGAGTTCCAATCCTCCCTTGGGATCTCTGTTCCTAGAACAGCTTCCCATTTCAGTGTGTACTGATGTTTATAACCTTGGGTAGTGAATGGGTCATTGATCATTCTATATATATTTGAGATCAGTCCCCTTTGTGGCAGACCGTTGTAGGCTATACGCTCAAACCCTGTGGGTTGGTTGGTTTTAAAAAACCTGACATATGGTTCTAAGAAATGCCTGAGTTGAAAGTACATATACCAGTGTAATTGTAGTTCTGGAAATTTCTGTTGGAGTACTATAAAATCTAGTGGAGATGTTAGGGCGGAGTCCATAATATCTCTGACCGTAAGTATTGTGGTAGTGCCTTGTACCTTGTTAATGTGAAAGTCACCACTTGGTTGCAATGATGGATTCCCTAGTAGGGCGGTTAGCGGTGAGTGACTCATATGTGTTTTAAAATTATATTTCACTGAGTTTTGCCATGTGGCTTACTACACTGATATATATGGGATATGTCTTAGTTTATGTATTAGCATGAGTTTAGATGAGTTTAGATGAGTACTGAAGTTAATGGTGATATTTATAAACTCAATTTTTAGATATGACGTGACTTTGTCATGTGTCCTGATAGATTGACTTATATGTGTTTTAAAATTATATTTCACTATGAGCTTTGCCATGTGGCTTACTACATTGATATATATGGGATATGTCCTAGTTTATGTATTATCATGAGTTTAGATGAGTATTGAAGTTAATGGTGATATTAATAAACTCAATTTTTAGATGTTTGATAATTATTCTATTTTTGATCATATGGGGATTTTTAAGTGCCTGGTAGTTGATTACACTTTGCACATGTTATTGAATGGGTTAATGTTGTATAAACACTGATTGGATACTGCAGGTTTTTAACCTGACACTTCACTTCCTGTCTATCATCCTGATGACGATCCTGTGGTGATCGAAACGCGTAGATGGTATGCTGAAATAAATCACTGACTTGATTGATGCTTTGGCTGTGAGTGCTTTCTACTGTTGAGTTTGAGATATATATATATATATATATATACACACACACACACACATCGGGAGAGCACCATCACTCGGGTCACAATAGCCTGGGTGCAGGTCCAGGTGAAGAACTAGATACAGCAACGAAGAGATCCGCACTCACAGGACTTATAGAATTAATATGGTGTTTAATGAGAAGACTAATGAGTCTTCTCATTAAACACCATATTAATTCTATAAGTCCTGTGAGTGCGGATCTCTTTGTCGCTGTGTATAAATTTATATAATGCAAAAAATAGCTGCACTCACTTATAAGAGAGAGTGTGTGAGTGCAAAACACAAAAGAGTAAATATACAGTGGCTTGCAAAAGTATTCGGCCCCCTTGAACTTTTCCACATTTTGTCACATTACAGCCACAAACATGAATCAATTTTATTGGAATTCCACGTGAAAGACCAATACAAAGTGGTGTACACGTGAGAAGTGGAACGAAAATCATACATGATTCCAAACATTTTTTACAAATAAATAACTGCAAAGTGGGGTGTGCGTAATTATTCAGCCCCCTGAGTCAATACTTTGTAGAACCACCTTTTGCTGCAATTACAGCTGCCAGTCTTTTAGGGTATGTCTCTACCAGCTTTGCACATCTAGAGACTGAAATCCTTGCCCATTCTTCTTTGCAAAACAGCTCCAGCTCAGTCAGATTAGATGGACAGCGTTTGTGAACAGCAGTTTTCAGATCTTGCCACAGATTCTCGATTGGATTTAGATCTGGACTTTGACTGGGCCATTCTAACACATGGATATGTTTTGTTTTAAACCATTCCATTGTTGCCCTGGCTTTATGTTTAGGGTCGTTGTCCTGCTGGAAGGTGAACCTCCGCCCCAGTCTCAAGTCTTTTGCAGACTCCAAGAGGTTTTCTTCCAAGATTGCCCTGTATTTGGTTCCATCCATCTTCCCATCAACTCTGACCAGCTTCCCTGTCCCTGCTGAAGAGAAGCACCCCCAGAGCATGATGCTGCCGCCACCATATTTGACAGTGGGGATGGTGTGTTCAGAGTGATGTGCAGTGTTAGTTTTCCGCCACACATAGCGCTTTGCATTTTGGCCAAAAAGTTCAACTGACCAGAGCACCTTCTTCCACATGTTTGCTGTGTCCCCCACATGGCTTGTGGCAAACTGCAAATGGGACTTCTTATGGTTTTCTGTTAACAATGGCTTTCTTCTTGCCACTCTTCCATAAAGGCCAACTTTGTGCAGTGCACGACTAATAGTTGTCCTATGGACAGATTCCCCCACCTGAGCTGTAGATCTCTGCAGCTCGTCCAGAGTCACCATGGGCCTCTTGGCTGCATTTCTGATCAGCGCTCTCCTTGTTCGGCCTGTGAGTTTAGGTGGATGGCCTTGTCTTGGTAGGTTTACAGTTGTGCCATACTCCTTCCATTTCTGAATGATCGCTTGAACAGTGCTCCGTGGGATGTTCAAGGCTTTGGAAATCTTTTTGTAGCCTAAGCCTGCTTTAAATTTCTCAATAACTTTATCCCTGACCTGTCTGGTGTGTTCTTTGGACTTCATGGTGTTGTTGCTCCCAATATTCTCTTAGACAACCTCTGAGGCCGTCACAGAGCAGCTGTATTTGTACTGACATTAGATTACACACAGGGGCACTCTATTTAGTCATTAGCACTCATCAGGCAATGTCTATGGGCAACTGACTGCACTCAGACCAAAGGGGGCTGAGTAATTACGCACACCCCACTTTGCAGTTATTTATTTGTAAAAAATGTTTGGAATCATGTATGATTTTTGTTCCACTTCTCACGTGTACACCACTTTGTATTGGTCTTTCACATGGAATTCCAATAAAATTGATTTGTGTTTGTCGCTGTAATGTGACAAAATGTGGAAAAGTTCAAAGGGGCCAAATACTTTTGCAAGCCACTGTAGATTGTCAAATAACATATTTATATATATACAGTATATATATATATATATATATACATTGTATATAAAGATTTTTATTTTCATCTTACAAGAAAACAAGTGCCAAAACAAGTGAAAACCAAACAAACTATCAATAACAAAATAAAAAGGTACATTTGGTTTGTTGTGATCAATGACATTCACCAATAAAGGGAAAGTAGTCACAAATAAAGTATTCTAATTATAAATGGCTATGGAGTTATATAGTTAAGGGAATCACAGTTGAGGGTTTGCATACAGCCAAGGGGATCCATACCTTCTCCAGGTATTATACGTAGATTTGATCAACAGCAGTGTGGTCCTATTAGTACTATTTTCTACTACTCCTGTAATCCACTACTTCAATAAGCACTTTGCAGTCAAAGACTACTGCCAGCATTTTCTTCCTCCACTAATGCTTTTGGAAGATATACACCACTGGAACTTATGTATTTACATTTTCAAGAACAGGGTTTTTCTCTTTAGGTCCATACTATTTTATCAACAGAGTGCTTGTAAAGTTACTGCTTGTCAAAAGAAAAGACAAATAGAGACACACATGCATTTGGCGCAAAAGAATATATACTGGGCCTTCAAATACCTAAATACACCTCCTACATTGCGGAAGTGACATCACGCACAGCATGATGTCACATGCCCCTACATCACGGAAGTGACGTCACATACAGCATGCACATGATGTCACAACCCTACCCCTTACCACCCCAACTTCACCGCTGAATTTCCCAGAATCCCTGCCACAGGCAGCATTGGGCAAGCAGATTAGGGTACACACAGGAAGCATAGGGCAGGCACAATATGGCACACGCAAACAGCATAGGGCATGCAGAGTATGGCACATACAGGCAGCATAGAGCAGGGCAGGCAGAGTATGGCACACACAAGCAGGGTAGAGTAGGGCAGGCAGAGTATAGCACACACACAGGCAGCATATGGCAGGCAGAGTATGGCACAAACAAGCAGGGTAGAGAAGGGCAGATTAGAGTAGGGCAGGCAGAGTATGGCACACACATACACAAAGACAACAGAGTAGGCAGAGTATAGAAGGCAGACTAGGGAAGGACACAGGGAACCCTGTAAAGACTACGCAAGTAACTGATCATGACCACTCCAAGATAAACAGTTTGTACTGTTCTGCATACAGTGACACAATGCTGACACTGTGCCTACAGTCTGAGGTGTGAAGAGGTGAACAGTTCAGGCACCTACAGTCAAAATCTGAGGTCTTACAGGTGTGAACAATGCAGGGGTTTACGGCCTAAATTGGAGGTGTGAATAATGCAGGGACAAGTTAATCTCAGAACTGATACCATTTAAAGCAGTTACACCAGCCAGCCAGATAGGATGGGGGGGCACGAGCGAGCAGTTGGGCAGCACTGATTTAGACAATTTCCAGGATTGATATCTGAAAGGATTTGCCAAGCCGCATCTAAGGTACCATTTACCATTCCTTAATAAACCAGCCACTATAACTAGTACTCATGTTTGTAGCGTTCTAAACCTTTAATGTATTATTTTGCCTTCTGTACTCAAAAATAAAAAAGATGTGATGAGATTCCTGTCAGGGGCTGTATTCCAGTAAGTGCCCTAGCCAGACCCAATGGTAACTCTTTCAAATGCAGTGAACTAAAAACCTGGGTCCCCTCACCACCCTTTCAATTAAATTGTATGGCACAGTTGCCATATGAATTGGTGGGGTCTGTATTCCTGCATGGCCACACCCATAATAATCCAAACCTTCCCCTTGATCCATCCAAACACATGCTCAATCTGTACAAACCCTTCCTTTTTCTGGTAACACACACCCCCTTTTCACAGAATTCTGGGTCCCCAGCATCCATTAGGCCCAATAGGAGTTTGCTTGTCCTTTTTATGGCAGCCCTGTGCATGTTGCTTCATTTGCAGCAGTTTTAGGTTATTAACCAGCTTTGTACACCATTTGGAGGTGATTTGGGTCCTTTCTTCATAGAATTGCTCCAGGTTGTTAGGGTTAGTATAAAAATGCGTGAACACCAAGATTTTCAATACGTGGACTGACAGGTCTTTATTGTAGGATAACCGCCTTCTTCTTGAATTACTCCTTTGCATATTATGCTTCACTGTAGGCATTCGTGTGCCCAGCAAAGCTTTCAGAACCAAAAACAAGTACACCAGGAATGCATAAATACATGTTCGGACATACCATTTTTAGCTCCATTGACATGTAAGTGTCTCAACGAGTTCTGCAGCCTTTCCTTTGTTTTTCTTGGACCGAGCTTTCTGGTGTTTCCCCCTTTTGATGGTATTGTTGAAAAAACATACTTAATTGTGCTTTTAAATTTTAGCATGAATATAACATTAGGTGGAGTGCAATACCATGTTTGAATCAAAGTATTAGGGACAAGTTCTATAGGGCTCATCGAGTAATTAGGAACAAATAATAACTGTGACTGTGATCGGATAGCTACTAAATCCCATAATGACAAATCTGTTAGAACATACTTTAATATCATACTTTGATGGATGGCTAATGGGCAGAAACATATGGAAACTTTCTGTATAAAATAACAGTAAATGAATGAACATTAGGGTTAACCTACAAAAACCATTTACTTACAAAAACAAGTCTACTAAGGAAATGGTAATTGAAATTTGCACTTGCTAACTTGTGAAACTATGTGGAAGAGGTGGTAACTTACAGATAGCACTTAGCATTAACTAGGATGATAGACATCCAAAATGATGCAAAAGGGTTGAGCAGAATTTGAATCCTTACTCTGCGTTAATTGGACTTGCCGCAAGCTGCATAAGTGTAAGAAGGGCCACTCCAGGTAACTTAAAGAGCTGAAATTCTGATTTTAAAGATTTTCCCTTACTTTTTTATAGGGATGCTGCCTTTTTTTGAAGGATTCGGTTACGGCCGAATCCTCTGTCCCGGTCAAACCAAATCCTAATCTTAATTAGCATAAATTAGCATTCGGAAGGGTTAAATGGTGGTGGGGGGGGGTAAATTTTCACCGTGCACTGTGCCAAAAAAGTGGATTCGGTGCATCCCTAATTTTTTTCTATTAGACCAATTATTAGTTGCTTGCGCACTTAAACCAGTTGCATAAATTGAAAGGTCATTGGCTAATTTCTTCCTTGCAATGGCATAGGCAAACAGACTCAGCATATCACAACTCTAACATACTGTTATGTTTTTTCAGCAGCACTCTGTCACATGCATAGGAAGCAGTCAGACTGACAGGTGACAGAGTTGCACCTGTCTGGTTTTGACTCGGCAGCCCAGTTTGCTGAAGGGCTGTCTGGGTCAAAACTGACAAGGCAATCGGCCAATAGCTAATCGCCACAGCATAGCCCCGCCCCTGTGATGTCACATCCCCCTTGCCTGGATCTACGGCCAAAAAGGTGGCAACCCCACAGGAGACACAGCCAATAAGGGTTTAATCTGCTGCCAGCACTATGTGTGACATCATATATCATAGGTGTGGGTTGTGTGTGCTGGGTTTACTTGGATGGGTTGAACTTGATGGACACTGGTCTTTTTTCAACCCTATGTAACTATGTAACTATGTAACTATATAAGGAAGTAAAAACTGTAGTGTTAATAGGGGTCACTGACCCCCCACCCAGCACAGGGTCCATGCAGAAGTGAAGGATCAGCAGATGAATGATTCTGAAGTGAATATCTCTTCAGCTGCACACACATTTTTTTGTCAACTATGTATATGGCAAAGATTGCTCTATTAATGTGAACTGTTAGATTTGTAAATGTTGTTCGTAAATGTTGTACAAAGGCGAACAACCCCTTTAAGTTTAGCTTTCACTTTACTGCACATGTGACTGATTAGTACTTTGGAGTAGAAAGACATATTTACCCATATATACAATATATGGTTTTCTGGCATTCATATTTTGAAAGCTTTAGAAGCTTTTTGAATATCTTCAAAATTGCTGCAAAAGGTGGCTCTAAAAGAATTTTTGTGACGTGATATAAACAGCAAATTTCAGTTATTTTTTTCCCATTCTTTATTTATTAGTAACGTTAAAAATATTTCATATTAAAAACTAAGCAAAACTAGATAATCATTCAAGAGGCTAAAAAATTTTTGCACTTACACATACAGGTTACCACTAAAAATAAAGTGGTGAGTTCCATGAATACTGTTATACTTCAATGTTTATCTAAATCTGGCCCAGCAGCAATGAAGTGTGAAGGATATTTAGAAATCTGTGTGTTTCAAAGCAGTGTGGAATGCCTATACATTGTGTATAATGAATGTCTACTTCTACTCCTAAAGATAATGTGTTCTTGTTGTACAACTCTGTAATGATTGCCAAATCATTTAAACCCTGTATTTAATTGCAAATAGTATAAAGACAACATATTGAAACAGAAAAAATATATTGTTTTCTGAAAAATATGGCAACATGTTTCAACAAAGTTTGGACAGGAGCAGCAAAAAACTTTTTTTGTGAAATGCCTAAAAGAGCATTGTGGGATTTTATCATCTACAGTACATAATATCATTAAAAGATTCAGATAATCTGGAGAAATCTCTGTATGCAAGAGACAAGTCCAAAACCAGTATTGGATGCCCATGATCTTTAGGCCCTCAGGCGGCACTACATTAAAAACCAAAATGATTCTGTAGTGAAAAACACTTCCTGGGTTTAGGAATGCTTCCAAAACCATTGTTTGTGAATACAGCTCATCGCCGCATCCACAAATGCTTCATATCTAAAATTATGGGGAACTACATATTGGCAAACTCTTACCACAAGCTTTTTATAAATGCAAAACCATTTTGGACGTACTAAAAGAGCTGTTGGCACGCGTAATGGAACATGTACATAATGTCCTTAAAAGAAAGGTGAATCACAGTGTGCCACATCACTTCAAGGAACACCACAAATCCAATCCTGTTAATATTAAGTACATGGTTTTGGAGCATAACATTAAAGGGTAAGTAAGCATTTTATCATAAAAGCCCCTAAAAAGACTCTATATAGCCCCCAAAATAACATAGCTTTCTCCCTGCGCTCAGTTTCATGCAATTCTCAAGGGAATTTCAGGCAATATGATTTGTGATTTTGGTACGTAGACTTTCTGTTTGTGAAGCACTTTCATAAGTGCAATTTTTGTGTTTATTCAGTGAGTCAGGCAGTTATGAATGGGCACAGAAAAAACGCTGCTGCTGCACACTGGCTCCTGCTTCTCTCTGCATTCCCAGAATGCTTCTTCTCTGTCAGGCATACCCAAAAGGCTCTCCTCTTCAACTACCCTGTAGTCGAAGAGATAAGGAGAGCTGAACGGGAATAGGAGGCGGGGCATTATGCTGTACCAGGAAGTAACATAGTTAGGTTAAGTTAGGTTGAAAAAAGACATACGTCCATCACGTTCAACCATAATGCCTATATATAACCTGCCTAACTGCTAGTTGATCCAGAGGAAGGCAAAAAAACCCATCTGAAGCCTCTCAAATTTGCCACAGATTGGAAAAAATTCCTTCCTGACTCCAAGATGGCAATCGGACCAGTCCCTGGATCAACTTTCTCTAAGAGTTATGTCCCATAACCCTGTATTCCCTCACTTGCTAAGAATCCATCCAGCCCCTTCTTAAAGCTATATAATGTATCAGCCAGCACGACTGATTCGGGGAGGGAATTCCACAACTTCACAGCTCTCACTGTAAAAAATCCTTTCCGAATATTTAAATGGAACCTCCCTTCTTCTAAACGGAGTGGGTGCCCTCGTGTCCGTTGGAAGGACCTACTGGTAAATAAAACATTAGAGAGGTTATTATATGATCCCCTTATATATTTATACATAGTTATCATGTCACCTCTTAAGCGCCTCTTCTCCAGTTGAAACAGACCCAACTTGGCCAGTCTTTCTTCATAACTGAGACTTTCCATACCCTTTAACAGCTTAGTTGCCCTTCAATTCAATAATGTCCCGTTTGAGCACTGGAGACCAAAACTGAACAGCATATTCTAGATGGGGCCTTACCAGTGCTCTGTAAAGGGGAAGAATAACCCCCTCCTCCCGTGAATCTATACCCCTTTTAATACAGCTCAAAACCTTGTTTGCCCTTGCAGCTGCTGCCTGGCATTGCTTGCTACAGCCAAGTTTATTATCTACAAGGACTTTCTCCATTATGGATTTGCCTAGTGCAGTCCCATTAAGGGTATAAGTGGCTTGCATATTTTTACATCCCAGGTGCATGACCTTACATTTATCCACATTAAATCTCATCTGCCACTTAGCCGCCCAGATTGCCAGTTGGTCAAGATCCTGCTGCAAGGATGCCACATCCTGGATAGAATTGACTGGTCTGCAGAGTTCTGTGTCATCTGCAAACAGTGATACATTACTTATAATACCCTCCCCTAAGTCATTTATGAACAAGTTAAACAAAAGTGGACCCAGTACAGAACCCTGAGGGACCCCACTGAGAACCTTATTCCAAGTAGATAATGTACCATTAACAACCACCCTCTTAACCCGATCCTGTAGCCAGTTTTCTATCCATGAGCAAATGACTTCACTAAGACCAATAGACCTTAGTTTAGAAAGCAGTCCTTTGTGGGTAACAGTATCAAATGCTTTGGCAAAATACAATAGATTATATCTACTGCATCCCCACTGTCCAGCTTCTTACTAACCTCATCATAAAAAGCAATTAAACTGGTCTGACATGACCTGTCCTTCATAAAGCCATGCTGATTACTGCTCAAAATGCCATTCTCCAGTACATAATTTTGTATGTGATCCCTTAACAAGCCTTCAAATAACTTGCCCACCACGGATGTCAAACTTACAGGCCTATAATTGCCAGGCTGAGATCTTACTCCCTTTTTAAATATAGGAATGACATTCGCCTTCTTCCAATCCCTAGGTACCATACCTGATGAAAGTGAGTCTGAAAATATCAGAAACAAGGGCCACTGTAATTCTGCCCCTAGCTCTCTCAGTACCCGAGGGTGTATTCCATCTGGCCCAGGGGCCTTGTTTACATTTATCTTGTGTAACCCTTTAAGCACCATATCCTGTGCCAACCACTGTGTAGTTGGAGCTGAGGCAACAGTGCAGCTATTGGGTGGGACTTGGCACTCTGGCTCATCTACTGTATACACAGAAGAAAAGAACTGGTTAAGCACATCTGCCTTTTCTGTATCCGCTGTAACCATATTGTTATTATAACTCAATGGGGCCACACCCTCAACCTGCATCTTTTTACTATTAATATACTTAAAAAACTTTTGGGGGTTAGTCTTGGCCTCGGCCGCGATGCGCTCCTCATTTTCTATCTTTGTGTTCCGGATTGCTGTTTTACAACACTTGTTATAGTGTTTATATTCATTAAACGCAGCTGCTGTCCCCTCTGACTTATATTTCTTAAAAGCTTTCCTTTTTTTCTCTATTAACTTCTTTACCTCAGAGTTAAGCCACATAAGGTGATTCTTAACACTTCTACTTTTTCTTAATAATGGAATAAATTGAGAACAGTAATGATTTGCCAAAGCATTTGATACCGTTCCCCACAAACGACTGCTTTCTAAGCTAAGGTATATTGGTCTTAGTGAAGTCGTTTGCACATGGATAGAAAACTGGCTATAGGATCGGGTACAGAGGGTGGTTGTTAACGGCACATTCTCTACTTGGAATAAGGTTCTCAGTGGGGTCCCTCAGGGTTCTGTACTGGGTCCACTTTTGTTTAATTTGTTCATAAATGACTTAGGGGAGGGTATTATGAGTAATGTATCAGTGTTTGCAGATGACACAAAACTCTGCAGACCAGTCAATTCTATCCAGGATGTGACATCCCTGCAGCAGGATCTTGACCAACTGGCAATCTGGGCAGCTAAGTGGCAGATGATATTTAATATGGATAAATGTAAGGTCATGCACCTGGGATGTAAAAATATGCAAGCCCCGTATACCCTTAATGGGACTGCACTAGGCAAATCCATAATGGAGAAGGACCTTGGAGTCCTTGTAGATAATAAACTAGGCTGTAGCAAGCAATGCCAGGCAGCAGCTGCAAGGGCAAACAAGGTTTTGAGCTGTATTAAAAGGGGTATACATTCACGGGAGGAGGGGGTTATTCTTCCTCTTTACAGAGCGCTGGTAAGGCCCCATCTAGAATATGCTGTTCAGTTTTGGTCTCCAGTGCTCAAACGGGACATTATTGAGTTAGAGAGGGTCCAGAGAAGGGCAACTAAGCTGGTAAAGGGTATGGAAAGTCTCAGTTATGAAGAAAGACTGGCCAAGTTGGGTCTGTTTACACTGGAGAAGAGGCGCTTAAGAGGTGACATGATAACTAGTAATAAATATATAAAGGGATCATATAATAACCTTTCTAATGTTTTATTTACCAGTAGGTCCTTCCAACCGACACGAGGGCACCCACTCCGTTTAGAAGAAGGGAGGTTCCATTTAAATATTCGGAAAGGATTTTTTACAGTGAGAGCTGTGAAGTTCTGGAATTCACTCAGTCGTACTGGCTGATACATTATATAACTTTAAGAAGGGGCTGGATGGATTCTTAGCAAGTGAGGGAATACAGGGTTATGGGAGATAGCTCTTAGTACAAGTTGATCCAGGGACTGGTCCGATTGCCATCTTGGCGTCAGGAAGGAATTTTTTCCCCTCTGCGGCAAATTAGAGAGGCTTCAGATGGGGTTTTTTGCCTTCCTCTGGATCAACTAGTAGTTAGGCAGGTTATATATAGGCATTATGGTTGAACTTAATGGACGTATGTCTTTTTTCAACCCAACTTACTATGTTACTATGATTTAATATCATTTTAAATTACAACCATTTCTGCTCTTTGTTTTTATCAGAAAACATAATGCCCCAATCTATGCCCTGAAGCGCTGCCCTTAAGAAGCTAAAATTTGCCTTCCTAAAATCCATTGTCTTTGTTGCCCCCATGTAAATTTGTTTCCTACTATGGCTCCAGTCCATATCAGGGTAATTAAAGTCCCCCATTATTATCACTTGCCCCAAACTAGCAGCCTTTTCTATTTGCAACAGGAGCTGAGCCTCCTCCTCTTCGCTTACATTAGGGGGTCTATAGCATACCCCTACAATTTGTTTGGTAGATTCTTTACTATCTGTGAGAAGCTCAACCCATAAGGATTCAGCTCCCTCTGTTACCACCATCACTTCCTCCTTATAATTTGCTTTTAATTCCTGCTTAACGAACAGACACACTCCTTCTCCTTTTCTATTGCCCCTGTCCCTCCGAAACAATGTATAACCCCCAATATTAACTGCCCAGTCATGAGACTCATTCAACCAAGTTTAAGCAACACCAATCACATCATATTTCCGCTCCAACGCCAGTACCTCCAGCTCTCCCATTTTACCAGTCAGACTCCTTGCATTGGTAAACATACATTTAACACTGGTTCCGGCATGAGAATGACGTGTAAACAACTTATGGGCCTCCCTGCCATTATCAGTATCCCGAAGCAAGTCTCCTCCCCCATTTTCCCTTACTATGCCCACTACATCATCTATCCTGTCTACCACAGAATGCACCCTCCCCCCCCACTCCTAGTTTAAAATCTCCTCCAACCCTCTATAGCCATCTTCTCCCCCAAAGCAGCTGCCCCATCATCATTTAGGTGCAGCCCATCCCTGGCAAAGAGCCTGTAGCCGATTGAGAAATCAGCCCAGTTCTGGAGAAACCCAAAGCCTTCCTGCCTGCACCAATCTCTCAGCCACACATTAATCTCCCTAAGCTCCCGCTGCCTTCTTAACGTTGCTCGTGGCACAGGCAATATCTCTGAGAAAATTACCTTGGAAGTCCTCGCCCTCAACTTCTCGCCTAGCTTTTTAAAATCGTTCTTGAGGACTTCCAGCGTCCCAACAATTTGTCCACTCGTTCCACCACATGCCGAACCCTAGCCAGGCCCGGATTTGTGGAGAGGCCACAAAGGCCCGGGCCTAGGGCGGCAAAAGTTTAGGGGCGGCATGCCGCAATTAAATTTTTACATTTTGCTCCTATACGGAGCAATGGGGACCTCTCCCCACTGCTCCGTATGGGAGATGAAATGTATGCGCAGCTGACGCGGAGGGAGGGTTCGCGCATGCTCTTGCTGTGTGGGGGGGCGGGGTTGGCGATTCACGCATGCGCACAGGGGGAGGCCGGAGGGGGCGGCCTCGGGGCGCCCGCGTCACAAATCCGGCGCTGACCCTAGCACCAGGCAAGCAACACACAGTTCGGCATGTAGGGTCTTTGCGACAAATTACCCTATCCACCTTTCTAATAATTGAATCCCCTACAACTATAGCCTACCTTCCCTTCCTAGCACTATTCCCCCCACCTGTATTAGAGGTGCCGGCTCCCAGGGTGCTCTGAGAGTCAGCCTGCTCCATACATGCCAGCTCAGAGCTGTCTTCCCCAGCATCTTCACCTAAAGCGGCAAATCTGTTGGTTTGTACAAGCTGTGAACCAGCCCCCCTACCCTTGTGTCCCCTACTACCCCTCTTAACTGTTACAAACCTGTCTCCCTTATTAACCTCCACTGTCCCTTCTCCATCCCCCACTACACCGGCCCCTGCCAGTGGTTGCTCAGTGAGCCTCCTGTTCTCCCCCATGTTTGCAGCTGCCCTCAATGCTGCCAGTTCCCCCCTTAGATTCTGCACCTCAGATTCCAAGAGGAAAACCCCCTGCATCTCTCACAAGTAAATGCTGCATGGAACTGCTGCTCCAGGACCACATACATGCGACAGGATGCACACTGAGTCACACCAGCAATCATACTGCAACTCATATTGCGACTGGGTACTTACAGTCTCCCGAGTGCAATCCCTTGTATAGTGCCTTTTTAGTTTCAAACGCCTTTTTGTTTTTAACGCTTGGTAACCACTTAATTCACATGCAACACTTTAGATTACATGCAACATCTATAGATATATATGTATAGGTGTAGCTATGTATTAGTATATGTGGGTATTTATAATTGCATATATACTGTATGTATAGGATATATATAGCATTTGTTGGCTTGGGTGCATCTATGCATAAGCGCATATATAGAGAGTTGTATTTATGTATAGGTATGTATCAAGGTACAGTTGTATATATGTGTGTTGGTATATTTTTGTATAGATGCATATATATGTATAGGTGTCATGCACACTTTGGGGTGCGCCTTCCTACCTCCTTTCCAGATGTCCTTCCAGGTCTTCAGCGTGTATGCACGTCTAAGGTGATGTTGTGCATATCTAAGTTGATGCATCCGCACAGGCACATGCATGGACGCAAATATGGTCACACACACGCACCACTATATATAAAACCAACATTACAGAATAATAATAGAATAATTTTTAAAATATTAATAGGACTATAAACTTGTTTTCAATTTTAGACAAATTTATTCAATACAGAAATGCTCCAAAATACATGAAAATAAACCCACTGGTAACAGAAAATAAATATCACCCAATGACAGAGGAGTACTCACCTACTTGCATACCAACCCACACACCTGATCCAACATACCCAATATTTATAGAAATTCTATATATACCCATCATGTTGCTAAAGCAAAAAACAGGACTGTTACAATTATATTTTGAAACATACCGTATATATAGTGTATTATACACATTATCTGAAAATGTGAACTATGAGCAGGATTCCTTTGCCTACACATAATAAAAATAAAACAGTGTCTGGTACTTGATCCTGAGATAGCGTACATGTAAATTAGATTTACTGGGTTTATTTAAAGTTTAAATGTTTAAATGTTTTAGTAGGCTTTTACAAAAATTCTCAGGTCCCAAGTATTCTGTATAACTAGATATCATACCTGCACTTTGTAAACAGCTGTTCTCTAGTTTTATGCATGGGTGTTTACTACATTTAAACACACCTGGGATGATGGCCCATGGGGAGAATAGTCACCCATGGATTATTTAAGCTACCACAAGCGACTAATCTCCCCAATATGCCTTCCCCGGTAACAATGTAAATCGGCCATCAGCCTTAGGTATGTTAAAGCAGGGTCACATTTAATTAAAGGAGAACTAAACCCTAAAAATGAATATGGCTATAAACGGAACTCATTGAACTGGCCTAAAGGTTCAGCATCTCTATAGCTGTAATGATTAAGTACTTCAATGTTGTCATAGGGGGTCACCATACTAAAACCTGTTAGAACTGTCAGGGACAGTTCACATGCTCAGTATGCTCTGAGCAGCTGTTAAGAAGCTAAGCTTAGGGGTCGTTGCAAACAATCAAGCAGAAAAAAAATGTTGGCTTGTCATAGAGGGTGATGCTGCAGGGCTGATTATTCATTTCTGATGCTAACTGCATTGGTTTTAGAGCTATCAAGCAGTAATTTGTATTATTTACTAATCAGCTTATATTGTGATATTTATATTCTATATATACAGTATATTGTGTGTCGCCCCCTAAGCTCAGTAACTGACAGCAGCACAGAGCATGTGCAGTGAATCAGCAGAAAAGAAGATGGGGAGCTACTGGGGCATTTTTGGAGGCACAGATCTTTACTGCTAAGGGGCAGTGGTTGCCTTGGGCTGGTAAAAAAGCCCAAAACATAGTTTACGACATTTCTTGTCTAATTCTTAATTAAGCTTTAGTTCTCATTTAAAATCAATTAAAACATACAAGGTAGTATAAACAGTTCACAACAAATTACCTTAATTATTCCCATGTGTACACCTTATATTATACAATGGTGGTGAGCACAGATTCTACATTCTACTGTACAGCACTGTGTACATAAGTAGCGCTTTATAAATAAAGATATACATACATACATAAACCCAACCTTAAACAAAAAAAAAGCAGCCTTTACAACCAACTGCAAACTGGGACATGCAACAGTCTGTCCTTTGGGTACTATACCAACAATCTACCCACAAGGAACAGCCTCTTTAAGGTAAGAACGTTACAAAATATTTACATTTCAATACATCATATTTAAATCACACCTTTATAGTGTATGTAACATACATTCAAGAAATATACTGATATACCAGGGTTAGATCAGTAACATTTTAGATGTCAAATCTGCAGTCATGTGACCCCTTTTCTAGATCTAGATCATAGGTCGCCTTTACAAGGGTAAGTCCATGAAGCAAATCCAGAAACTATATTATATGACAAATCCACAGTGTTTTGGGGAAATTCCCTAAAAGAAAGGTAATGCCTCACATTCAGTGCTTCATGGTTAAGTGCTTAGTTATCAAGTAAATTCAGGAATGGAGGTAATTTGTAATTTTTTCTCAAAATAATCAATAGTTCACAAAACTTTACGTTTATGAGGAATGTTACAGTTATCAATGTGAATTAAAAATAAGACTATCTTTTAGTGCTGTAAGCTTTGGTCCCTGAGAGGGTAAATCCTTGATAACAAATTACAAGTAAATGCTCAAAAATGCCAATTCTAAGCTGGCAGTGTGCAATTGTCCAGTGTATAAATGACACATTCCGTGTAGTGGAAAATGTACAGTTTTCTTACTAAAAAAGTGCTTAAATAAAACATTTACAGAATATCCTAAAACACACAATAAAAAATAGTGATACTAAGATATACAGAATAAGTAAAGCTAAAGCAAATCTTCAGACAATGGGGCTTTCTAACAGCCCTGTAACTATTAGAAATATGCAAGTTAAATGTTAAAGAAGAAGGAGGCACTGGAATAGTGCTCATGTTTTCTAAAAACTGTACTGGTCTGGAATACTACAGTAGGATTACAATATTGCCATCTTCTCGCAGGGATCCCTTGTGGCTGATGTCCATGTGCACTTGCACAGTAGAGTAAAAAGCAGAATTCTAAAGAAATTGCCAGCTTTTCACTATAAATGTGTAACTTGCCTGGGGCTGCTGGCTCCATGAACAACAAGAAGATTGTGACACAATGCTCCTAGTATAGTAATCCAGGCTGGTGCTGTTTTTAACAGGAATGCTGGCTCACGGCCTCAATTAGGCAATTATATTTGGAGTGGGGGTGCACTATCCAGTGATTATGCATTTCCTTTAACTACACTGTAAAAATCACAGTGAAGCCTTACTTAAATTGTGCATACTTCTTTGGAATTTATTTATTATTATAATTATATAATATAATTATATTATAAGTTTTCCTTATATGCAGTGGGCCATACATACCTGAGTCTAGGTCTGCGTTTTGCACTGACTTTTTTTTTTCATTTAGAAAAAAAACCCAATGGCCTGGAAAATATACTTAGCTATTGGATTCACTGGGGAGTGCCCAGCATATTGATACACCTCCTCCAATGAATTAGGCTTTCCTTGTGCTTAAAATGTACAATCAGCTGTCAAGTGCAATGTCAGCCCATTGTGTACTTGCCAACCATAACCATCTTGGTCAGAGTTGTCCAACTGGAAGTGTGTTGGAAGCACAACTCCAAAACATTTTTATGGACCCCTAGTAGGTTGCAGAGATTTAATTCTATAACATAATTATTTAAACATAATTATTAATATAAACTGGCCCTCAATATTCAGTATTTATAAAAAAAAACTCTAGGTAGGTGATAGCTGTGATTTTGTTTTTGTTGCATAAAATATCATAAACAGCAGTCTAAGCTGTGTAGACATAGGCTGTTGACATAGTAACATAGTAGATGGGGTTAAAAAAAAACACACCTTCATTACTTTGCTCAAGTGCAACCTGTGTAACAACTAGTTGATTCAGAGGAAGGCAAAAAAACCCTAGGTAAAGGAGAACTATACCCCCGGGCGCAAAAAGCCCCCTTAACTATTATTGCCTAGACCCTCGTCATCTCTCCCATATCCCATAGTTTTTAAGTTTACACTCTGTCCCTATCGCTAACCACTAGCTATATGCAGAGCAGCAGTGTACCTGGCCGACTGAAGACTCTTCGGATCTCACCGCCGACACTGAACCTGCTTGCACATGCGTAGCTGAAGCTGATTTCCTGCTACCTCCAACTGCGCATGCACAAGCAGGTTCGTATCGGCGGAGAGACCCAAAGAGTCTTCATTCAGTAAGATGTTGGGCAGGTACGCTGCTGCGCTGGTCTGCATTTTAAGCAAGCAGTTAGCTAGTTAGTTGTAAAACTAAAATCCATGAACTATACAGCTATTATTACCCCCTTTCTTGTTCCAAAGGCTTTACACCAATAATTAATAAATTAATTAATTCAAAAGTTCAAAGTACATCCCCAATACATTACAAAGTTTGTCCAGGTTAAGTGCAAGTAAGTACATATAAATCTTACATACACAAATATGTACAGGAAACTGCAGTGAAATGCAGCATTTCTATAACAGTTTAGATTCAATGTCTACATCCCAACTATGTCTTCGTTGTCTGGTAAAATTACAGTGGTACATATATATCACATCTCTACTTTGCGCTTGGGAAGGTAAATGTCCAACACTTGGTTCATGATGATAAGTGCAGGATACAGAGGTAAGGCAAGGCAGATATACCAAACAGGTCCCTTTATTTGAGCCTGAAACCAGTCTGAACACAAGCCAAGGAGCACTGTTGATGTGGCCAGAAGATAGACGAGAAGTCCACAAGTTGCATGGTACAACTTGAGCCGTGAAACTGCACTGATCCGAGCAAGTCGGGGACAAAGCAATGCCAGACCGCACACAGCCTGACAGAATGTAGCTCCCAAAGTAAACACACCCAGAATGCTGTGCCACGAGGTCATATGTAACTGTTCACTACGGTTCTTGCTGCACACAATAAATGCAAAGCCAATGCCAGCCAAAAGGGGTACACACAGCTGCACTAACCAATGTAAGCGGGTCTTGGACTTCCTGGAAAGAGGACAGAGAGGGGAGGTTTCCGGGGACAGAAGAAGCACAGCCTCTGTCATGCATAAACAAAACTGGAAAAAAAAATTAAGAATTATAATAGGTAAAATATGAAAGAAAAAATGTGCAGAAGACATAATGAGGGGAGGGGGATTTCAAAGGCTCAAGGGTACCACAGGTATATTTGTAAGACAATCATTTAATATGAGCTGGTTCTTAAACCTCTGCACTAAAAAGCTTACCCCTAGTAGGTTGCAGAGATTTAATTCTATAACATAATTATTTAAACATAATTATTAATATAAACTGGCCCTCAATATTCAGTATATTATAAAAAAAAGTCTAGGTAGGTGACAGCCGTGATTTTGTTTTTGTTGCATAAAATATCATAAACAGCAGTCTAAGCTGTGTAGACAAGGCTGTTGACATAGTAACATAGTAGATGGGGTTAAAAAAAAACCACACGTTCACTACTTTGCTCAAGTGCAACCTGTGTAACAACTAGTTGATTCAGAGGAAGGCAAAAAAACCCTAGGTAAAGGAGAACTATACCCCCGGGCGCAAAAAGCCCCCTTAACTATTATTGCCTAGAACCCAGTCATCTCTCCCATATCCCATAGTTTTTAAGTTTACACTCTGTCCCTATCGCTAACCGCTAGCTAAAAATGCAGAGCAGAGCAGCAGTGTACCTGGCCGACTGAAGACTCTTCGGGTCTCACCGCCGACACTGAACCTGCTTGCACATGTGTAGCTGAAGCTGATTTCCTGCTACCTCCAACTGCGCATGCACAAGCAGGTTCGTATCGGCGGAGAGACCCAAAGAGTCTTCATTCAGTAAGAAGATGTCAGGCAGGTATGCTGCTGTGCTGCTCTGCATTTTAAGCAAGCAGTTAGCTAGTTAGTTGTAAAACTAAAATCCATGAACTATACAGCTATTACTACCCCCTTTCTTGTTCCAAAGGCTTTACACCATTAATTAATAAATTAATTCATTAATGGGTCTGTTCAAAATACATCCCCAATACATTACAAAGTTTGTCCAGATTAAGTGCATAAAGTAAGTACATATAAAACTTACATACACAAATATGTACAGGAAACTGCAGTGAAATAATGTGAAATATTTGTAAGACAATCATTTAATATGAGCTGGTTCTTAAACCTCTGCACTAAAAAGCTTAAAGAACCTATGGGAATTAACATGTTGCACTCAAATTATGTAATTGTCGAAAATGTCTTTGTATGTATTTTTGTGTGATCACATGATGACTGTTTTTGGTGTGGCAATCCTCAGAACCTACAATTTAATGGAATTTGCTAGCATTATCTTGCCAAAATAAAAGCCATGCGCCGTTGCCCTGATACATAAAGCAGGGCAGCACTGACCTAGTAGATAGTTGGCAGCAATCAATTTTTGTCAAAACTGTTAAAGAACTATCTTGAAAATGAAGGTTTAATATGAACTGCATCTTAAGTTAATGAGGAATTTTCTAAATATAATCATTAAAAAATTCTGTACAATCAAGTTATGAAGACAATCCAGACAATCTTTCTTTCCACATAGGAGTCAGAATAAAATTGACAGTTAACCAAAAGGACTCTAATACATAATAGGGGGGGAATATACTTAATAACTTTATTGTTTATATAAAACAATATTAATAATAATAAACATGTTTATTAATCATGAGATGAAGCTTATATTATATTTTCACAATAAGTCCCCTATAAGTATTTTATGGCCAAAACAAAAGTACCAGCTGATTCCATTCTGCCATCAAAGTTTCTATGATTTAAAGATGCAGAAGTGAAAATAAATATAATGTAAAAATAACAAATGCCTTAACTGTCAGAATTAGCATATGGAGAGGAATACTGAAAAATTATTTGGATTCGGATGTTTTACTTACAGCAACAGCCATAAAGATAGGATGCCATGAGAAGAGGCCTGCAGAAAGAATGGAGAGTTATGTAAGTTTTGAAAATAAATACATTGATGATACTACTACTACTACTACTAATAATAATAATAATAATAATAATAATAATAATAAATAGCACTCCAGAGAATTATAATTAGATACATACTGCACCATTTTGTTTGCATATGTTTAATGGAAACATAAATGCATAAATGCACGTGTATTCCTGATGCAGAAATACAGATATATTTATACAGAGATGTTTCTATTTAGACAAAATATTAGGGAGCACGGGACTAATAATTACCTATATTTCTGTTTGACTGAAAGGCAACATTTGGTACTGGTTAGTAGAATAGTAGAATATTCTTCCTATACAAGCAAATTGGCACCAGTGCAGAAACCCACAGCAACTAGATATTGCAAAGCTAAAAAAATTCCAGTCTTTGTAAAAGAGCATAAATAAGGAAGTATAATAGAGCAGTATAATAAATACCTTGGGTCTGTGTAAAACTCTATCTGGTTGTGGCTACAGTAACACTATTGTTGTCTAGGGTACTAGGATCGAGTGAAAATACAACTTTGCTATGCTTTTTACTAGTGTAAGCAACAGTTATTTGCATCTCTTCCCAGAGCCAAAAAGTAGAGTGTACTAATCTTATGCAAAAGAAATGTATCTCTTAGTTTTCTGTAAATGTAACTGCTTATAAAAGCAGACTCTTAAACAAAATGTTATATCACTGTGAATGATTAGGGCCCCCTCAGTGATCATAATCGCCCAGGCCGGTGCCTCATCCATAAGAAACACAGGTAATTGCCTGGGGAGCACTGTGCTGTCCCAATGTACTAGCATTCACCCACCCCAAACCTGAAAAATTATGGCTGCACAACACTCTCCAGTCAGTATGGGCTGGTGCATTTTTTCTTAAAAATTAAATTACATTAAAAGAGATTCACCACCCTGGGATAGATGGTTACATTAAAAAAAACTGTGTCTGAGTGCTTCAGAGCCAGTATTCCAGCTCACACAAGATTATCCTGTCTGCTCCGTTCCACTACTCTTGGTTTAATATAATTGCTGCCAAAGGCATTAAGCAGTTTTTCTAACTATTGATAAAACTTGTTTAATTACAATGTTGTGTTGGCCAACAAAGATTGTACAGTAGTTAAAATATGTTAACATGATGACAAAGACATGACATAGAAATGATTCTCACAGGAAAATTATCTTGCAAGGGGAGCTAAAAAATTGTGTTTTAGGGAAGGTATACATTCACTTAAACTGGTTCCTGATGAAGAGTCTTCTTCATTGTGTACTTGTTTCAGTTTAGACTGTAATCTCCACTGTGATAGAGACCAATATGGATGATAGTATGTTGAGGCTAAAGAAACAAATAATTAAGGACAGCTAGGTTGACAAGTGACATCTTATATACATCTTCTCAGTTCAAAAAGGACTACATGTTTAAGCCAGGCAACTTTTCAACTACTAATAGTGGGTAACCAGCCCAAAAACCAGGATAATGGCCATCTATAAGTTGCCTGCTATCACTTATCTAACAAAATTTCACTCTTGTAAGCAGTTTCTTACTTTGAATACAAGAAGTGAAAATTCATTTTCCCAGTATTCTACAACAGGTGGCTAGGGCTTTCCCTAGTGCCACTAGAATTAGGAACTGTGGCTAATGCTAGCATTAGTTAGTATATTGGCACCAAGTTCCTCTCACCAGTTGCAGAGTAACATCACTTGGGCTTCTATCACACAGCAGACTGAAATAGATATTCAAAGTGTTGAAGGGTAAGGTAAATGTATAATTTATTTAGCACTTTTTTCCTGTGGGACTCAAAGCGCTTTACAGCAAGCAAGGCAGCCATTATAGCTGCACAAAATATGCTGGGACACCTGGAGATTATTTGTACAGGGCCACAAGTAGCTGGAACCAGGGCCTCTACATGAGATTCCACATTAAAAATCACAACCTCTAAGCAAACTACTCCTCCCACCTTGAACAGCCATAATGACATTGAAAGCACTATAAAAACATTACACCTCTGTTAAACCCATTTGGACATTGCACAATGCATCCAAATGTATTTGCACAGGTGTGGAATTTTTACTGCACCTTGAAACTGTCACTCGAAAACTGTCTGTGTCATTTACAACTCTGGCCAAATTTGCCTGTGGGCAGTAACCGGAAATCAAATTGTTCCATTTATTGTTCTACCTGCAGCTGGCTGAAAAAAGTCACTGATTGGTTGCTATGGGTTACTGCCCATGGACACATTTGCCCAATGTTGGTAAATGAGCCCCAGTGTGCCTTGAAGATGAATTTCAAGTTCTGAAAATTACCAGGAACAAATAGCCTTGGGCTTTGCAGTACTTTTCCCCAACCTATGGCACTGTGGTGGTATGGCCATTTTGGAGCGGACGTATTTATGAAAGAAAGGTCACTTCAGACAAATCAGATTTCTTTTTATGATAAAATTTTATTTTGCCAACATGTTCCATACAGTGCCCCATGAGTGACTGCTTTCTAAAATACAGAGGGTGGGTGTCAATAGTACATTCTCTGCTTGGTATTGGGTTTTTAGTGGTGTCCTGCAGGGTTCTGTATTGGGTCCACTTTAATTAGTTTATTAATAAACTCAGGGAGGGTATTGTATCTAATTTATCAGTGTTTGCAGGCGACATAAAACTATACAGCCCAATTGATTCTATCCAGGATGTGACCTTCTTGACACAATCCATATACACTTAATGGTACTGAATTAGGCAAATCCATTATAGAGAATGACCTAGGGATCCTTGTAGATAATAAGTTTGTCTGCAGCTAGCAATGCCATTCAACAGCTACAAGGGTAAAAAAGGCTTTGAGCTCTGTTAAAATTGGTATAGATTTGTAGTAGGAGAAAATTATGTTTCACCTTTACAAACCACTGGTAAGGCCCCATATATAATATGCACAAAGTTTGGTCTCCAGTGCTCAAACAGGATATTTTTGAATTAGAGACAGTCCAAAGAAGAGCAATTAAGCAGGTAAGAGCATGCAAAATCTTAGTTATTAAAAAAGCTGGCCAATTTGGGCTTGTTTATGCTGTAGAAGAGGCACTTAAAGGAGAAGGAAAGGTTAAAACTAAGTAAGCTTAAAAAACTAAGTAATCAGAAAGGTCTATGTAAATACAGGCATAAGCACAGTAATGCTGCACTGACTCCTCTATCAAAAGAAACACGGGATTTCTTGTCTCTTTTTTTGTAAACATGATGTTCCAGTGTCAGACTTCCTCTCTCAGAAACAGCCTTTATTCTCGGGCCAGAGTCTTCGCAGTTCTCTCTACATTTAACTATGTATATGGTCTTGATAAAGGTCTTAGGAGGAGACGGAAACGTTGGCCTGTTTTATCAGTATGAATAAATAAAAGTAGTGTTTTATTTTTAAAAGAATACCCTGGTGTGCACCCAATTTTTGGACTTCTGGATAATTGGATACATGGAGGTAGCACCCAGGTAATTTACGTTATGGGTGCAGGTCAAAAACAAAAATATAATAAAAAGAGTGCCGCGCTCACAGGGACTTGATACAAAAGAAAAAGTCTTTTTATTGAAACCAGTGCTCTTCCTCAGGGACAGGTTGGTTTGTCCCTGAGGAGGAACTTGGCCAGTCTTTCTTCATAACTAAGACTTTCCATACCCTTTATCAGCTTAATTGCCCTTCTCTGTACCCTCTCTAACTCAATAATATCCTGTTTGAGCACTGGAGACCAATACTGAACAACATATTCTAGATGGGGCCTTACCAGCACTCTGTAAAGTGGAAGAATAACCCTCTCCTCCCATTAATCTATGCCCCTTTTAATACAGCTCAAAACCTTGTTTGCCCTAGCAGCTGATGCATGGCATTGCTTTATTTGCCAGTAAGTAATTCCAGTAGACAAAACGGCATCCATTTAGATTAGAAGAAAAGAGGTTCCATCTTAATATTTGAATTTTTTTTTTTTTTTACAGTGAGAGCTGTGAAACTGTGGAATTCTCTTCCTAAAGTTGTTGTACGGACATATACATAGGAATTTGCTGTTGGATGGCTTTTTAGCAAGTAAGAAAATACAGGGTTATTGAAAACCAATTTTTTTTTTCTTTCATTGAGCAAACTGGCTTCAGTTGAGGGGTTTTTCCCCTTCTTCTGGATCAGCTAGCAGTTTTTTTTATAGACTTAGAAGTGGACATGTGTCTTTTTAAACCTAAGTTACAATACAGGTATGGGATCCGTTATCCGGAAACCCGATATCCAGAAAGCTCCGAATTACGGAAAGCATGTCTCCCATAGACCCCATTTTAATCAAATAATTCAGATTTTTAAAATTGATTTCCTTTTTCTCTGTAAAAATTAAACAGTGATTTCTATTTGATCCCAACTAAGATATGATTAATCCTCACTGGATGTAAAATAATCCTATTGGGTTTAATTAATGTTTTATTAATTTTTAGTAGACTTAAGGTATGGAGATCCAAATTACGGAAAGACCCCTTATCCGGAATACCCTTGGTCCCGAGCATTCTGGATAATGGGTCCTATACCTGTATTACTATGTACTAGTCTTAGATATCTCAAATTTCCACCTACTTCTGCATTTCAAAGCTTTTAGCCATTAGATGAATGATAAATAAGCAAAATATCTGCTACAGTGTATTTTCAATCTGGCATAAATCACATATTACAACTGTATACGTGTAGTTTTACTTTATACTTACTGGTTCCAGGCCTAGCAAGTATTATCAGGAATACAGTAAAACCAAGTGCCAAGATGTGTGCCAGGATCCCACTGAGTCTCCTCAGACACCGATACAACCAGAAATCTGGAACCCGGCTGGAGTCAACCCCCAAAGGGTTATATGGAGTTGGAATATCAGGCATCTCCCTATAATAAGACACATAATTTGTTACATTAAAAATAAGTAGAGAAAAACATGTCCTTTAAATACAAATCCTCAAAATAGTAATGCCAGACCGACCGTGGTCTCATATTTTTGAAAGTTTTAATGGGTTTCTTACTGTTTTAGATAATTAGGACTAGGGGGTCAGTCAAGTGTTTATGCTGCTCTGTGTTTTATATATGTTAAGGGAAAGTGGGCTGTATCATAGTACTTTCCTTTAAAAAAAAGATTTATCTTCTCACCATAAAGGTCATACCCACTCTAAATGCTTTAAGAATATTATACAGTATATTTTTTTCTGTATACTGCTTTCTGTCACTGTAAGCGGTCTTAAACTGGGTCCTCTTTACCTACTGCTTCATGCACACATCCTATTGCAAGATATATTTTTATATTTTATAAATAATTTCCTGTCCACTATTCATATACTCATAGGTTTGGTACTGTTGATACTGTTTAGTAACGTTAACATAAAAAGGCAATTCTCTGTCTGTCCTTTACATATTTGCTATACTACATGGGGCATTAAAAAATAAAAATCATACCTGAATTGCTGTGTGTCATATTCTACTGACTGAATGGATAGAAAAAAAAATGTGTTCGTATTTGTGATCCTAACAACCACTATGCATGTGACGCGTTTAAGAAGGCATGCACAAAACATAATTCTTGTGTACACGCACTACAAGAAATTGAAGAGAACACTGACTGTGAACTCAGGGTGCAAATACCATAGAGAAAAGTGCATCCTTCAAAAATTAAACTTTACTGCATCAGTGTTGTATTTACTTAAGTACAGTGTAGTGTTATCTGTTCAGTCTGCTACCTACAGAGCACTGAACCCATCACAGGTCACTGCCTGGTTATGTAACATCTCATGATTGGAATAAGGGGGCACAGTGTAACTACTCAGATTTATATCCAAGTCTCTTATTAATGTGAAAACACATTATACAGCACTATACATGTGAGCAGGCTTTCATACCACCCAAACAATCCCGATTTTCCTAACACAGCCCAACAGTCTCGATTTCCCAAAGACAGCCCGAAGTCAATAATCGCTGCGTACACCTCCAGCAAAGTTGCGAACTGCTGTTTCCTAGCCTCCTGTCTTACAGGAATTCCCAAGTCTCATCACGCGTGATCTACGTCACACTAAAACGTAAGCGCAGAGACGCAGCACGTAGCCGCCGTGCGTGAGCTGCGAGTGAATTTGGTTAGCTCTACTCAGTTTGTGTTTTTAATCTGCTCCCAATTCCTGGGCTTTTGTTAGAGAACAAAAAAGCAACAGAAAAGTGTTGACTTTCGTGTTGGTTTCTCGACATTCTATTGCAGTGATCCTGGTGTCCTTAGAAGTCGTCTAAACTTGACGCTCAGAGTTACGACTTGTGCCAGGGAGCTAAAAATAGACTTTTTCCTGGTTGCCAGCAGTACCTACCAGAGCCTCTGTTTGACAAAAAAGAGGAAAGAGGTTTTGTGCAAACTAAGGCAAAATTAAATTGTCGTGTTTTTAGTTTTTTTGTTTGTTCCACGTTTATTGAACATTTTGTTTGAATAAGTAACACACAGATCTGATTGATGAAGACATAAACATTGATATACTAAGTTCTTTATTTAAATCATACTGTGTTACCAATCAGACTTGTCATGTAGTGATGTGGAGTAGACATAGTTGATCCTAACCTGTCCCATATAAGGCCTTTCCACAGGCAATTTCCTTTATCGTCTGTGGAAAGGCTTTTTTGGAAGATTAGCCTCTTGCATTAGCAGAGATTTATCGTGGGCATGTAATCTTCCCATTACCCATACTGTTAGTGCAGGGATCCCCGACCTTTTTTTACCTGTGAGCCACATTCAAATGTAAAAAGAGTTGGGGAGCAACCCAAGCATGAAAAAATGTTCGTGAGGGTGCCAAAAAAGGGCTGTGATTGGCTATTTGGTAGCCCTTATGTGGACTGGCAGCCTACATGAGGCTCTGTTTGGCAGTACAACTGTTTTTTTATGCAACCAAAACTTGCCTCCAAGCCAGGAATACAAAAATAAGCACCTGCTTTTAGGCCACTGGGAGCAAAAACCAAGGGGCTGGTGAGCAACATGTTGCTCACAAACCACTGGTTGGGAATCACTGGGTTAGTGTAATGTCTCACAGAGAGATTAGTTACCGGCGATAGATCTCTCTGAAATACAGTACCTTTCTAATGGAAACAAAGGTAGTCGCTGATGGAAAGGCCTATACATCACTTCGGTTTTCCAAAGTCACGACAAGTTTCCTCCTGTTGGCAACTTTGTGCAGCTTTGGAAAACCAAAGCAATGTGTAGGCCTTTCCACCGGCAATTACCTTTGTTGGTGGAAAGGCACTTCGGAGAGATTAGATGCCCATGGCAGCAGAGATCTGTTGCGGGCAACTAATCTCTCCATAGGGCATTACCCTTAAAGGACATGTAAACCCCACACACAAAAATATAATCAGTAAACAGCCTCTTTGAAATCTTTCGATACCTACCACACTGCTTCTCCAGAGGTTAAGGGTGAAGACACACAGAGCTACTAGTAGCAGCTACTTGCTGTGGCTACTAAAAAACACAATGCTGATCATTTACTGATAATTGTCTCTACCTGTGTTTTAGCAGAGGCAATTCTCAGTATTGTCTATGGCAGGGTATTTTCTGGCGTTAAGTAGCCCAGTGTGTCTTCACCCTAATAGTAAGGTTGCAACATCTCCAGTCTAGCAGCAAGTAAAGAGATGGCATTGCTGGTTCACATAGAAACTCAGCTCTAGCTGTCTGCTGTCTCCTGAGCTCAGCTCAAACAAAGCAGAACTTTTATCAGAGACTTTTCGGCTCTGCTACAGGCTCTTTGCCAGGGATGGGCTGCACCTCAATGATGATGGGGCAGCTGCTTTGGGGGAAAAGATGGCTAGAGGGTTGGAGGAGATTTTAAACTAGGAGTGGGGGGGGAGGGTGCAGAGGGAAATTCTGTGGTAGACAGGATAGATGAGGTAGTGGGCATAGTAAGGGAAAATGGGGGAGGAGACTTGCTTCGGGATACTGATAATGGCAGGTTGGCCCATAAGTTGTTTACACGTCATTCTCACGCCGGAACCAGTATTAAATGTATGTTTACCAATGCAAGGAGTCTGACTGGTAAAATGGGAGAGCTGGAGGTACTGGCGTTGGAGCGGAAATATGATGTGATTGGAGTTGCTGAAACTTGGTTGAATGAGTCTCATGACTGGGCAGTTAATATTGGGGGTTATACATTGTTTCGGAGGGACAGGGGCAATAGAAAAGGAGGAGGAGTGTGTCTGTTCATTAAGCAGGAATTAAAAGCAAATATTAGGGAGGAAGTGATGGGGTTAACAGAGGGAGCTGAATCCTTATGGGTTGAGCTTCTCACAGATAGTAAGGAATCTACCAAACTAATTGTAGGGGTATGCTATAGACCCCCTAATGTAAGCGAAGAGGAGGAGGCCCAGCTCCTGTTGCAAATAGAAAAGGCTGCTAGTTTGGGGCAAGTGATAATAATGGGGGATTTTAATTACCCTGATATTGACTGGGGCAATAGTACTGCCAGGACAGTAAATGGGAACAAGTTTATAAACTTGCTGCATGACAACTTTATGTCACAAGTTGTTGAGGAGCCAACCAGGAACCATGCTATACTAGATCTAGTGATCTCTAATGACCCAGAACGTATAGCAAATGTGCAAGTGGTTGAACCCCTGGGTAATAGTGACCATAATGTTATTTCATTTAATGTTTGGTGCAGGAAACAAATTTACACGGGGGCAACAAAGACAATGAATTTTAGGAAGGCAAATTTTAGCTCCTTAAGGGCAGCGCTTCAGGGCATAGATTGGGGCATTATGTTTTCTGATAAAAACACAGAGCAGAAATGGTTGTCATTTAAAATGATATTAAATCATTACTGTTCTCAATTTATTCCATTAATAAGAAAAAGTAGAAGTGTTAAGAATCACCCTATGTGGCTTAACTCTGAGGTAAAGAAGTTAATAGGGAGAAAAAGGAAAGCTTTTAAGAAATATAAGTCAGAGGGGACAGTAGCTGCGTTTAATGATTATAAACACTATAACAAGTGTTGTAAAACAGCAATCCGGAAGGCAAAGATAGAAAATGAGGAGCGCATCGCGGCCGAGGCCAAGACTAACCCCAAAAAGTTTTTTAAGTATATTAATAGTAAAAAGATGCAGGTTGAGGGTGTGGCCCCATTGAGTTACAATAACAATATGGTTACAGCGGATACAGAAAAGGCAGATGTGCTTAACCAGTTCTTTTCTTCTGTGTATACAGTAGAGGAGCCAGTGGGACAAGTCCCACCCAATAGCTGCACTGTTGCCTCAGCTCCAACTACACAGTGGTTGGCACAGGATATGGTGCTTAAAGGGTTACACACGATAAATGTAAACAAGGCACCTGGGCCAGATGGAATACACCCTCGGGTACTGAGAGAGCTAGGGGCAGAATTGCAGTGGCCCTTGTTTCTGATATTCTCAGACTCTCTTTCATCAGGTATGGTACCTAGGGATTGGAAGAAGGCGAATGTCATTCCCATATTTAAAAAGGGAGTAAGATCTCAGCCTGGCAATTATAGGCCTGTAAGTTTGACATCCGTGGTGGGCAAGTTATTTGAAGGCTTGTTAAGGGATCACATTCAAAATTATGTAGTGGAGAATGCCATTATGAGCAGTAATCAGCATGGCTTTATGAAGGACAGGTCATGTCAGACCAATTTAATTGCTTTTTATGATGAGGTAAGTAAGAAGCTGGACAGTGGGGATGCAGTAGATATCATCTATTTGGATTTTGCCAAAGCATTTGATACCGTTCCCCACAAACGACTGCTTTCTAAGCTAAGGTCTATTGGTCTTAGTGAAGTCGTTTGCACATGGATAGAAAACTGGCTACAGGATCGGGTACAGAGGGTGGTTGTTAATGGTACATTCTCTACTTGGAATAAGGTCCTCAGTGGGGTCCCTCAGGGTTCTGTACTGGGTCCACTTTTGTTTAATTTGTTCATAAATGACTTAGGGGAGGGTATTATGAGTAATGTATCAGTGTTTGCAGATGACACAAAACTCTGCAGACCAGTCAATTCTATCCAGGATGTGACATCCTTGCAGCAGGATCTTGACCAACTGGCAATCTGGGCAGCTAAGTGGCAGATGAGATTTAATGTGGATAAATGTAAGGTCATGCACCTGGGATGTAAAAACATGCAAGCCCCGTATACCCTTAATGGGACTGCACTAGGCAAATCCATAATGGAGAAGGACCTTGGAGTCCTTGTAGATAATAAACTTGGCTGTAGCAAGCAATGCCAAGCAGCAGCTGCAAGGGCAAACAAGGTTTTGAGCTGTATTAAAAGGGGTATAGATTCACGGGAGGAGGGGGTTATTCTTCCCCTTTACAGAGCGCTGGTAAGGCCCCATCTAGAATATGCTGTTCAGTTTTGGTCTCCAGTGCTCAAACGGGACATTACTGAGTTAGAGAGGGTCCAGAGAAGGGCAACTAAGCTGGTAAAGGGTATGGAAAGTTTCAGTTATGAAGAAAGACTGGCCAAGTTGGGTCTGTTTACACTGGAGAAGAGGCGCTTAAGAGGTGACATGATAACTATGTATAAATATATAAAGGGATCATATAATAACCTTTCTAATGTTTTATTTACCAGTAGGTCCTTCCAACGGACACGAGGGCACCCACTCCGTTTAGAAGAAGGGAGGTTCCATTTAAACATTCGGAAAGGATTTTTTACAGTGAGAGCTGTGAGGTTCTGGAATTCCCTCCCCGAATCAGTCGTGCTGGCTGATACGTTATATAACTTTAAGAAGGGGCTGGATGGATTCTTAGCAAGTGAGGGAATACAGGGTTATGGGAGATAGCTCTTAGTACTAGTTGAACCAGGGACTGGTCCGATTGCCATCTTGGAGTCAGGAAGGAATTTTTTCCCCTCTGTGGCAAATTAGAGAGGCTTCAGATGGGGTGTTTTTGCCTTCCTCTGGATCAACTAGTAGTTAGGCAGGTTATATATATGTATTATGGTTGAACTTGATGGACGTATGTCTTTTTTCAACCCAACTTACTATGTTACTATGTGTGAGCCTGTATTCTTGATGAAATGTAAGCTGAATAATGGTCTGTGTGTGTATGCTGCTTGCAGATTTAAATGTATCTGATTATGTATCAGAGAAGAAATGGCCACCGGGTGAAAGGAAAATCTGATAGTGCTGGCAAACGGAGGCAATATATACAGTACAAATAATTTCATTTGGGTAGAGGAGACATGCCCAACTGATATACATTGTAGGCAAATGTAGGCTTTACATGTCCTTTAAGTTTCTTATTAAAATGGATATGCAAAGCAGTATTCTTAAAATAGCAGTTATGATGATTTCATCTTTTAAAAGCTGATTCATGGGAAAACAAATTCCGATCTTTGCAAAATAAACAAGGCTTACATTTTGTGCACACTTTAACTTTTGCAATGAGTAGGGTTGCCACCTTTTCTGGAAAATATACCAGGCTTTTTAAATTGTTTTCTTTTTTCTCTGCTAATAACTTGCATTCAGCATCATTTTTACCGGTCAGGTGGCAGCCCTAGCAATGAGTTACACCAAGATTAAACATGTGGCGAGTTGTGTATTTTACCCAAATGGCCCTTTAGTAATAACATAGGCTTATTAGAGGAACATTATATGGATGAACTAGTAATCTGGATACACAAACTCACATCATTGACTAAAGCTTGGAAAAAAAGCAGTTTGTTAGAACTTGTGCTGGTGACAAAGAACTAAAACACCACTTTTTCCCTGTTGGGTGCTGGCAATAGCTTTATAGCTGCCAGTAGAGTCTTTTCTCCTAAAATCTTATCAGAAGTGATTTTATTTGTGCACGGCTCCAACTTACCAAGAAACAAAGAACACTTTGTTGATATTGCCACCACAGAGCCTCTGCTCCCCAAAGTAATTCATTACTCACAGCTCCAACTTGTACCAGGGAAAAAATAATTACTTTTTATTTTCAGGCTGCAAATAATACTTGCTTACATCAGAGACTTTTCTGATTTTACCAAAAAGGAGTTTTTGTGCAAATTAGGTCTGCCTGAAATTAGCCATTAGTTTTTTTTTTATTGTATTCTATTTTATTGTTTTTTGTGCAAACAAGGGCCAGATTTTTCACAATTTACTCTGTTTCTAACTCTGAAAGCATGCAGGTCAGTCCTGCAGCAGAAAGTTTTGGGGTCCCAAGAGGCAGGCCCGGAATTGCAATCTGTGGATTCTGCCAATTGTCAGAGGGGCTGTTGTAAGATGCCATAGACAGTTACTATTTAGTGGGCTGTTTGGGCCCCTGTGTATTTGGAATGGCCGGGCCTATTTTAAATCCCAGTCCGGGCCTGCCAAAAAGGCATCAGTCAAGACCAGTGATTGAAGGAGTTTCCATTGTTTCTGATTTTTTTATATTTAATTTTGTAATTTCACATTGGGCTAGCCATGATCTTCATTTCCCAGGGTGCCACAGCCATGTGCTCTGATATACTTCAGTCACTCTTTACTGCTGCACCTCAAGTTGGAGTGATATCACCTCCCTCCCACAGAACAGCTGATCAGCAGACTAATGGGAAGGTTGCAAAATAGCAGCTCCCAGTAGATATCAGAATAGCACTCAATAGTAAGAAGTCCTGCAAGTCCAGCTTGGGACTCCTCCAGTTACATTGGAGCAGGAGAAATAATAGGTTATCTGAAAGCAGTTCTAATGTGTAGCACTGGATCCTTTTCAGAAAGCTCAGAATCAGGCACAGATGGCTTCCTACACACCAATATTAACTAAAAACATTTGTTGGTTCAAAAATAAAATAGTAGTTCAATAGTAGAGTGAATTGTTTAAAATAAAAATTAGAATAAAATTATAAATAAAAAGTATGCCCTAAAAATCATGACAGAATCCCTTTAAGTTCTATTGTTTACAATGGTGTTGGAGGGACCCAGTGTTTTTTGTGGAAACATGGGCCAGATTTTTAACAATTTAGGTACAAAAAAGGGCTTAACAAGACTAAGGCATTAAAACGAGCGTATATACAGGGTACTTCTGTGGGGGGGGGGGGGGCGGAGGGGACCAAGAGATGGCTGCATTTTACTGAGCCTCCCATTATTGCATCCAAATACATGGATGCAAAGTTAAGGAAAAGGTTAAGGGCAAAAGAATCAAACCAGTCCTTGGCTTTTCTCATCTTAAATTCCAGAAGCCAGCACATTGGATTTGGGGACCCAGATCAGCCGACCCACTTGAGTATCAATGATATTCTTTCTTATTTACCGCTATGAATCTGAAAAGTCTACCTTTCAGCCATAATAAGCATTTCTCAGGTATAACTAGACAGGTCACAGGATGTCAAAGCTAAAATCTTTGCAGTGAGGCCTACAGGAGGCACATTCGTGCCAATCCTGCTTTCACTAAAGGGCTTATGCAGACCGATACTGGACAGGTACTCTCTTCAAATCACTACATCATAATGTCTGACTTTTGAGGGTACTCGGCCTAATCACATGAGGGCAGAAAACATTTTCCAGCAGTAACCTTTTGAACATTTCTTGCTGTGTCACATCTCATAACCATTCCCCCTGCATTTGAAACAATACATTTTCCAGGCTCCATTATAAAATTGGATGGAATGTTAAGTTTTGCAGATCTAGTGTCAGGTATATTTTATCCCTCTAGAGAATTTAACTTCCTACACATTTATCACCTGGATATAAACCTTGTGTAGTATGAAAGTCTTTATTTCATAATTTCATGGAAACCTCACATTATTACCTCTTCCTATAATGTCATTTGGACTGTAAACTGCAAAGCCATATCTTGCTTTATGCGCATTTATAATGGTCACGGGCCTACATAAACTGTGGTAACAACAGTAGTTTCTTAGGGGGTGTGAGGAGAACATGGGCCACTAACAATCTCTACCTTTTATACCAAATTCTTTTTAATGTTTTAAGCTAAACTGAAAATACTGGACAAAGCCACTGGCAAGCCAGTTTTCATCAAGACTCTATAACATGCGTCTGACTATCATAAACAAAATACTCATTACCAAACATAAACCCAGAAGTCTTTTCATTCTTTTAGAGTCCCTACGGGGGCCCCTGGGGTTCAGGGGGCCTAGAAGATCGATAGCAGCCTCTTGTAGACCCCAAACCAGAGGAGCTGCATTATTAATTTATTAAAATTATGCTGCTCTATACTAAAAAGCTACAGTGATAAAGCAGGGACGTATCTGATAGTGGATTTGGATATAAATACTGTAATAATAAATACTGTAATAAATACTGTAGTAAATGTCTATGCAACTATGCATCCACTTCATCTGCCCTATGATCTCTTCACAAATCCAACAGAAAAAACCTTGTGACCACAAATATCAATTTCTCGAATTGAAAAACAATATAAAAAATTCAAATCCTCAAACTCCACAGAGGACAGACAGAAATATATATTTACCTTTTTTTTATACTTTTTATAAACAAAGCCCACAAGACAATCAGTAACACAAAAATTACATATTATAGATAGGGCTTTTGGCCAACAGTAAAATCTGAAAAATTAAACACATTTATACAATGCCTTAAATTATCTGATGGGCAGACCACTGGCACTATCCAAATAAAGGCAATAATGACAAACTACTTCAGGACTTTTTATGACAGCGTGTAGGACTTCCTCCAGGAAGCAGGGCTTCAGAAATTAACGGTCTAGTATAGAGAGATCTTTGATTGCCTCCATAACAGAGAAGGAAATAAGGACCACAATTAAATTTTGGGAAATCACAGGTCCCGATGGTGTCAGTGCAGAATTTTCAAAACAATGTCACTAGGAAGTGTCTACTTTCTCAAGTTCCCCTCTGTGGCATACAGTGAATGACGCTAAAATTAAGATACGAACATACTTAAGAACTAAGATAATGGCAGGTAGACTTAAGCAAATTCTCCCTAAGATACTTTCTGAAAATAAGCTGTCTTCTTGAAAAATATACACCCAGTACGAGCCCTCCAAAAAATAATTCCAATGTTATTTCAAAGCAATCTAGAAAAAAGGCAACACAGCGTGCTTCTCAGCCTTTATGTAGACAAGGCCTTTGACAGAATCTCACACATGCATCTCTGCAGGCTTCTAACGTTCCAACATTTTGGCATACACATATTTAATCTATATATAACTCTCTGTGCTTCTCCATATACATATCTTACAGTTAATGGTTGATTTTTAATCAACAGGAGAATGAGTGAAGGCTGCAGCTTTTCGGGGGCAGCCTTTGGGTGCCTTTATAATAGATTCTTTTTTTAAAAAGAAAAATCCCCCCAGCCAGAAAGTTTCGGCAGAAATCTGTAGCTGTAGTGCGGTGAAGGGGGTTGGGTAGGATGCGATATTGTGCGTGATGTCACTCATGGAAGTGACATCACACACTACAGAAAATGATGTCATGTGCATGCTGCTTATTCTGCCCTACATTGATATATACAATTTTACAGCTATCAGTCAGCTCTGTTGGACTAAAAAGGCTTACTTACCAACAATAGGCAAAATCACCCTTGTGCAGTAATCCATGGCAACCAATGGGCAAATTTGCACTAGCACAGTAACTGATGGCAACCAGAGAAATTGTTGATTTTTGCAAGGGTTTACTGAAGGGGTTGTTCACCTTCCAAATACCTTTTTCAGTTCAGTTGGTTTTAGATATATTCAGAAATACTGTAAATACTAGAAGATAAACTGCTTTCTATTTTTTTTTTTATTTTTGACTGGTTTAGGTTTAAATGTTTCTCTCTCGCCACTCAGTAATCCAGGTACATGCAGACTCTGAACTGTTGCCATTTGCAACATTATCTGCAGGGGCACTACCCCCAAAGTTACCAGGGGCGGCAACTTCCGCTGGAAATAATGGTGTCAAATCTGGCATTTAACGGCATAAAGTAAAACACTCCTTGACAAATTCACCATTTATTTTACATAGCCTTTTACATCATTTTCTTGGCAAATTTTGTTTTACACAGCTAATAAATAGGCCTCAAACTGTCCAGCCATTGTGACTTACACAACCATTGCTGCACAGAATATAGAAAACACCTGTTTTCTATATTCAATAGCCTTTTGCATCCCTCACTAAAAGAATTGCATAACCTAATCTGCTCTGTTTAGGACTTTGCTGATTTCTTAAAAAATTATTTCTACCTTTATTAACAAAAATGATTTTCTCTGGTCACTATGGCAGCCTTCACACTAAGAGTTTCCCCCTCCCCCCTTGTTGATAGGACAGGTTGATCAACCCCCCAATCAGAAACACCTACCTACATATACACCCCTCCTACCCTTTTGCCCTTGTTTTTTTTCCTGTCCTCGCAGGTGGTAGGATAGGAGGTAGTTTTTTAAGGGCTTTTAAGCTCTAAAAATGTTTATTTTATGTCTCACAAAGTCCCACAATGGGACTTGTCACTTGGGGAGTTGGCCTCTCTCCCTAAAAGGGTTGATAAAGGGGTCTCCTCGTTAGAGATGTAGCGAACTAATTTGCGCGAACATCGGGTGTTCGCAAGTTCGCCAACTTTTAGCGATGTTTGCAATTTTGGGTTCGCCTTAGCTGGAGCCAAATTTTGACCTCTCACCCCAGAGCCAGCAGATACATGGCAACCAATCAGGCAGCTCTCCCTCCTGGACCACCCCCCCCCCCGGACCACTCCCTTCCATATATAAACCGAAGCCCAGCAGCCATTTTACATTCTGTCTGTGTGTGCTTGATGAGTTAGCATAGGGAGAGAGCTGTGCAGGGATTTGAGGGACAGTTTAGGTAGCTTTGCTGACTAGTAATCTACTTTCTACTGCTCTGTATTAGCATAGGGAGAGAGCTGTACAGGGGTTTGAGGGACAGTTTAGGTAGCTTTGCTGACTAGTAATCTACTTTCTACTGCTCTGTATGTAGCTGCTATGGACAGCTGTCCTGCTGATCTCATCTGCTGTAACCCAATAGTTCTTGTAAGGACTGCTTTTATTTTCTGATTACTGTTACTCTTCTTTTCATTGTGTACTGCAGCTCCGTCTGTGTGTGTTGGAGACAGGTGTGCTGGTCATAGTAGTGCACCAGCACCAACCACACATTCACCTCATTTTTTTTATTTGTGTTTTTTTACTTTGCTACTGTAATTTATAGAGCCGAGTGCTATTAGTCTAGCTGTGTTGGGGACTGGTGTGCTGCTCCTAGTAGTTCACCACCAGCACCAACCAGAGATCACTTTTTTTTATTATTATTATTTTTTTTTTTTTTATTTATTTATCTTACTGTTCTTTAACGTGCCTAGTGCTGTTTGCTGTTGTGCATAGTAGTGCACCAAACACTTTACACATAGTAGTGACATTGCATTGCAATAAAATCACAAAAATGACATTTTTCCACCAGCAATAATTTATTCCGTATCCACTACAGTATACGTTGCCATTGCAGGCCTTGTTGCCCAGTGTCTTCAACCAAGTGCCACCTACCTGTGTGTGCTTTTTCACATTCCATCTAAAAATAACAATAATAATTCCGTGTCCAGAAACATCACCCAAGTTGTTGTTGTTGTTTTGTAAAAATAAAAAAAATGTCAGGCAGAGGCAGGCCGCCACGCAGAGGCACTAGGGGCCGTGCTGCTATGATATCCTGTGGCCCTAGGAAATCGCCCAGTGTTCCGAAGGCACGTACCCTGAACTCCAAAAATGCTGGAGAGGTAGTTGACTGGCTTACACAGCACACCCCATCCTGGAGGTGACAAGCAACTAGTAAAAACTATTATTCGCTCACTTGACGGTATCATTAAAGTTCTTTGCGTTTTTTTGCATTGCAGTAAACGTGGCGTTTTGTCTTTGCATGTGAACCGGCTGTAACCTTTACACGACTTGATTGGCATGTAGACGCCGGACGTTTTAAAGCAGTTTATTACACAAGTTTAGAAATGTAGTGTGATTTCTGCCCTTTACAGCACAAAATATAACGCTGTGTCAACAATGTATTTTTCAGAGAAATTTTTGCCCTTGATCCCCCTCCTGCATGTCCAGGTCATGGCACCCTTTAAACAACTTTAAAATCAGTTTTCTGGCCAGAAATGGCTTTTCTAGGTTTTAAAGTTCGCCTTCTCATTGAAGTCTATGGGGTTCGCAAAGTTCGCAAAAGTTTGCACTATTTGGCAGAAGTTCGCGACCGGGTTCGCAAACTTTTTTTGTGACGTTCGCTACATCTCTACTCCTCAGCCGGTGACCTCGTTTTTAGGCAGCCCGAGGTCAAGGTCCAGTGCACATTGGGACTAATCCTATGGCAGACGCTGTGTCATTACCTGCGTGTTACACCAGGTCAGGGCGGCACCAACTTCCTCTCTCTCTCATTCCCTTTCTGGTCTGTTTGGTGGTGTGCAGGGCATTGCGCTATGTGCGCCGCCATTTTTTTGGTGGGTGCATGTTTTGCAGCGTGTTGACGCGGTCGTGTGGTGTCGCGTGCGCGATGACGTGTTCAGGTGCGCTTATAATGAGGTCGGGTTGGCGTTTTTCTATTCTTACCAGTAAGGAATGTCTTCTAGTGGGGGGGAGGGAAGGGGGGGGGCACACTAAAAGCTTGTGGGTGTGTATTTTGAAACTCAGTTTTTGAGTTTCAAAACAAATTCTTTTTCTATTCTTAATAGATTCCTCCAATGGAGTCTCAAGTGCCAAGTAGCCCAGAAAATGCTGCCCATGATACTAGGAGGTGAGCCATGGTTAGAGGGTAAGTTGTTTTCTGGTTAGGAAAAGAGTGCAATATTCAAAGATCATTCTATTTTTGCAGTGTGTCTTCGCCAAGGAAGAGGAGCAGTAAATAGAAAAACAGAACATGTATTGCATGTGTGAATCCTGCTCAGAAGCATTCAAAATTATGTGAGAGATGTTCAAGGAGGTTAGCAGGAGATGCAGACACAGCAGACATTATGAAATGGATTAAGGAGGCAGTCACAGAGGGAGTAAAAGCAGCCACAAAAAGGGGCAGAACAGAAACAGCTTCAGATCCATGAGGCAGTAATTGGGATACAGAGAGTCCATCCATTACAGTGGAAGGATCAGATATATCAGAGGATGAGGAAGTGAGAGAAGATGACAGGATCACCTATTTTGACTTATCATCAGTGGAACCATTGGTGAAGGCAGTCAGAATGCAATTAAAATTGCCAGAGAAAGCAGAGGCTCAAACTTCACTGTTTAACCCCTTCAAGTCTCTGAAAAGAAGCAAAGTGACATTTCCTGTTCATGAAGTAATAAAAGAGATAATTGCAAAGGAATGGGAGAAGACAGATGGAAAGTACCCAATACCTTCCAGAGTGCTTAGGATGTATCCTTTTCCTGCAGAGGAAGAACAAGTGTTAGACAGACCCCCAAAAGTAGATGCAGCGGTGGCACGTTTGTCACGTAAAACAGCATTACCAGTGGAGGATGTGGTCTCATTCATCAATCCTATGGATAGGAAGATGGAGGCTTCCCTTAAAAAGTCTTATTCTGCGTTGGGTGCTACAGTTAAGCTAGCACTGGCATTAACATCGGTGTCTAGAGCTCTGCAGTGCTGGGTCCAGAATGTGGAAACAGCCTTAAAGGAGGGAGTAGACAGAGCAAGCATCGTGGATGCATTGTCGAAAGTCAAGTTTGCATCAGACTTCATAGCAGAGACCTCAGTTGATCTGGTCAAGTCATCATCCAGAGCCATGGCTCTTTCAGTGGCAGCACGCAGAGCCTTGTGGTTATGTTCATGGAATGCAGACAAAGCTTCTAAGATGAGCCTGTGCAGCTTACCATTTGAGGGGTCTATGTTGTTTGGCCCAAAATTGGATAATATTATAAAAAGAGTGACAGGTGGAAAAAGTGTATTTCTGCCACAAGAGCGTTCTTCTGCTAGGACGGTGGAAGGCAGAGCAGGAAAGTCATATTTTCAGGACAAAAGATTTCCTAAGGAGAGACGGCAGTTTCCAGATACCAGACAAGGTGGAAGGCGGGTCAGAGTTCACTTTTTAAATCGCAGAAGTTCTGAGGAAGTACAAGACTGGCCAAGAAACCTTTCTGAAATCAGGGCAGTCCAGTCCTCATATATACCCAGATTAGAAAGATTTGTGCAGGTCTGGACAGAGTCAGTAAAACACCAATGGGTATTAGAAACACTAAAAAGAGGATATTACCTGGAATTCGAGGAGGTTCCAAAGGTTATTATCAAAGGTTCCGCATCACAGGCAGAAGAAAAAGATCATGATGGATTATATTCAACAGTTGATCCAGGATGGAGCGGTGATACCGGTTCCAGAACAGTTCAAGGGAAAAGGTGTGTACTCAAAGCTTTTTTTGCTGAAGAAAAAGACAGGGGATTTTCGGCCAATAAACTCATACTTGAAGGTGGAAGGTTTCAAGATGGAATCAATTCAGTCTATCATAGCACAGATAGAACAAGAGGATTGGATGTTGTCACTGGATCTAAAAGACGCATATCTTCATATACCAGTGGCGGAGACTCATCAAAAGTTTCTAAGATTTGCGGTTGGAAGAGAGGCACATTTCCAATTCACATGCCTTTCGTTTGGTTTGGTTTAGCAACTTCGCCAAGAGTATTTACAAAGGCCCTGCAAGTCTTAATAGCAGAAGTAAGGAAGTTTGGGATCCAGATTTATCACTATCTAGACTACATACTTTTAAAAGCAAAGAGTCCAGATATGCTAGCAAGTCACAGAGACTTTGTCATTCAGTTTCTTCAATCCCATGTTTGGGAAATAAATATGCAGAAAAGTCAACTTCTCCCAACACAGGATTTAGTGTATTTGGGAGCCAGATTCTTAACAAAGAAAGCAATAGTTACATTGCCGGAACTAAAAAAAGGAAAAAGTAAGGAAGGTATTGAGGAAACTACTGAGAAAATCCAAGACTACAGCCAGAGAGGTGAGCAGTGCATTAGGTCTTTTGAACTCCACAATCCCTATGCTGAAGTGGGCCAGATGGCATGTGAGACCGTTGCAGCAATGTTTTCTGAAGCAATGGAGGAAGTCAGATCTGGATTGGGATCAGGAAATAATAATAACACAACAAGTGAAACAGGAGATGAAGTGGTGGTTGATAGAGCAAAGTCTAAACAGAGGGAAATCATTGAAGCAAATAAAGTGGAGGTCATTGACAACAGACTCTAGTCCCCTGGGCTGGGGAGCTCACCTGTATCAGACGTATCTGCAGGGCACCTGGAATGCAGAAGAGTCTCTACTACCAGGCAATGTTCTAGAACTCAGAGCAGTGACAAGAGCACTTCAGAGCTTGGATCACAGTATCAGAGGTGCCCCTCATGGAGTGGGCAGAGCTACATCTTCAGGATCTGACAGCGATACATATCCCAGGAAGAGTCAATCGGGTGGCAGATTTCTTGAGTCGCAACCTAATCAGCAAGCACGAGTGGGAACTGAATCAGGAAGTGTTTCTGCACATAACCAGGAAATGGGGTCAGCCAAAGAAGGATCTAATGGCAGTATGTGGGAATCAGGAAGTAGACAGTTTCTACTCCCGTTTCCAGTGTCCACAAGCGGAAGAGACGGATGCCTTGAGTCAGAACTGGAGTCAACATCTGTTATACATCTTCCCTCCATTTCCACTCATTCAGAGAGTTCTGAGGAAGATCAAAACAGAGAAGGCCAATGTAATAGCAATAATTCCAGATTGGCCCAGACAAATATGGTACCCATTGTTGAAGTCATTGGTGGTGGACATACAACTAACATTGCCCATGAGGTCAGACCTATTGACCCAGAGAATTCTCAGACATCCTTGCCCTCAGAAATTACATCTAAAGGCCTGGAGATTGAAAGGAACAGGCTAAGGCAGGAGGGGTTTTCCTCAGCAGTAGTTAACACTATGTTAGCATCCATTAAACCCACTACTAATAAGACTTATGAGAGAGTCTAGAAAACCTTTGTATCTTGGTTACTCAAGAAGGGAGTCACTCCAGAACGGGTAACTATATGTCAAGTCCTGGATTTTCTTCAAGACGGTTTAGACAGCAACTTAAGCATTCGTACATTAAAGGAACAGTAATACCTAAAAATGAAAGTGTATAAAAGTAATAAGAATAAAATATACTGCTGCCCTGCACTGGTACAACTGGTGTGTTTGCCTCAGAAATTTATATAAACAAAACTGCTGTTTAGCCATGGGGGCAGCCATTGAAAAGAGGAAAAGCCAGAGGCACATAGGAGATAACAGATAAACACTATTGTATTCTAGAGAGGTTATCTGTTATCTGCTATGTAACCTGTGCCTTTTCTCCTTTTTTCCAACTTTAATGGCTGCCCCCGTGGCTACACAGCAACTTATTTATATAAACTATAGTAGAGTTACTGTAGCAAACACACAACTTTTACTAGTGCAGGGCAACAGTACATTATATTTTAATTACTTTAAAAAACATTCATTTTTTGGTGTTACTGTTCCTTTAAAATTGCAGACCTCAGCCATCTCGGCCATAACAGAGGTCCAATGGGCTAAGAAGCCCAGAGTGGCAAAATTTTTTGGCAGGGGCATTGCATATAAGGCCTCCAACCAGGTCTCTGACAGCAACATGGAGTTTACCTCTGGTATTAGAGAGATTAACTCTGAGTCCTTTTGAACCATTGGAATCAAATCTGGACATGCTATTGACTTTAAAGACAGTCTTTCTGGTAGCAGTCGCATCTTCTCGCAGAGTGAGTGACTTGCAAGCTCTGTCATCCAGACAGCCGTACACAATTTTGCAGGCTGACAAAGTTCGGTTGCGCACAGTGCCGGGGTTTTTGCCTAAAGTGGTTACGGAGCAACACATGAACACAGAGATTTGCTTACCGTCATTTTCTCCTAATCTGGAGTCGGAACAGGAGAGACAATGGCACAAATTAGACATGGTCAGATGTCTATCGATATATTTAAATAGAACAAAAGCTTGGAGAAAATCACAGAAGCTGTTTATAATTCCTGCTGGTACCAGGAGAGGTCTGGAAGCTACTACTTCCACAATAAGCAGGTGGATCGTTGACTGTATCAAGCGAGCTTATCAAGAGAATGGAACATGTTTTCCAAAGGGCATAAAGGCACACTCCACAAGGGCAATTAGTGCTTCATGGGCATTTCAGGCGAAAGTCCCGTTGGAAGAAGTATGTAAAGCAGCCTCCTGGAATTCTGCAAATACCTTCCTAAGGCACTACCATTTGGATGTACAGTCCACAAAAGTATCAGATGTGGGCTTAAAAGTTTTGGGATCTGTTTGTGGTCCAAAATAAATTATTTTCCTAAGCATCAAAAAGTGTTTTGTGGTTTGAAACCCACCCTATCAGATTACTCTAGTATATCACTCATAGGGGCTGATTTACTTACCCACGAACGGGTCGAATGGAGTCCGATTGCGTTTTTTTCGTAATGATCGGTACTTTGCGATTTTTTCGTATGTTTTGCGGATTCTTTACGAATTTTTCGGATCCAATACGATTTTTGCGTAAAAACGCGAGTTTTCCTATCCATTACGAAAGTTGCGTAAAAAGTTGCGCATTTTGCGTAGCGTTAAAACTTACGCGAAAAGTTGCGCATTTTTCGTAGCGTTAAGTTTTAACGCTACGAAAAATGCGCAACTTTTCGCGTAAGTTTTAACGCTACGAAAAATGCGCAACTTTTTACGCAACTTTCGTAATGGATACGAAAAACTCGCGTTTTTACGCAAAAATCTTATTGGTAACGAAAAATTCGTACAGAATCCGAAAAAATCGCAAAACATACGAAAAAGTCGCAAAATGTTCGTTTTCAAGTCGGAACTTTTCCAATTCGGGTCGGATTCGTGGGTTAGTAAATCAGCCCCTTAGTGTGAAGGCTGCCATAGTGACCAGGGAAAAGAGAAAATTTTACTTCATACTTACCAAAATTTTATTTTCCTGGTTACTATGGGCAGCGTTCACACTAACCCAACCCAGTAAATGCTCGGACAAAAGACAAGGGCAAAAGGGTAGGAGGGGTGTATATGTAGGTAGGTGTTTCTGACTGGGGGATTGATCAACCTGTCCTACCAACAAGGGGGAGGGGAAATCTCTTAGTGTGAACGCTGCCCATAGTAACCAGGAAAATAAGATTTCGGTAAGTATGAAGTTAAATTTTCTCTTTTCTCCTTCCTAAGCCCCTTTCTGCCTGCCTTAATTCTCATATCTTCAATTCTTCACCACCTTCTAGAATTTTCCCCTCTCCATTCAAACAGGCGTGTTTCAAGTCTTTTCTGAAAACTTAACCTAACAAAAATTGAACTAATCATGTTTGCCACCTAAACCAGGTCCTTCTCCCCTAGTATCTCTATTGATGGCATGCTTATTAACCCTTTCAACTCTGCATGTTGTTTGGGAGTAATATTTGACTTCTCGCTCTCCTTCTCTGACCATATTGTGAAAGAAAACAGAAACCATTTTTTTTTCCTAACTCCATCTTGGGTTTTGAAATATTAAATATTTAATATTATTAAACTTAAGTTGTTTTTCTGTTAAAAAGCTATGTTTTATGAGTTTTTCTGAGTCTTTCTGAAAGAGGGCCCTCAAATGTACTTAGGCCCCTCCACCCATTGTGTTTGCGTAACTGAGGAGCCTTGTTGGATTGGCCACTGGGCTCCTCCACCTTTTGTCTACTTTTAAAGTCCTGTATGACTTTAACCGTATATATGTGTGAGCTTGTGTGCTTAATATTTAAAGTATCGTTTTGGAGACAACTCCATCACGACTGTCTGTATACTCTCATTCACGTGAATAAACATATCTACAATCAAACTGGCCTATCCAAAAGTTTGGTGTTAAAGGAAATTGGAGGAGATGATTGGATACTGAGACCTTTGGTGCCAACAAAGGTGAGGCCAAGATTTGTCTCTTATAAGCTCTTACTATCACTTTCATACCCTCTCTTGGCTGTATCTACAAGAGTAGCCAGCTCTAAGACCCTTGGATAGGCCAGCTGTAAGTTGTTTTGTATGTCTCTGTTCTAGTCTGTGCCTAACCCCTGTGAGTTTAGTGTGACAGCTGTTCATAACCAATTACATATTGCGTTCATGTTCAGGTAACTGTGGATGTACTAATGTGTCAGTGAAAGTGTTTTTTGTTTAATAGTGATAAGAGTTCTCTAAATGTTCTATAACTAACATCTCACTGTGTAACAATATTAAAAAGGATTCACTGCAGAATGATACTAGTAAAGATTGCCTACTATCAGATATAGAGTGCAGTCATTGGCTGTACACACTGAAATTAGCTCTAGCACTTCTTGTGGGATTTGGTTGCATCTCTCTGTTCTGGAAAATTTGAAGTGAATAAAAGAGGGGTTATCGTATATGTGAATTTTAGCCACCTGAACCCACTATTTAGATTATTTCGTGTAAAGGGGGGAGCGTGAGCGTCTCCAAGCCCAGTTCTAGGGGAACTCTTTACCAAAAATGAGAGCACTACCTCAACTTGTGATACCTCTGATCCGGAATCAGAGAAGATAGAGGAGCTCCTAGTATTCCACTGTCTAAGGCAGTGATGAGGGATTCCACTGTTGCCTGATGCAGTGATGAGTGAATGGCAAGTGGGTATTTAAGTGGCTTCATAATCAAATGGTCTAAATTAACAAGACAGAACGATATGGCTATCACACGTGATGGTACCTTTGATACACTCAAAAGGGCTACCCTATACAAAATTTCCAGTCAAAATTATGTGGCTCAATTGAGTTAGAAGCATGGGGCAGATGAATGCTGGTATTCCATTAGAAGCGGGACACACAGTAGGGATCCATGTAACTAAGATTAGGAAGACAAGGAGTGAGGAAGACAAGGAGGGTTATGACTAAATGAGAGAAACAGAGTGATTAGTTCTGTCAGTAGTAGTAGATTTATTAAATAGTAACACCCTACGGGGTGACACAAAGGTTGCTCCCAAGCATGTACACACTTCCCTGTCTTGAGACACAGATGGGTCAAACTAGCACCCATATGGGCACAGAATTCCAACTTATACAAGGACAGTGAGCGTCATCTGGGAATCCCCTCAGTCCCCAGAACCGCCCAATTTATCCTTGAGAGTGGGTAATTTATCCAGTGTCTCCTGTGCCCTTTCCCAGGCTCACAGACTAACTGGGATAAACTCTAACACTCAGTTGGTGGAGGGTACTATAGATGCCCAAATAAAGGGGAAAGTGTATGTATGTATGTATGTATGTATGTGTGTGTATATATATATATATATATATACTGTATATATATATATATATGTATATACAGCCTTTTAAACAGCACACCTTTAGCTTAAGATAATACCTGTGTGAAGTTTCTTTGCTTTATTGCATCCAACGTCTCCGTTCCTAACTGGAACTTTCATCCCTGATTGGGGAACATACTTGGAGATAACAGGGTTACTGGATATACCCACCATATGCATTGGACCTATGTTTGCTTATTACACAGTTAAAATAAAGGATTTACCTAAGATTCATGTAGGTAACACAGATTGTGAAAATTCTACTGTGAATTTCTAGATGGACTATATGGTAAAGAAATGTGATAAGATGCATGGTAATTGTTATGATTTTTGTTGGTGTGGAAAAATGCATGCTTCTTGTACCCCCAGGTGTTCCTGCCCTGATCGAGAAGAAGATGAAGATGGGAGTTGTGAGTCTAAGGTGACAGATAGCATGAGATGGTTTCAGATTTGGCTAGGGTATCACTGTACAATCGTTCCTAGGGTACTCAGACAAGGACTATACTATATTTTTGGAAGCTGAGCTTACTCATGGCTCCCTATGGGAGCACGGGGAAATACCATGTACTTCATGTACCATGAAGAAGAGTTTTACCTGCTATTAGACAACATCTGAACATCTCATACATAGACAATCAAGGTATCAATTCCAGGGTAGATAAACAAAAGAGGGAGTTATTTTCCACCTCAGATAAATCATGAATGTGGTTCCCTGCCTGGATAGGATGGGGAATAGAATTGACCAATAGATGCCAGTATAATGGATGGCATAATTAATGAAACCACAAATTCCATCCAAATAATAAATGAGGAATTGGACCAAGTCAGAAAGATGACATTACAGAATAGAATGGCCTTAGATTAACTACTAGCAGTTGAGGGAGGGGTTTGTGCACTCATAGATAAGGAGTGTTGTACTTGGATTAAAGATCTGCATGACCCAATTGATGCCCACATGCACAAGGTAAAGGAATTACAGCAGAGAGCTAGAGATATATCCAAGGAAGAATGGAATCCCTTCTCTTGGATGGGAGGTGTAGGAACTTGGCTTTAGTTTTTTTTTAACTTTTAACGGAAACCATAGTTTATGTGATTAAATATGTTTGATGTTGTATATAGTAGTATAGTAGTAAGGTTGATATTGTGTTGCAGCAAATACAGCATCAGGGGTTAAATAGACAGGCTGCCAATGGGAGGAAGTCTGTCTATTGGGCCCCTGAATAAGAGGTATATCTTCTTCTTTAGTGATGAGTGAATTTTTTTGCCAGGCATGGATTCGCAGCGAATTTCCGCATTTTGCTATTGGGGAATAGTTTTGCGAAACTTCCATGAAAATTTGGTGCGGAAAAATTTGCCATGCATCAAAATATTTTGTTGCGCGTCAAAATTGGGTTTGGTCACCTCAAATTGGGTGTGGTCAAGTAAAAAGGGGACGCGACAGAAAAAGCTTGGACGAAAAAGACGCAGGCGACAAAAAAATTGTGTGACAAATGCGTTTCACAAATTTTTTTACGTTTTGTGAATTTTATGGCAAAGCGAAATGGGACAGATTCACTCATCACTATTCTTCTTCTAGTCAGCGACCCTCTGTGCTTTGGCCAACATTATCCACAGAAGGATCCCATGCCTGTTTGAGTAGGATAAGGAAGAGACCGCTGATTTAAATGAGAACCCAGATAGGCAACTCTCTACTGCCACTGGATCTGCTATTAAGAAGTAGGTGAGCGTTGGAAAGGTCTGGGTATAGTATGTATATATGTTCAGGTATGAACAACAGGGAGGAAATGTGCAAGAAAACAGAAACCATCTTGTTTTATTAACTCCATGTTGTTCATATCATTTAATATTAGAGGGTTTTAAAATATGCTTAAAGGAGAAGGAAAGGCCAATAAAGAGTTAATCTCATGCTGCAGGCATACCTTTACTTGTCCCAATAGTGCCCTTAAGTCTTCCCATATTTCTCCCGTTCAGATGATCAGAAGCCAAACAGGAAGAAAAAACACTGAGCTGTGTAAAGAAAGTTCCCATAATGCCTCACTCCTGCACACCAAGACCAAGTGAACATGCTCAGTTAGTAAGACTATGAGTCAGCGTCCTGCTGATTGGCTCAGAACCACATTCCTAAGGGCAAGGGGAGTGAGTTCTTAGCATTCTTGAGGGAGGGGGGAGCAGGAGAGAGCAGAGAGCTGCGTGTTTGTGGCACAGGAATTACAGACATAGAGAAATCTTTTGACAGAGAAGTCAGTGCAGAGTGCTTATGGCTGTATTTACATAGACCTTTCTGATAAAGCTTTCTTAATTTTTACCTTTCTTTCTCCTTTAAGTTGTTTTTCTGTTAAAAAGTTTGAGTCTGAAAGAGGGGCCTCAAATGTACTTAGGCCCCTCCACCCATTGTGTTTGCGTAACTGAGGAGCCTTGTTGGTTGGCCACTGGGCTCCTCCACCTTTTGTCTACTTTTAAAGATGAGTCCTGTATGACTTTAACCGTATATATGTGTGAGCTTGTGTGCTAAATATTTAGAGTATTGTTTTGGAGACAGCTCTCTCACGACTGTCTGTATACTCTCATTCACATGAATAAACGTATCTACAATCAAACTGGCCTATACAAAAGTTTCACTTTAACAATATTAACAATACTGTCAAAACCTGTCACATTGTCTTACACAATATTGTCAACATTTTCTTTCACATGCAACAGCCAAAATGCTCATGCATGCTCCCATCCTATTCCCTCTTGACTACTGCAACTTGATACTAACTGTCGTCCCTGACTCTCACCTGTTCCCACTACAGTCTGTATTAAATACTGCTACTAGAATTCTTCTCTCATCTATGAGAGAAGTCCTTAAAGAGAACTGACACCAGAGATGAAATAATGTTTTACATCTATTATAACACTGTATTTGCATGATATTTATCATTTTGCCTTAAAAGTATTTGCCCAATGCCACTATGTTACCTATCTGATTCCCCATGTTCCTCTAAGGGGGCTGCCATATTTGTGCAGCAGGAGTCCGTTAGCATTAGAAGCTATAACTGACAGGCTGAGAAGGGATAAACAGGTTGGCAAAACAGTCAGGTTTAGGGACTTCACGTATTAATTACTTACGAAAGCCAACCATTCAGTGAAAAATGATCAATACAACCTATAGGTAACTTTTAATGTACATTTTGAAGAGTACTTTTTTTGTGTCAATATCACTTAAAAGGCCTTATCATGGCTTCCCATATGAGTTGTGTCAAAATTACATTCTGCATATTATTTTAATTTTAAAAAAATCCATATTTTCATTAACAGAAACCATAGATATTACTTAATAAAAAACAAAAGTATGTTCAGCACAAGCTTCATTCAGCTAATGTTGAAAAGGGGTGTATACAGCCCCTTTAAGGGTTAATCCACTTGTATATTGCATAGCAACATGTAGTGAGAGTACTAGCTGATGCAAATAAAATCATACTGCATGTAGAGTATTTATTTTTATTTAATAAATAGCACCAGAGACACTGGAGATAGATGGGTCATCTTACTGTGGACAGGTGAGAAAGGTTATTAAGGTTACAGGACAGGAGGCAATTCCAAAAGAAAGGATATTATGGATCAGTACTGTCCTATACAGTAGGGCACATATTTAAAAATAAATACTGTTATAAACAGCATTATAAAAAGCTCAACCCTGCTTTTTTATTTGTGTCTATGGTTAGGTACAAATTGGGTTACTCGTACATAAAATACGCTATATGCTGGGCTGTATTAAATATGATTCAAATAAACCCTACATTAAGCAGTTTTAATAAGCACCTCTGTATACTGGTATGTTTTTGGAATATTACTCATATTCACTGAAAGAGTGGACAGTGTTAGGGCAAAAAATAAAAGATCATAATGATAATTTGAAGCCTGGTAAAGGAGAGGGCTCATTTCTAGAATTTCAGGAGGAAGAGTTGATGTTGGAAACCCAGGAATTTGTTTGCCAGGTATCACTGGTGGTCTTCAACCTCTCCACGCTCTGCAGATTCCTCTTTGGAGGCAGGTTTATTACTCAATGTGGTCTCTTTAAACACAAACCATACATTGGCAGCCCAGATAAGGAAATTCAGAAAGCCAAAGAGCTGTAAAAGAGAAATAGCAATAATAATATTTAGACAATGATTTGGGGTATGGATTTGCAAAATAATTAAATATTCTTCTGTTTACTTTTAATCAAATCACTTATTGCTCAAGAGACCAAGACAGAATTAGGAGAGGTTTAGGATGCTTGACCATTTTGTAGTTAAAGGAAAATTAAAGTCACCCCCCCAACCGTGGCCCCCAATAGTGGACTTTTAGCTGTAAATGTAACACAATGTAGCGCCATGAAGTTAGTGGTCATGATATTGTGCTACTTGACAACATTTTTCTAGCTTTATGGAGGCCAGGATCATGCACAGTTGAAGCTTATCTGGTGCTAATTTTGACTGTGCGTGATTCTGGCCTCTGATCACTGGGAAAATAACATCAAGTGATCCAAGATGGTGGCCTTTAACTCTGTTTAACGCTGTTATATTCAATGTTTATTTTCAGCTACTGAAATGGGGCAGAACTGGGAGGTCCACTGGGTTGTTGTTCAGGTATCTGGAAGGGGTCTAAGGTATTTTAATGGATTTGCCTTCATTAACCATGAACACTTTGTAAAAACTTTAATGACATGGAAACAAGCAGAGCTTCAGGAAGGTGTTTGTTTTGCTTGCACTGTTTTATCAATGACAAGTCTTACCACAGAAATGTTAGCAAGTGCAAAATATGGTTGAGAGCCAGCATTGCATGTTGCTTTTTCCATTTGGCACAGAGGCATTGAAGAGACAAGGTTGGAAGGTTGAGTGGCCACCTTCACATCCATCAGTCCTTTCCCCCAAGCTGAAGCTGCCACAAGCCACAAAAAGGCAAAGGCACCAGTCACGCACAAATCCTGAAGGAAAGAAATTGGAGCTTTAAAGATTGCATAATTCTCTAGAAATCCTTAAAGGAACAGTTCAGTGTAAAAATGAAACTGGGTAAAATGGATAGAATGCACAAAATTAAAAATATTTGCAATACAATATAGTTAGTTGGGCAAAAATGTAATCGATTAAGGCTGGAGTGGACAATAATAGCCAGAACTATACTTCCTGCTTCCAACTCTCTAACCTCTTAGTTAGTCAGTGACTTTAGTGGGGGGCACATGGGACATAACTGTTAGTTTGTGAGCACACATGTTGATTAAGGCTGGAGTGGACATAATAGCCAGAACTATACTTCCTGCTTCCAACTCTCTAACCTCTTAGTTAGTCAGTGACTTTAGGGGGGGGCACATGGGACATAACTGTTAGTTTGTGAGCACACATGTTGATTAAGGCTGGAGTGGACATAATAGCCAGAACTATACTTCCTGCTTCCAACTCTCTAACCTCTTAGTTAGTCAGTGACTTTAAGGGGGGGCACATGAGACATAACTGTTAGTTTGTGAGCACGCAGGTCAGATTCAAATGCAAACTAACTGATCAGTTATGTCCCATATGGCCCCCACTCAAGTCACTGATTGGTTACTGACTGCTAACATCTTAGAGAGCTGTAAAGGAGGAAACAGTGTTCTGGCCATTATGTTAGACATCTGCCTGCTTCAGCCCTTATAGATTACATTTTTGGCTAACTAACTATATTACAAATATTTTTTATTTTGCGCAGTCTATGTATTTTACCGAGTTTCATTTTTACACTGAACTGCTCCTTTAAGAAACTTTTATAGGTCAGTGTTAAAGGGGACCTGTCACCTAGACATAAAAAACTGAATAATAAAAGTCCTTTTCAAGTTAAACATGAAACACAAATTACTTTTTCTTAATAACACATCCATACCTATTATAAAGGCATTTAAAAATCCCAGCTGTCAATCATATATTGCCTGCCCCGCCTCTATGCCTTAGGCATAGAGGTGGGGCAGACAATACCTTTAGCTTTCTATTCAGCACTTCCTAGTTGTCACTGCACTTCTCACTTTTCCCCTTCCTCCTTATCACCTAATTATGTAGCCAGTGCATGGGCATGGGCATCTGGTCCTCCAACAAGATTTTGGGGTGATGCAAAGCTTGCCTTACTAACAGTGTCCACAAAATGGCACCTGCCTGCTTGCTGTGATTGAGTAATTCCAAGACGGAAGGAAACAAGATTTATATTATTTATATAGTGTAAGTAACGTTTATTTTGCTCAACTAACATGATAGAAAAGAATTTTGAGATTTTGACAGGTCCCCTTTAAATATGTAGCTGTAATTTATTTATGAGTAGGTATCATTCTGACCAACTGATGTATATGTCATCTCTTTTGAAAAATATAATCTATTTCAAATTATGTATCAGTCACAGTTCAGCCTAGGCCCTCTGCATGCCTCCGTGTGTTCACTCTATTGCAGCAGGTTTAAACACTGTGTTGAGTTTCACCAGACACTTATCAGTCTGGATTCTTTTGAATGTGAAAAGTTTCCACTGAGATTCTGCTTGTGTTTGGTTTTTTGAGTTGCCTTACGGTTTTTGTTCTATTGTTAAGTTGTTTATGGTTTAATTTACTTTTCTTTAACTGGAAAATCCAAAACTATAGCATTCACATTAGAATGATTATATCATGTCTTGGTCACATTTATAAAGACTGCAGTGTAATTTAACCAGTGAATGGTTTCTTGCACAATACTCATTTTCAGAAGATTTTAGAAGGTTTTACTTTTGCATCCTACAGCTATATGCTATAAAAATCAGATAAGTGGACCAAAGATGCAGTGTATTTCAACTGTTAAACAACTTTCCAGGTTTCATTTTATAGTGTGCGTTAATTCATCCCATTGTCATTTTGACATTTTGAAAGAAAAAAGTTAATATAATTGCACTTTAGGTCAAAAGTGTAGGTGATTACCTCCTGAGATATTTTAGAATATGTGCATAAATGTCTTTATATGCCTAGAAAAGAGTTAATATAATTGAACTTTAGGTCAAAAGTATAGATGATTACCTCCTGAGATATTTTAGAATATGTGCATAAATGTCTTTGTATGCCTAGTAACAAATAAGGTAAAGTACATTTTCAATATTTTATATCATTATGCAATAATGTTTTCCTCTCTCACTAGCATTCTATTCTCATTTTTTTTGCTTCATACCACAATTGGCACTCGGCGGATTTTGGTGTATTCTTCGTGGAAGCGCAGATAGACGACCAGTGCAAACATAGAGTATAGGAATGCAAAGACTCCCATGGTAACAAAGAACTCTGCGGGGGCTGAGAAATCCCCTGTCAAGTGGAGAATACGCCTTTCTATATCTTCACAAGCTGGCATCTCATAGCGCTGGCGATACAGCCTAAAAATAAGAAGCAAAATGTAACATAAGGACTAAAAACAAAATGAGATTATGATAACCAGTCTGAATTACATATATTTAGGCTGAAAAATCAAATACCGTATAAACTTTTGTGCAAAGGAACCTGCCCAACTACTATTTAATTCAGAGGAAGGTGATAGTCAAATCTGAAGCCTCTCCAATTTGCCTCACGGAGGAAAAAAAATCTTTTCTGACTACAAGGGCCTTTCAGTAACAGTTGTATTTTGTGTTTTTTTAGCATTAAAAGTCACAGGGAAAAAAAGTTGCACATTTTTTGAGATTTATTATGTGTCCAGGTGGCTAAAAATTAGAATCCAACAATTCGCCAGTTAAAACTTGCCGAGATTGTGTAGAAGTCAATGGCAGATTTTTTACGGTGTCTCTTTTGAAAAATTTGAGTTTTCAGGGTGGCAATATGAAAGTGTCAGTTTCTGCAGCTTTTTCCCACGTGGACTGCCAGACTTTTGTGGAAATGAATTTAGGATTTCTAGGAAAATGCGGCCAATGTCCCTGCAACTGCTAATGTAAATCACTAATGGACTGAACTTTCTGTCTTTTTGGTAGAAGCCCTCACACAGACTAGTGATTGGCTACTTGGACCCTGATTTAACTACTATTTGGCTCTGTATATAGCCAACATTACAAAGGTAGGTAGAATTTTAGAATAATTAGTAATGGTTGATATTAAGGGTTTAGTCTTGTTAGAAGCTTAATCTTGATAATTTACAAATTAACAAAGATTGGGAGAAGGATACCATATTATTGTAAAAGAGGAAAAAAATACTCATAACTGCAAAATGTGCGAGTAACACCATATTATGATACAAAGGAAAAATATTACTGATAACTGCAAAATGGGTAAATTATTTTAGCAATGTAAAAAATGCTAGCAATGCCTAGGTGCCTTATATATTCCCTTGTATAGAACCCATTATCGAGAATTCTCGGGACCAAGGGTATTCTGGATAATCTTTCCGTAATTTGGATCTCCATACCTTATTGATACTAAAAAATCAATAAAACATTAATTAAACCCAAAAGGTTTGTTTTGCCTCCAATAAGGATTAATTATATCTTAGTTGGGACCAAATAAAAGGTACTGTTTTGTTACTACAGAGAAAAAGGAAATCAATTTTAAAAATCTGAATTATTATTATTTATTAAAATGGAGTCTATGGGAGAAAGACTTTCCGTAATTTGGAGCTTTCTGAATAATGGGTTTCCGGATAACAGATCCTATACCTGTATTATGGTTTTAAAAAAACTTACTTAAGCAATCATATTTTGGTTAGCTTTTAAGTTGTTACGCTACTGACCTTAAGTCTGCTAAAAATCATTTAAACACTAAATAAACGCAATAGGATTGTTTTACCACCATTATGAATCCATAATGGTGGTAAAACAATCCGATTGTAGCTTAGTTACCCTTAAGAGTACACAAAGATCCCATACCTGTAGTTGCATTTTATATATTTAATATGTATCACTTAATATTAACGTGTAACATTTAATGCATTACTGGAATGGTTTTCAAAGATACTACCTGAACTATGCATGTGTTATTGGCAAAACAATTACGCAGCAATGTTTACAGTTCATTACTAATATTCAGGAAAGTCTCGAAGTAATTTATCTCAGTTACAGGAATATATGTTCTTGTAACTGAGCTAAGATGCTGGTTTTCTGGTTATTAAGCCTGCTAGCGTTTAGATTTTCTTTTTAATTACCTGAATGGGTATGCAAAGGGAACTGAGATGAGCTTTATTTCTGTGTCTGAGTCCGTCTCTGTCTTGCACATGACAGTTGCTGCTGTCTCTCCACTGTATGACCCACAACATCCAAAGGCAAATATAGCAAACAGCTAAGATGGGGGATGACAAGAGTAAGAACGGGAAATAATTATTTTTAGATTGGCAAATCTAAAGTCATGTCAAGCAAAATAATAAAGGGCTTTAAATAAGAAGGCTTAAAGAAAACAAACAATAATAATGTTACAAACAAACATGCATCTTTGCTTGGTGCAGTATTATTGGTCATCACTGCATTAGTCACAATGTAACTGCTTCTGTAAACCAAAATGCATAAATTGCCAACACATACATTAGAAAATTCTCCTTTACACAGCTTTAAAAAAAATGCATTTGTTTTGGACACATCCACATTTATTATTACACTCAAGTGCTGAGGCAATTTATGTCAGCATGTGCTTAAACCATGAGGAATCCTTCATTTTTTCTCTGAGACAGTCCCAGGGAATTTTGTTTTGTCAAAATAGCCACAACAAGATGTCAGAGATCTTGTCACACTAGCCTTATGTTATGCTAGATGCTACATGAGAAGATAAATTGCTCCCACCTTTAGCGCTTTAAAGATCTTTCAGGTAAAGTAATAAAAGATTCAAAGTTTGCCCAATTAAATGTTTGCTTTCAAACAGCAGACCAATAAATGCAACCAGCTGATGTGTATGAATATAGTTACTAAACCAGTAACAATCTTTGTACAAAAGGAGAATGTTAAAATAATAGAACATAGAAAGCTATAAACAATTACATTCAAGAGGGAAGTGTAGAGAGGCTCGTGAGTAATACAGCTTACAGTCTAAGTGGGTGGGTAACTCACAGACACAAATAAGAGGGTAAGAAGCAGTTTACAGTTATTGAGGCATTGCCTCATAAGTGCCGAATTAGATGTTATGTTGTTACTCTAAAGGTGGTCATCAGGGCCGCCATCAGGGGGGCACAGGGGGGACAGTTGCCCCGGGCCTGGACATTTTTCACTATTAAGGGGGGCCTGACCATGCTACAGCTTTTTGACTAGCTCGGCCCTCTTTAATCATCTATGGGCCCTGTGAATTGCCTGTTGGTCACGCCCGTACGTGTGACACCAGTATGCACAGGGCGTAACCTTATAAAAGGCCCTGTCTCCTGTCGCATGGAGACAGAAGTGAAGAGGCATCATCCAGGCAGGATCTTGCAGGAGGAGCCAGACGCCGCCGCCGCTGCCAGAGAAGCAGAAAAAGCTGCCAGAGGAGCCAAAGAAGCCACCAGTGTGTGAGGGGGCCCTGGGCAGGGGTGGCAAAGCACTTTACCTATACCAAAACTTAATAACAGGCTTAATAACTCTTATTATTAGTTATTAATGGCAGGCTTAATAACTTTGGCCAAATGTGTTCCATTTACATTTTAGTGCTCATGTCTGTGTGTACATTGTTCAGATGGGAGGGGCCAATGGGGTAGGAGCCACTGGAGGAGGGGGAGGCGTGGGAGGGGGGCCCAGAAATTTTTGTTGTGAGGGGTCCCATGATTTCTGATTGGTGGCCCTGGTGGTCCAGGGATTCAGGCCCTTCAGACTGATATGGCAGTTTATTTGCCTGTGTATGGGTACCCTCCAATGGGCCTACCCGACCAATATCTGGCCTAAAATTGGGCAGGTATCCATCAGGCAGGTTTGGTTTTTCCATTGGATCAGGGACCACCTTGGCTCATTGATGTGGTCCTCACTCCAATAGGTCCTAATTCGATCATTTGACTTGAGGGCCAAACAGAACTGGAAGGTGGGAAGATTACCAGTTTAGTTTTGTTAATGTTGATTTTTAGGCAAAGAGATGACATGAATGCAGAAATCGACACAAGCTAAAAGCAAGGGTAGGTCTGGAGAAGAAAAGTCGATTTGAGTATCATATGAATATAAGTGATACTGAAACCCAAATAAGCTGATTAGCTGGTGTATGTTATATGCATCATATGATAAAAATTCCAAATAAATCCCTTTTTATTCCAGATTGTGATAAAATCCTATGGGGTAAATTCTTGCACTAAACACAGTATGATCTAAGAATGTAAAGAGACACTATTTGCCTGAAGAACAGCCTCAGTCTTTCTACTCCAGAGAAGATAAATACAGTTTTGACAACCTTTCCTTATAATCATGACAGTAATTAATTATGCTGCATATCTCTGCAAAGAGCAGAAATCTTTATGAAGTAGCATGCAAAATTGCTCTGCATTTAGGATTCAGTCCTACCAAGCATTCAAGGTGGCCATACATAGGCAATATGCCCACCTTTAGGTGGGCATATCGGGAAAAGATCTGCTCATTCGGCGAGGTCATCTTACCGTGTATGGTCACCTTTATAAAGAAGCTGTAACATTATGCTTTTATCTTTTGGATGACTGCCTATTTTTATTCAAGTACTTTGATAGCTTTTGCAGATACTGACATTTATTGTATTTATTTTTTAAATGACCTGGCAAAGTCGTAAAATTTTGAGTATTTTTACCCAAAATTTTCCACAACATTGCCAGTTTATTAAAAGGAGAGTAGAAGTTAAATTAAATTTTCATTCATTAAAATTCTCTTTCCATTGGAGGACATTCAAATCTTAAAATTTTACGAGGTGAAATTTCTCCAGTAAAGAGCACAAGACATTTTCAGTTTTGTAGTTCATGTGCAGTAAGATGTGTTGTGAAAATACACCTGACAAAGTGAGGTAAACATTAGCAAAGTTAGATGAGGAGAAAATTCACATTTTTGTAAATATGTCCCCTAAGACATTTCCAATGCCATGTGAATATTTTTAATAAAACACTTAAAAGAGATGTTCACCTTTTGAAAAGTCCTACCAAAGTTGTAGGACATTGCATAAGAAGCGTCTTACCAAATAAATTATTGTGTCAAAAATAGATCATTAAAAATATTATTAAAAATCGAAGTCTGCACTGACAGCAAAGTAAACTTGGGCTTTCAACCTCTGGAGAACTGGATCACCAACCCCCTCCTTCACCACGTAAATGCAGAAATCAGTAGCAGGTAAGAATTCTCTGTGAGTACAGTGGGCCACCACGTCACTACTTGGCAGCCTATAAGATTACCATTGTGCAGTGGAAAAAACTTCTGAGGACCAAGACAACTTCAGACACATGTAATCCATGGGTCTGTTTCTGTCACTAGGGAGAGGTGGGACTGTTGTCTGGTGAAATCTTTGTCTAAAGAGGGGCCCAGCCATCTCACAAAACTTTTGCAAATTGTGAATTTATGTAACTTTTGCAAAAACTGCCCTGACTTGCCTAGAAACTGTAAATTATGTATCAAGTAATGACAATGCAGAGAAACTTGACAGGGGCTAACTTCACTGACCACTAATGAATTAAAAACTTAAAGCAAACTCCACTGACCTCATCATTAATTAGCACATTAATTAATGGAACTATTAATAATTTATTATAATCATTTATTACAGAGTAATTTCGGCTGTTTATATTGGAATCTATTATAAGGGGCATTGACTCACGGGAGGAGGGTGTTATTCTTCTCCTTTACAGAGCGCTGGTAAGGCCCCATCTAGAATATGCTGTCCAGTTCTGGTCTCCAGTGCTCAAACGGGACATTATTGAGTTAGAGAGGGTCCAGAGAAGGGCAACTAAGCTGGTAAAGGGTATGGAAAGTCTTAGTTATGAAGAAAGATTGGCCATGTTGAGTTTATTTACACTGGAGAAGAGGCGCTTAAAAGGTGACATGATAACTATGTATAAATATATAAGGGGATCATATAATAACCTCTCTAATGTTTTATTTACCAGTAGGTCCTTCCAACGGACACGAGGGCACCCACTTTATTTAGAAGAAGGGAGGTTCTGTTTAAATATTCGGAAAGGATTTTTTACCGTGAGAGCTGTAAAGTTGTGGAATTGCCCCCTGAACCAGTCGTACTGGCTGATACATTATATAGCTTTAAGAAGGGGCTGAATGGCTTTTTAGCAAGTGAGCGAATACAGGGTTATGGGAGATAGCTCTTAGTACAAGTTGATCCAGGGACTGGTCCGATTGCCATCTTGAAGTCAGGAAGGAATTTTTTCCCCTCTGCGGCAAATTAGAGAGGCTTCAGATGGGTTTTTTTGCCTTCCTCTGGATCAACTAGTAGTTAGGCAGGTTATATATAGGCATTATGGTTGAACTTGATGGACGTATGTCTTTTTTCAACCTAACTTACTATGTTACTATTTACTAAATTATATGAGCTATCACCTACGTGAAGTTTTCAGCAGTGGCATGGCTAGTTATTGGGCCCCAAACTTTGTGAACAAGACTTTTTTATGAACATATATTGTAACTACTTGGGGCCCCCATAGTTCCTGGCCCCCAGCAGTTGCAGGGCCTGTTTACTCTAATGTTACACCCCTGCTTTTAGTAAAATGATTGTTGGTTTGTATCATAGTAGCTGTTTTTGAAAAAAATACAATCCAACAAGTTTAACCTTTTTTCCCAGCAATTTTGAGTAGTGCACACAAGGGGTATGGCCTAATATACTGATACTGTGTTCATAAGGGGCTCTATATAAATAGTCTGCCCCAAATTTTCTTCTCAGGGTCGGACTGGGGGGTGCAGGGCCCACCAGGGGCCCTGCAGGTGCCCCCACCAGCAATGTCCCCCGCACCCCCCCCCCCCCCAGTTTTTTCTTGTATTCTTGAGTTAGGGCTAGTTAAAAGCTTATCAGGAATTCTTGACAGCATGTAGGTAAGGTTTAAAAGCAAAATGAACAATTATGGCCCAAGTGCCCCCCCCTTTCAAGTACCCAACAGGTTAAAGAGATGCAAAGCAGGAAGACATCCATTCATTCCAGCTTTTATAGATTACATTTCTGGCTAATTATATTGAAAATATTTTTTATTTTTCACAGCTCATCTTTTTACCCAGTTTTAGTTTTACACTAAACAGTTCCTGTATGGGTAATTTCTTTAGACCCTGGACAAAAGCACACTCCTTAAGATCCATTCAAAGACCACTTCTGTCCATGGTCTAACTGCGCTCTGCACCTTGCCCCAGATAAAAAATATAGTGCAGGGAGGAGCTGTGTCAGGCAGTAAAGATAGAGCCCCATTGTGGCCTGTGCCCACCAGCACTTCCTAACTTGCGCTTCTCAATTCCATAGCCCTACCATTTTTGGGCATTCTCAGTTTACTTTTAACTGCATTTGATACATTTTGGGGGGCATTATTACACTTGGTTGCTTTTACATGTAGTTCACTTTAATAGAGGAAACTACACCATATAAGATTAGACCTCTTGTCTCAGATCTAACCCCAAGTACTTTTCCTACAGTTGCCTTCTTGTAATTATTACGTCACCCAACCCCCTCATATCTAATTTAAAGATTTCTACAGCTGTGTCACCTTTCTCCCTCCAGTAGAGTTGACCCCAATTCATAGTCAATCAAAACTGTAATATTGTACCCAATTAAAAATGAACCCAGTACACTAGGAACCATTTATTATCTCACCTACAGTACAAAGGTTTGCATCTAGTTACTAATAATAAAAATGTGGTACATCTGCACTTTGGAACAGGGCCACCATCAGAAATCACAGGGGCCCCTCACAACAAAATTTTCTGGCCCCCCCCCCTCCTCCTCCTAAGCCCCATCCCCCAATGGCCCCTCCCCCAATGACCCCTCCCATCAGTACAAAGGACACACAGACATTGGTAGCCAGGGCCCCCCTAAAACATTGGTAGGCGGTGGTTATGTTTTGCATTGGTGCCAGGGCAGGGACCCCCAGTGTCCCCATACAATGGGCCACTCCCCACTGCAGCATCCTCCAGCTCCCTCCCAGTGTCCTCCCGAGCATCCTCCAGCTCCCCCCTAACATCCTTCCCAGCATCCACCAGCTCCCCCGTAGCATCCTCCCCAACATCCTTCAGCTGCCCCCAGCGTCCTCCCCTACATCCTCCAGCTCCCCCCTAGCATCCTTCAATTCCCCCCAGCGTCCACCCCAGCATCCTTCAGCTCCCCCTAGCATCCTCCCCAACATCCTTCAGCTCCACTCAGCATCCTCCCCAACATCCTTCAGCTCCACTCAGCATCCTCCCCAACATCCTTCAGCTCCCCTCACCATCCTCCCCAACATCAACCAGCTCCCCTCAGTGTCCTCCCCAACATCCTCCAGCTCCCCCCAGCGTCCTCCCCAACATCCTCCAGCTCCCCTCAGCGTCCTCCCCACCATTATCCAGCTCCCTCCAACATCCTCCAGCTCCCGCCAGCGTTCTCCCCAACATCCCTCAGCTCCCCCCAACATCCTTCAGCTCCCCCCAGTGTTCTCCCCAACATCATCCAGCTCCCCCCAGCGTTCTCCCCAACATCACCCAGCTCCCCCCAACATCCTCCAGCTCCCCCCAGCGTCCTCCCCAACATCCTTCAGCTCCCCTCAGTGTCCTCCCCCTCCCGCTCGCCTGCCTGCCTCCCTCCCTGCCTGCCTGCCTGCTGCGTCCAGCTGCTTCATTCGCCTGCATCCCCTGTCTCTTCTTAGGTCCCCCGTTTCACCGCTGCAGCTACTCTTTTATTAGGTTGCGCCCCATGCGTGCTGACGTCAACCTGCTGGCCACAAATGAACCAAGGGCCTGTAACTCTTTAAAGGGGGCCCATGCTTAAAAATTGTATCACAGCCGGGCCCCTTTCAAATCCACGATCGTTTGGGCCCGGGACAAGTGTCCCCCCTGTGCCCCCCTGATGGCGGCCCTGCTTTGGAATCCCAATGGGAATTTTCCCATTTCCCAATGGGATTCAGCCAAGATTTGCCTTTTTCACCAGGATTTGGATTCAGCTGAATCCATGCCTCTGGCCAAACTAAATCCAAATCCTTAAAATCACATGACTTTTTGTCACATAAACACAGCTGAAATTTTTTCACCACACGCTTTGCTCTTACACCCTTCCTTATCCTAATTTGCATATACAAATTTTGATTTGGTTCGGTATTTGGCCAAATCTTTTACTTTAAAGAAACAGTACAATTGACTCCTCCCTTGACTTTTTTTTTCATATGGGAGGTAGGGTTTTCCTATCAATGTTTTATCAATATGAATGTACATAAACTTTCAGTTTACTAAAAGTGGCAGCAACTGTGCTGAAAGTTATTGGAAGAGCAAAACTGGATAGATGGGAGGGGTGCGATTATACTGCCACTGTAACCACTATTGCTGCACAAATTTAATGACAGCATGTTGTGTATATATATATATATATAATTTTTTTTTGGCTTATAAACCTCATAGATATGAGCCAGCATAAATAACAGAGATTTCTCTTATTTGAGGCTTTTAGAACTGTTAAGGCCCACAAATCTCTAGTATTTAGGGAGGTAAGAGTGCAAACTGAGACACTGAGTGCTGTGAGATTCCAGGTATGTGGAGTATGGCAGTGGTGGAAAGGTTACTGACTGGGAAAGATTCCTACTCTGCAGTGAAATGTGAGAACAGCTATTTGTGAGGGCTGTACGGAGCTATAACAGTTGGTTTGGGGGGCAGGGTGTGTGGCATACAACTGAAGTCTTCAGAGGGGAACAGAGAGCAATCTTTTGGATAAATAATCTATTGTTATATGTAGGTACAATATTTTTGGGAAGACTTGAAATAAGAATTCTATTTGGAGTGGGAACTTCAAGATTTGTTTATTGAGCTATATTAGCTCAATAGCTATTAGCTATATATCTTTTAAGGCTGATGTATGTTGCTGTATGACAAACTGTGCTATTAGTAAAAATGATTGGGTTGCACACTTTCTGCTTGAATAAAATTATTGAGCTATATTGAGATTATACATTGGGGTAGCTTTAAAGGTACAATACTTAGAAAACACTTAGGTAGGTAACAGTTTTTATAATTATTGAAACAGGACAGTTTTCATTATGTGAATATCTACACACATCAAGAAAAATATAGAGGTATTATGAGTTAAGGCGTGCATAAGCAATTATGGGTGTAATACAACATAACATTCTAAACTTAATACAAAAAATATGTTATGCTTACCCATTCCAGTAACTTAATGAATCCCAATGGCTCCTCTAACCTCCTCCAGCGTAGACCAGCCAGTGGGTTCTAATAGGAGGGAGGAGAGATCAGTATTTGCCCGATTCATATTGAAAACTACACCAGATTCCATATTATCAACCCTTTCCTGCTACCTTCTTGCCAAGTCCTGCAAGGCCCCCCTCTCTGTCCATCGTTGAGGAGGAAACTGCTGTTGACATGGTCCTTATTTAAGGGTGTCCAAGGGTAAGTGGCTGGAACTCAGTCGTCTGAACAGAAGGGCTCAAGTATCCAAGTGAAGGGAGTGTGTCTGTTCCTCCTGATGACCAGCTTCTGTAAACCTGTTACTTTTTTCTGTACCTACCGTTTCCTCTCTCTTACAGCTTTACAATCTATAAATCTAGTTCATTAAATGTATATAGTATTTGTTTTATGCAGACAGGCTTTCTGTAAATTTGTACCACTGACACAATATTGTTTCTGGATATTCTGTAAATATGACTAAAAATCTGTATCAGTTTGATTACTGATATTTCCGCAACTTAATTAAGTTACATGCAATCTGCCAAAGTGGTTGTATATTTGGATTCCTTATATGTGGACTCTTTCCTGTGCCCCAGACTCACTCAGCCCCTGGCTTTCTGCCCTTTTTGCCTCCTCCCTCCTGTCTCCCACTGTCACCTCCTCACACCCTCTCTCTCTGCACTCTCTGATCAAAAAATCCTAACAGAGAGAGGGACAGCGTGAATGCAAAGGACACCTGATCCTCACTTACACACCCCATCCCAAAACAGGGCATAAGAAGCCATCAGTCCAGACAGGGAGATGGTGGGAGGTGTCACATTGGACTCTTTCTAGCCTGCAAATAAAGACCAAACAAACTAAAGGAACCTATAAGCATTTATTAAGGAAACTTAAGATCTGTGCATTAAGTGTGAACACTTCAACATGCATCTCAATTCCGTGATCAGAGCAGTCCGTCTTAAGCGTAACTTTGGATAATGTTTAATTAACATTTTTGAAATTATTTTTTCTATTTGCAATAGAATATAAAGCTTTTATGTAATATTCAGTGGGTCGTATTTTGTGTTTTGAAACTTCAGCCACCTAAAATATAGATCAGTGTTATCATTATGAAATGATGTAAAGACCTTCCTTATATATAAAGGTCTAATGCTGTCTTTCTAGGAGGGCTAATTGGAGCAGCTGCAGATTTGGGGGATGGGCTATAATCCAAAAATATCTCAAAGAGAAAAAATACAAAAAGTATGAATAAATACAGTTTTGTTAAAAGCCAGAAACTGTGCCATTCCTTTCCAACACAATTCTGCTTTCTACCATTTATCTGTAGCTGAGCCACAATCATACTATAAAAAATGTAGGCATGTTTTATAACATTACAACACATACATATATTCACATAAAAAAAGCATTTATGAAATATTTTCATATTTGTATTTATGACATTTTATATATTCTGCACTTAAATAACTTTATTACAGACTCTGGTTTGTGTATATACAAATAGTGTTTTAAGATGGTCGCATTAGGTTTTCATATGTAACCTTGGTGATAAAGTTATATATATACATATACAGTCCATTGCAAGTATTCTTAAGTGCAGTATAAAAATTGGCATTTTTACCATTGGCTGATGCTGAGCAGACAGTCTACTACAGTACAGGGTGAAAAGAACTGTTTCTTTGAAACTGGAAAACATCCACTCTTTGGTAAATATGTCCCCATGTTGTATTCAAGGGTGTACAGAAGTAGTTTTTAGCATAGGGGATAGCTGTGACTGATAGTTCAGGAAAATGCTAGACCATTTAAGAAAATGACACACCACACTTTAGTTGTGGTGAGCAAAACTCCAGCTTTTTACTTATATCAACTGAAATTGCTTAAATATCATTTGAGCATTTATTATTTTCTGAAAACTTGGCAATGAGTATTTTCAGTGAGTGAAGTGAGGATTTTAAGTTGACAAATTGTCTCTAAATGGCAACATTTACAATTTGGAACATTTAACATTGTTGGGAGTGGATACTTATGTTGCAGTTTCAACATTGGGGAGGAAAAGTATGATGTTAAAATCTGTGTATATTAGATGGCTGTGAGCCTTATTTTATAGTAACCTCTCTAGTCTTGCTCCTCTGTTTCTACCTTTATCTAAAAGGAAAGTAGCACACTGAATGAATCTGGAGAAAATCATAAGCAAACTTATCTAACCAAACATTAGTTTTATCCCATATATTAAGAAAAGATATTGGGGAATTTTTTAATCTGATTAATAAAAGTTATATTTTAGATTTTTTTGGGACATTTCTGCCTGTTTGATTGTTATTTGGAATGGTGCAGGATTTCTTTGGAGTTCTTTAAAGATCACAATATTTGTGATATTGTTTTTGGTATACTTACATTTAATACTCCTCTCTGCACATTACCCATTCATTTGCTTTAACTCTATCATTTATGTGAGCGGTGCAACCATTTCCCTAATTTATTTGCAAAGGTTTTTAAGTTGCTGCCATCTAAATCTTTCAAAAGCCTCTGTTGTGAAAGAAAATTATTTTTATTCATTAGCAACAGAGCAAACATGTTTTAATGCTCAATATGAATGATCCCTCACCCTATATTTACAGGGTACCATTATGAATTAATCAAAAAGATAAATACATTGTATGGAACAAAAAACACTCCTATCTAAGCAGTCTTAGGGGCACATTTACTAATCCACGAATCCGAATCCCGAATGGGAAAAAATCGGATTGGAAACAAACATTTTGCGACTTTTTCATTTTTTTGCAATGTTTTTGTCGCCGTCGCGACTTTTTGTCCCAGTGCTTTTGTAAATAAAATCCATAAAGCTTTAAAAGAAGAAAATTAGCCTGAACTGCGGTTACATCTGTAATAGCAGCCAAGGTTACAGGCTGATTATTAATCACTTGTGATGTAGAAAGCACGGGTTTCTATAGCAACATTCGAGTTAATGTGAATTGAGAATCAGTATATTGCACTTCCAGCAGCACAGTTAAATTCAACAAAATACACAGCATGGTTACATAAGCAGGCGCATCTGAGTTCAACAAGCAGGGGCTCCAATTAATACATTTTCTCAAAGCTTCATGTTTTCCTCATATTTTCGCCACAGCCGAATAAAAAACAGAAACACACAAGACTTTCTCAAAGCCTTCTTTTAGTGCCATGAATTGCTACTTTTGGACTACAGTACACGTACGTTTCCGGCGTCACTTCAACGCACTTTAACCCGGAAACCGCCTTGACGAAGCAAAGATTGGTACGGACTACATATTCCAGCATGCTGCGCACCGTCTTCCTTTTCCTGGCTCCGCCTACTAGGTTTAGCCAATGGAACACCACATGAGGCGCATGAGCTGTGTAAACCGGTAATTGCTGTCCCGGTGGTTTTGCCGTTTCGCTGTATTCTACCGGTCTTGTGTATCGTTACTTGAAGAGAGTGGTGTCTTCCATTGTGCCTGGAAGCATGTTTCTAACCCGCTCCGAGTATGACAGGTAAGAGTTTGTGGAAAGAAAAGAAAAAGCCCTGCCATGCTGAGTCATGTGGGAACTCTGGGCCTGGTTTAATTGACAGAAACATAATTAAATTGTGTTTCTGCCATGTTATGACCAGAATACATTATATGTGAGGTTAAAGGTGCTGTAGCCGTCTTAAGCTTATTATTATTTATTATATACACAGTTAAAATATAAGCCGTCCTGACAAAAAGCCAGCCTCTGTATTGAGGTTTTTTTGTGGAATACCTGAGAGTTTAGTGCCAAACTAATCTCAATATATATTAGTTTTTTTTTAAAAAAGGCATCGGTTCTTTGTCTTTCTTCCGGTTTTGCAGTATTTGCTTGTGAATGTGCAGCATCACTGGTGGGTGCAGCCTGGCAGGCCAACCGTATGCATTTTGGTTTTGGGAGTATTAAAGATAAACTGTGTCAGTGACAGGTGTTTGTAAGTTCTCTTTCTTGTTGTTTTCAGGGGGGTCAACACATTCTCTCCTGAGGGCCGACTTTTCCAAGTTGAGTACGCAATTGAAGCCATAAAGGTAATTCTACTGCTTAGAACAGAAAGTGAAAGTATGTACATGGCCTGCACAAGTAAAAGTTACAGCATTGATTTTCTTTATAGAATAATTCTTTCAACCATAGGCCGTCCACCGCTTATGCATAGTAAATGAATTGTTTATTTTTCTGCTTATTAAACAGACTATTTACATATAGTAGCCTTTGGCAAGTGTAATGAACAACATAGAATATTTGTGTACTACTCTAAAGTTATTGCTTACAAACCACTTTCTTCTTTTAGATTTATGGAACATGGGCCATTTTGTCCACTGCAGATATTTGGTGAAAAAACACCCCACCTGCCATTATTCCAATAATATGAAAAGGGACCAGTCATCCACTGGACAAAATGCTTCGTACAAAGTTATAGAGTGCTTACTTAAATGTCGTGTCCCCTGAATGGAAATACAGGGTTCTTTGCTTGGGATTTGGGGTTTTCTAGATGAGGAGTCTCTAATATATATATCTAATATATAGAAGGAATGTCCATAAAAAATAGTTGTTTCAGGCTGGTCTATTGAAAAATTTCTCCAAAAACCCAACTCGTTCCACCCATCTTTTTACTTCATGCTTAATCATTTTCCAGGCTGCACGGGGGTGCTTGGTGTGAATGCTCCACTGTTCTTCTGAAGGGACTGTTAGGGCACACCCACCCCACATTTGAAACAGATGGGGACCACAGTGGATCTATGAGTTGGCCCAATAAATTATTTGCCATTTTTGCAGTTAATGATGATTAGCCCAGAATGAAAGCTGACACATATATTATTTATTGCCTACAAAATAAGAGTGATTTTCACTTATGATATGCATGTCATTTAACAATTCAACCTTTTTTCTATCTCTAAAATGATTCTAAATAGTGGCCAGAATATCATACCTTTCTCCCTGCATTTAGTCTCATGTAAATTCTGTATCGCAAGCAGCTCTACTTTAGCTCTCTCATCTACTTTTTAGTCTAGCATAAGGCTCCACTCCTTTAGCTGAACTCTCCTTCTCTTTCTGACTATGCAGAAGAAGAGGTGTCTACTGTGCATGCTTGCTGCCTCTGCTCCAATGGAAATCAGACATGTGCAGAAGACACCTCTTTGACCATCTTCACAGTCAGAGAGAGGAGAGCTCAACAAAGAAAAAAGAGTGGAGCTTTACGCTAGGCGAGGAATAGCCAAGAGCTGAAGTTGAACTGCTTCTGATAGTCTACAGGAAACTGGGTGCAGGGAGAAAGGTATGTTAGTTTTGGGTCAATATAAAGGCTTTTTAGGGGCTTTTATGATGAAAGAATTACTAATCCTTTAAGTACAAGGTACTGTTACAGAGAAAAAGCAAATTTGTAAAAGTGAAGAATTGTTTGCCTAATTAGCCTTAGCTTTCTGAATAATGGGTTTCTGTATAATGGATCCCATATCTTTATGAAGGATTTTAAGGAGGTGCAAAAACAACTCTGGTGTGGCCAATTGCCATTGTATTGCAGCGTGTACCATAAGCACACAAACCCTTACCTGAACATTGTGTCATTCAGACTTCTATCTTTACTTTGGAAAAATCTTAAAGTGGAGTAGGAATTATTTGAGTGTAGGCTTAATAGGTTGAAGGAGAGGCAAACATTAACTAGTGGTCAAGAACAAATTCAGAAAGAGTGTGTCCAAAAGAAACTCACAAGGAATCACCCTTTGTCAATTGTCTGATCGTGCTTCAATAAAACTGATTTTATACTTAGAATTCTGCCTGGAGATACTAATTAAAGGAGAAAGAAAGGTGAAAACTAAGTAAGCTTTATCAGAAAGGTCTATGTAAATACCGCCATAAGCACAGAAATGCTGCACTGACTTCTCTGTCAAAAGATTTGTTGTGTCTGTAATTCATGTGCCAGAGACATGCAGCTCTCTGCTCTCTCCTGCTCCCCCCCACAGAGAATGCTAAGAACTCACTCCCCCCCTTAGGAATGTGGATCTGAGGCAATCAGCAGGAAGCTGACTCATAGGGGCACATTTACTAAGACACGAATTCGAATCCGAAATGAAAAAATTCCGATTGGAAAACGAACATTTTGCGAGTTTTTCGTATTTTTTGCGAATTTTCGGCGCCTTTACGACTTTTCGGAAATTGTCGCGACTTTTTCGTTACCAATACGATTTGCGCGAAAAAACCCGAGTTTTTCATAGCCATTACGATGCGCTCGTATCTTGTCGCGACTTTTTCGTATTGAGCGCTCGTAAGCGGCGGGCGAAACTTTCAGACTTGGCATGATTTTGGAAGCCTCCCATAGGACTCAATGGCACCCTGCAGCTCCAACCTGGCCCAAGAAAAGTCACCATACTGAAGCTTGAATGAATCCAAATCTTTCGTACTCTGTGCGAAAGCTGCGAAAAAGTCGCGACTTTTCGCGCAAGTAGTAACGCTACGAAAAAATCGCCAGATTTTGCGCAACATTCGGAATGGCAACGAAAAAGTTGCGACAATTATCCGAAAAAGCGCAAAAAAACGATCATTACGAAAAAAACGCAATCAGACGCATTCGGCCCGTTCGTGATTAAGTAAATGGGCCCCATAGTCTTACTAACTGAGCATGTTCACTTGGTCTGGGTCTTGGTGCAGGAGTGAGGCATTATGGTAACTTTCTTTACACAGCTCGGCGTTTTTTCTTCCTGTTTGGCTTCTGATCATCTGAATGTGAGAAATATGGGGAGACTTAAGGGCAACTGAAGGTATGCCTGCAGCTTGAGATGGTGATTAACTAGGGGTCCCCAGCACTGGAACCCCCCTCCTAAACCATAGGGAATACACAGCCATGATGGCCCTGCACCCCCTGTAGTGATGCTCAATATAAAGAGCTGTGAAGTGGGATTGTTAGCTGTTTGCAGATTGAATTAATGTCCTTTTATGGGAGCAACTTTTGTATTACTTTTTTTCTATTATTTACAGCTTGGTTCAACAGCAATAGGAATCCAGACTTCAGAGGGGGTATGTCTGGCAGTTGAGAAGAGGATTACTTCCCCACTGATGGAGCCTAGTAGCATTGAAAAAATAGTGGAAATTGATGCTCACATAGGTAACATTGCAAATTTTTCTTTTTTGGGCATATATCTAGTGACCATAAGGCACAGCCTGTCATAACACCTGTTGTCTACTTAAGTATGCCAGCTGCTGGTTTCTCAGGATTGGTAACCACTATGGTAAGGATGAAAGTGATATTATCAAGAACAATCTTAAAATGAGCAAAGTAAACCTAAAATATGTACAGAAAGTGCTTGTGTGTATGGGCTGAATTACTGTTTCTTCTGTTTGCTGAAAAAATGTCACATGCCATTAGTCTAAGACATGCCAGACCAGGCGGTTTCTCCAAATCTGCACATTTCTGTCTGAAATAGACCTGTGAATACAGTGACAGGCGGATGCCTTTTCTGACACTGCTAAGGGTCGTGTTGGGTAGTAATTGCCTTTTGTTCCCCCAGTGGGCTGGCATTAGCCTTCAGCTGCAGCCTTTGTTTGTTTTTTATGTCATTATACAGAGGATTTATCTGTGGACCTTTTTGTTTTGTTACCTACTACTATTCCTCAAACAATGATTTAGCAGAATCAGAAAAGTGGTTATGGTTGCATTTTCATTGTCTGTATATTTAAAAAAAAAAAAAAAAAAAAACAACTGAAGATAGTTTATTTGAAAAACAAAAGATATTTTCAGAAATGCTTGTTGATAAAGGCAGTATACTACCCCTTTAAAACCACACATTTTCTGCAGATTCATTTAGATTCAACTTTATTGATGGTTTTTAATAAACACTTCAGCTAAATTTTGTTCTGCAAAAATTGTGAACGCCAATGTAAGTTTCTAAGGCTCAAATTTTCAAGACTGAGTTTAAAAAACTTGAAACCTCAAAAAGAAAAAGTTGGCATCTAAGAGCTGGCAAGTTCATTTAGTAAGTCAATTGGAGTTGCAATAGCACCATTTAAGATGTTTTTCAGTTAAAGTTTTCAATAGTAATTCAGATATGTTTCACTGTACTTAGTTGATTTTATGCAATCAAGTTTTTTTAAATTAAAGGGTTTTTTTTGTATATAATCATATTTAACATTTTTTTTTAAAGAATCTTGATTCTTATTCCCAACAACTGTATTGCATTTTAAATGTGAAGCTGGAAAAAGGCAGCAGTTCAACAGCCACACAAAATAAACAACGGCATATATTATTGTTGTGTCATATTGCATGGTGTCTCCTAATATCACTGTCTACAGTTAATTTTAATTGGGCTGCTTAGAAGATGGGAAATCTATTCTCATAATCCCTATTCCAATTCGTAGGTTGCGCCATGAGTGGATTAATAGCAGATGCAAAAACTTTGATTGACAAAGCCCGGGTGGAGACACAGGTACCTGAAGAAAGAACTTTTTTTTAACATGATGATATTTTGGTTAAATAAAAATATATTAAGTGCTAGTTTTATGCTTTTTGAGGGGATGGTGTTAAAAAGCAAAATATGAAATTATTTTAGCATCTCTCTTGTTGCTTTATGCAGAATCACTGGTTTACATACAATGAGACCATGACAGTGGAAAGTGTTACACAAGCTGTTTCCAACCTTGCACTGCAGTTTGGAGAGGAGGATGCTGACCCTGGGGCAATGGTAAGCTTTGCAAGTAACAAATATGAATTTATATCCTTCCCAAATTTATATGCTGATGTGTTGTAATAATTAACTTTATAGTTAATATAGTTTCCTCTTTGCATTTGCCACATACACTTTAATTTCTTCTGCTTTACCCCTTAGTGTTTATGCACTTCTTTGCTGTAGAATTTCCTGGCTCACTAGATAGTACTTTTTCTAGGGATGCACTGAATCCAGGATTTGGTTTGGGATACAGCCAAGATTCTGCCTTTTTTTGGCAGAATTCAGATTTGGCCAAATCCAAGTGCCTGGCCAAACCAAATCCTTAAAATCACGTGACTTTTGGTCACGTTAACACGGTAGTAAAAAAAAAAAAAAAAGGAAGCTCATCCTTTGCATTTACTTTTTATTTAACCTTTCCATAGCCTAGTTTGCATATTAAAGTTCTGATTTGGTTTTGTATTCAGCCAAATCTTTTACAAAGGATTCAGGGTTCAGCCAAACACAAAAATAGTGGATTCCGTGCATCCCTGACATTTTCCTTTCTTTGTTCTTGAAATATTTGCCTCCTTGTTTGGTGCACAGTTCCTTCCTCTCTGTAATTGTATATCTGCCAGATATTGTAATGTTTTTGTATAATGTTTTACAATTGTTTCTCATTCCTCTTCTAAATTTTAGAGTCGTCCATTTGGTGTGGCATTGCTTTTTGGCGGAGCAGATGAGAAGGGACCTCAACTGTAAGTATTCTGGTTAGAAAGGGCTTTTAATATATGTATACTTTCACCATAGTGAGCTGCAACTGCATTATGCATTTATTTTTAATATGTCTTGTAGATTCCATATGGATCCATCTGGGACTTTTGTTCAGTGTGATGCCCGCGCCATTGGCTCTGCATCTGAGGGAGCCCAGAGTTCTTTGCAGGAGGTATATCACAAGGTGAGAGAACTGGTATCTTAACAATAATATTTGTAAGCAGATAGCAAATGTCAATTCATGCTTTAAAGGCTTATATAGATATGGGATACAGGTTCTGGAAACCAATTATTCTGTGTTTTTAAAAAAACAAAAGCCCCTTTAACTTAATCCTCATTTGAGATTATTTTTTCTTCTTTACTCTTCAGAATCCCCCTTTTAGCAATCTGTCTTTTTATTCAGGTGTCAGTCAGATTTTGATTGACAGGTCAAATACATCACTGGTATGTGCTCCCATTGTCTAGACCAGTGCTGTCCATCTGGCAGCCCGCGACCCCCCTCTGTGTGGCTGCTTTGATGGTTTACCTTTGTGTAAGATTTAAATAGTATCAGTACTGAGATTAACTGCCCCCCTGCATTGCTCACACCTCAGATTCAGGCTGTAATCCCCCTGTATTGTTTAAAAATGTATTCCCCTGTGTTGTTCACACCTTTTGTTCACCCAATGCATTGTTCACACCTCAGGCTGTAATCACCCACATTGTTCTCCTGTTCACACCTCAGAGCAGTAGAAACCCACGAATAAACCCTGCACACTACAAAAGGAACATATACTGAGGTGGTACTGCAATTAAAAGGTTTTTTTTAATATATAGTTATTGTGCAGACTGTAGGAGCAGTGCCAGCATTGTGTCACTGTATGCTGCCTGTGTGTGCTATACTCTGCCTTCCCTATGCTGCCTGTGTGTGTCATACACACAGGCAGCATAGGGCAGGCAGAGTATGGCACACACAGGCATGGTAGGGCAGGCAGAGTATGGCACACACAGGCATGGTAGGGCAGACAGTATGGCACACACAGGCAGGGTAGGGAAGGCAGAGTATAGCACACGCAGGCAGCATAGGGCAGGTAGAGTATGGCACACACAGACAGCATAGGGCAGGTAGAGTATGGCACACACAGACAGCATAGGGCAGGCAGAGTATGGCACACACAGGCAGGGTTGGGGAAGGCAGAGTATGGCAGGTTTTTGCTGTACTACCACCAATAATATGGGTATGGTCATGTGATAACACGGGTGTGGTTTAAAAATGGGGAGTGGTCAAAACTGGCTTCCATTATCGGCCCTCCACCATGTAGGCTGGAAAAATTCCGTCCCTCTGTACCACAGAAGTTGGACAGCACTGGTCTAGACAATGTATAAGAGCTTACTTTACAAATAACCAACAGGGACACAAAGCAGATTGCTGAGAAGAGGATCTCCTCCACAGTAGGAAGTTGATATGTGGTGATATCTGGAAGTTGAAATATCTGGATATTATCTGAAATGCTTTGGGAACTGTGGTTTTGTAGATATAAGGGTCTTTTCGGCAACGTGGAGCTCAATGCTTTAAGTCTTATTAGGGGAATGGCCCAAAGGGAGATTAGTCACCTACAGTTAATCTCTGCTACAGTGGGCAACTAGTGTCCCTGAAATGCCTTCCCACTGGCAATAAAGTGAATTGCCAGTGGGAAGGCACAAGTGTTTGTTTGTTTTCTAAAGTCACAGGAAGTTTCTTCCAGGAAACTTTGTGTGACTTCAGAAAATGCAGATTTTGGAGAAATTAATTACCCATGTAAACTGAGATTAACTGCAGGTGACTAATTTTCCCTATGGGCCATTGCCCTTAAGTGCAATGACAGACAAGGAGATAAATCATCTCCAAATGCCTTCCCACTGGGGGTAATGCATCACTTGGCAACTTCAGGTGACCTCAAAATGTTTTATTGTCAGTAGAAAGGCATTTGGAGGAGATTAGTTGCCTGCGGTAGAGGAAATTTATCTCCTTGTCTGCCATAGCCCTAAAATGTAAAGCAAACCATTTAGAAGGTTTCTTCCTGTAATGAGATGAAGCTTCTATCCAATATTCATATATGACATACGTATGTTTGTGTGTGTGAATTATTTGTGTACATTCTTTTGTTGTTCGTAACAGTCCATGACACTGAAGGAAGCAATTAAATCTTCTCTCACTATTCTGAAGCAAGTGATGGAGGAAAAACTGAATGCAACAAACATTGAGGTACTTAATAATTTGTTTTCTTAATATTGTGGATTAAATGGATATAATGACACTTCCCACCATGAGCTTGATTCACTGATGTTTATCTTTAACTTATATTTATGTTATGTTAGTATTATACATCACTACTTCTATGTAATGGTTCTTCTAACTAAACTGTTACTTTAAAACTTTCTGATTTTCTTTGAAAATGAGCAGAAGACTGCAGTGTTGGACTTAAAGGGATTCTGTAATGATTTTTATGGTGTACTTTTCATTTCTAAATTATACTGTTTACAGTATAATCTGTTGTTTCTTTTACTCTTGGATTTCTTACTATTGAGTGCTATTCTGATACATACTGGGAGCTGCTATCTTGCTACCTTCCTATTGTACTGCTGGGAGGGTGGTGATATCGCTCCAACTTGCAGCTCAGCAGTAATGTGTGACTGAAGTTTACCAGAGCACAAGTCACATGACTGTAGCACCCTGGGAAATGAATAATATTGCTATCCCCATGTGAAATTTAAAAAAAAAAAAAATTGTTTGCGTTTTTGAAAAATAGATTTCAGTGCAGGATTAACTGATGCCTTTTGGGAAAAAAAATTATATCCCATGACAGTATTACTTTAAAGCTACACTTTAATCACGTTTACTAAATTTGCTTTAATGGTGCTTTTAATTTGGGCTTATGTAGTTCATAGCAGTGTGTTTTGTTGTCAACATCTTTATTAATTAGTTTGGTATAGTGTTGTTTTTTTTTAATATTTCCTTTTTATTTCTTTCCAAAATCTTGGTAAATCAAGCTTTTCTTTCAATTGGTAAAGTAAATTTTCCACTTCATACTGTCAATAGTTTTTTTTTCCCATGTGCTGTTTCTTAATGAATCAACATCCCTAAATTACTGCAGTGTCTATGGCGAATGCCTTGAAAGCACTCTGAACTTCGACGTTTCCATGTGACAGGTGCTTTAACTCATGCTTTTAGAAAGCTACTAGTAGGCAATGAGGGACAAGATGCCTGAGTTACAAAAAACATGGGCAGGCCCGGATTTGTGGAGAGGCCACAAAGGCCCGGGCCTAGGGTGGCAGAAGTTTAGGCGCGGCATGCCAGCAGGGGCGGCCTCGGGGCTCCCAGAAGAGAAATCCGGCCCTGATCATGGGTGGTAAAGCACCTAAAACTGACATTTCTTCTACAGATAAGTTTATTGTCTACATGTAAGGAAATCCATCATGGATTCCCTTGTCCCGTAAACATATTTTTAAACCCTAATAGAATGATTGCTGATGACTTACATGGCATGTTTTGGGTGGTGTAGAAGTTCACAAACAAGAATCCCTGCTTGTATTGGGCTTTTCATCCAAAAGTGCTTACTACTACGTAAAGGAACAGTAACACCAAAAAATTAGAGAGTATAACATTAATTAAAACATTATGTTCTTTTGCTCTGCTGGGTAAAAATTGTATGTTTGCTTCAAATCCTTACTGTAGTTTATATAAACAAAGCTGCTGGATAAATGGAGAAAAGGCACAGGTTACTTAGCATATAACAGATAAAACCCCATGATATTCTACAGAGTATCTTTTATATATTAAGTGGTCTGTGCCTTTTCTACTTTTTTCAGCTTTAATGGCTGCCCCCATGGCTACACAGCAGCTTATTTATATAAACCAGGGGGCTCAAACTCAATTTACCTGGGGGGCCGCAGGAGGCAAAGTCAAGATGAGGCTGGGCCGCATAAGGGATTTCACAAAAAAAAGTCCTTGTGTCTGTTCTAATTCTAATTGGCTTTCAAGGGATAATGCAAGGCATGGCGGGCGGGAGCTGCTGATTGCGGAAATGACGTTATGCCATCATAACAGTTATTATGGGAAGACGTTCTGTGTGCACAATTAGCTCCTTAGCAGCTAATTGTGCACGCAGAACGTCTTCCCATAATTACTGTTATGATGGCATAACGTCATTTCCGCAATCAGCAGCTCCCGCCTGCCGTGCCTTGCATTATCCCTTGAATCACAATAAAAATCGCGATCCATTCATTCGGTCTTGGCACGGGCCACAAAATATTGTACCGAGGGCCGCAAATGGCCTGCGGGCCGCGAGTTTGAGACCCCTGATATAAACTATAGTAGGGGTTCTGTATCAAACACACCAGTTTTACCAGTGCAGGGCATCAGTTTTAATTACTTTAAAACGCTTTCATTGTTTAGTGTTAATGTTCCTTTAATTACATTTCGGATTATACAAATTGCATATATATCTGAACACTTCTTTGTGTAGGCAAAAAGATAATCTTTTATAAATAAACTTAATGATATTCAGTTATGCTATGCTGTCTTTAATATGTGCTAATTTTTCTATATCATAAATACATTATTTTATACATCTATAATTTTTATGGCTGTCTTGTATAACACTTTCAAATAAATGTGATAATGTCCCTTTAATATAAGTGTGCTTTCAATCTAGTTATAGACTTATATATAGATGTGTGTGTGTTTCTTCTTCCTGGATTCTTGAGGAAATGGATGCATATTCTTGCTCTGGGAATCTTGGCACTGTTCCCCAGCATGGTGCTTAAGGATCAGATCCTCTCACTGAACAGGAGGTTTGGGGGACCTGTCCCAAATGCTATTTTGGGGTCATGTGGCTATATTTGGGCTATTGCAGGGGCAGAGATTCCTTGCTGACATATATCAAACTCACAGCAGCTGTTCCCCCCCCCCTCCCCATACAGACCCCCCTGCTTAATGTTCTCCTCAACCGACACTCCCCTTTTATCTTTCCACAGCTTGCCACGATAGAACCTGGAAAGAAGTTTCACATGTACTGTAAAGAAGAGCTAGAAGAAGTTATTAAGGACATCTAAACCTAACTAGATTCACCACAACAGTTCTGACCACAGCTCCCAGACTTTGGCTTTCTCCAGTTGTTTGTTTGTTTTTCTTTTTTAAATCTAAACATGTCTGTATATAGATGCAACTTTGAGAAAGTTACTGAAAATAAACAGTTTTCTACTGTAATGTAGTTTAGAAATGATTACAGATTTGTTGTGCAAAGGATGAGTTGTTTTTTTCTCTGCATCATTTCGGGCATGTAGTAGTCAAGAAACATGGCTTCGTCATATTGTAAACATTACTCTTGGCAAAGCAGAGAACATTTATTTATTTTTATTTCCTGTTATTTATATAGGGCCAACACATTTCCATAGCAGTTAAGTTTTAGAGATTCCAAATAAAAGATTAATGTGCATCAATCCTCGCCTGTAGGTCAGACAGTGTACCACGTAGAAATTAATATATAAGGAGAGCACTCTAATGCAGAAATACTGCTGCGAAATGCTTTATTGCTGACTAACAAACACATTTCCGCAGTGCTTTACAGAGATTATTCATCATTCACATCATTTCCTGCCCCAGAGCTCACAATCTAAGGTTCCTATTGTATTTACACACACTATGGTCAGTTTAGTCAGAAGCCAAATTAACTTGCCTGTATGTTTTTGAAATGTGGAAGCGAACCGGAGTACCCAGAGGAAACCCACAGGCACAGGGAGACCATCACAACAAACTCTTTGCAGATAGTGCCCTGGCTGGGATTGAACTCAGGATAGTATCCTGCACACAACATATAACTGCAAGTGTGAAATATTTTTTCCAAATTAAAAAAAGGTTGATATTTACTCATTTTCAAAGAATAATTTTAAGGTTTCTTAAAAATGTGGAAATATTAACTCATTCACTAAGAAAAAAACAGGCAATTTTTATTAATTCAGAATTTCAGTGCTCATAATAAGTAAGGATTAATAGTAGTGGAATGCATTGTGGGTGGAACTTCATTTTAAGTGCAAAAATGTCATGCAGCAGCTTTTTTATTTTTTTTTTTATTTTACTTTTAACTAAATTTCCCTTCCATGGAACAATTTTTATTGCTTTGACTTATTGTCAGTGTGTTCCAATGCTGTTCTAATCAAAACATTGTTACCTTTCTCCAGAGGGCTTGTAATGACTGGCCGGATATACATGTGTGCCTAACAAAAGCCTGCATTTCATCGCCTTTCTAAAACATAGAAAATTAAAATAAGCAGGCTGTATATATTCACAGAGAAATATAGCTCAGGTTGTAGACCAAATGTGCATGTGTGATATCCTAATTCTATAATTGGTGACCGTATTTCCACTGCATAACAACTAGAGCAGTGAAGAGTAGATCCTTATCCTGTGTGCCTTAAAGGACATGTAAGCCAATATTTGCCTACAGTGTATATAAGTTGGCATCATTTGTACTGCATATATCCCTTCCATTTGCCAGCACCATCACATTTTCCTAGAACAAATAGCAGCTTTCACCTGGTGGCAATATTTCCTCTGATACATAATCAGATACATTTAAATCTGCAAACCGCATACACACACAGACCCTTATTCAGCATACATTTCATCAACAATGCAGGCTCACACAGGCAGCATTGTCTTTGAAAAGGCTGATGCCACACAGCGCATGGCGTATATTTTCGGCAAGCGGAAAAATGCTTGCTGGAAATATCGCCATATGCTCCTTCCTGTGCCTGCACCCGAATGAATGAAATATGCCCGGGTGCAGGCACATGTAGCCGATATCCACCGAATTACGAAGTCTTGCGTTTTTTGGTGTATATTGGCTACATGTGCCTGCACTAGAGTGTATTTCATTCATTCAGGTGCAGGCACAAGGTAGGGGAAGTCAACAGTAGCTGAGAGTATTCTCAGCAAGCGTTTGTCATCGGCCTTAAAGTTGTTCTTTGTTTGAGCACAGCTCAGGAGCGAAAGTTAGGAGGAAAAAATTGAAGCAGACCGCTAGAGCTGAGTTTCTATTGGAAACGGCAGTGCCATCTGTTAACTGGTTGCTGGACTGGAAGGCGTGTTTAGTAATCTAACCTTAGAACAACTGAGCATGCCCACAAGCCAAGTCAAAGCAAATTCCTGAGGGAGGGGGCCGAGTGGGTTACAGAAGGAGAAGGAAATCTAAGTGATTAAGGGGATACTGCAACCTAACTATTAACCTCTGGACAACCAGAGTGGCAGGTATTGAAAGATTTCAAAGAGGCTGTTCACTGATTACATTTTTGTGTGTGGGGTTTACATGTCCTTTAAGTCTTCTATCATAACTAAGCTTAGCTACTTCTTGTTTAGGATATTATTCTTATATTGTTCTTCTGCCCCAAGCACGCTGTCTGGAACGACTTGGCAGTGTTCTCTTATTTAGTACTACAGTAGGTTTTAATAGAGAAGATCTGAGCTCTGTAACATGTTAAATACTAGCGTCTCAACTTTTTCTCCACTACTGCTTCTTTTGTACCAAAACTTTTTGTTTTAGTTTTGATGTACCCATTTGGGTACCAGCTTGGGTTTTCTCCTCCTCTGAAAACTCTGTTACTATCCAACTGATTATACACTACACATTCCAGCAGCCTGCCATGGCATTCAACTTTAGTTGTAGTTCTGTAACATGGTGTTTCACATTCATATCACAGCTAAACCGAATCCATTTAAAAAAAAATAAAAATAGTCAGGCTAAATGGTTTGGATTACTAAATACAGAAGGCAGGGAGCACTCACCAGGATAGGTCCCGCGTATACAGTGTCCCGTGCTGACACATCCAAAGAACGCCCCCGATCCAGGCGTAATACGAAACTACAAAAATAGATATGGTAGGATGGAGCACGCCAGGACTACTGTGATAGGATAAATATTTTATTTTTACTATCACAGTAGTCCTGGCGTGCTCCATCCTACCATATCTAAATGGTTTGGATTGTCGCATTTTGCTAAGCAGATTCTGCCCTGTCAGTTACTAATGAATATATGGTAAGGTGCAGTTTACAATGTTCTTTGTTCTGATTTTATTAAAGAGGCTGTGCAGTTTATCTTTATTAGAGTTTCTTTAATGACCTCTGTAAAACCTATACATGAATTTGAATACAACAGCCCTTTAATAAACTGGCAAAAAGGGTCATTTATGTACTCTGGCTGCCTGCGTTTAGCTCCTCTGCGTTTAGCTCCTCTGCGTTTATGAGGGATTGGCTGCTAAGACGCATAGCATCCCCTATCCTGCCTCTCACCTATTCAGATGTGCAATTTATGGAGCAACAGCAGGCACAAAGTGCTGCTGGGCCGTTTAGTTAACACCTGCCCTATGACAGCAGTAAAGTACAGAACTGTGTTGCATCCTCAATACTGCTCCTTTTACCTTGCACTAACTTGCAAACTGCTTTATCTTATAATTGGGCAAAAAAGGCGAAAATGTGATTACACAATATAACTGTTTTAACCCTTTTACTGCCAGCCATTTTGGTCAAAGCGGAACTTGTATTGCCAGACAGTTTTTGAACATTTTGCACTGTTTCACTTTAGGGGCCTTTCCTCGGGGGGACTTTTAGTTTACCAAGGAAAACAATATATCGTTTTTTTCAGAACAACCTAAGCTTTCAAAATATGGTAGAATTTTTGTGTAATTCCAATTCTGTAACAAGATATAGGCTTCTAAATGTCTAAAAATGCAAAAAAAATCAAATTTTCCATAATATAATCACACATACTAGAAACAAAAATTATTTTATGCACGAATATACAACTGATTTGGAAAGTCCCATGTCTCCTGAACGTGCCAATACCAAATATATATAGTTTTATGGAGATTTCTCACTTGTATAGGTCAAAAACTCCCAGCAGTACACTACCAAATTCCCAAAGCACTGCTCCAAAAAAACTGCATACTTTGGATTTCAAGGCCAAAATTCCACTAACAGAAGGTTTATCCCAGAAAATTGTACATTTTTGGAAAGAACAGATTCTGGGGAATACAGAATAGGCACAACTGTCTGTCTACTCCAAACTATCAAGTCGCAATGCTTTCCTAAAGTTATTGGTTTTTATCAAAATTTGTGATTTTTTTTAAAAATCGCTTCAAAGCTTCTAGTCTATAGTATCTTATCTCCTACAGGTCATAAAGTAACCAAATAAAACACCCTAAATATGAATGCCTGGGGTCCACTGAACAGTTTGATGCCCAATATGTATAGGTTTACCTAAGTATGTGGCATGTAGGGGCCCCAATGTGAACATACCCCCATATGAACTGTCATTTCTGTCATTTCAGCTTCTGCAAAATCAACACATTTACATCATTATATGTGGGATGAAGCTAGTAAAAAGTACGCTCACCCCAGAAAGTCATATATTTTTGGAAAGTACACATTCCCCCGAATCTAAAATGGGTACCCATGTCTTTCTACTCCAAAGTACCAAGCCGCACAGCTTTTCTAAAGTTAGCAATTTTGATGACATTTCCAAAAATCCCCTCAAAGCTTCCACTTTGAAGCATCTTATCTCCCACATAGCATTAGGTACCAAGATAAAACACCCTGAATTTGAACGCCAGGGGTCCACTGAACAGTTTGATGCCCAATATGTATAGGTTTACCTAAGTATGTGGCATGTAGGGGCCCCAATGTGAACATACCCCCATATGAAATGTCATTTCTGTCATTTCAGCTCCTGCAAAATCAACACATTTACATTATTATATGTGGGATAAAGCTACAAAAAAGTACGCTCACCCCAGAAAGTCATATATTTTTGGAAAGTACACATTCCCCCGAATCTAAAATGGGTACCCATGTCTTTCTACTCCAAAGTACCAAGCCGCACAGCTTTTCTAAAGTTAGCAATTTTGATGACATTTCCAAAAATCCCCTCAAAGCTTCCATTTTGAAGCATCTTATCTCCCACATAGCATTAGGTACCAAGATAAAACACCCTGAATTTGAACACCAGGGGTCCACTGAACAGTTTGATGCCCAATATGTATAGGTTTACCCAAGTATGTGGCATGTAGGGGCCCGAATGTGAACATACCCCCATATATACTGTCATTTCTGTCATTTCAGCTTCTGCAAAATCAACACATTTACATCATTATATGTGGGATAAAGCTAGTAAAAAGTATGCTCACCCCAGAAAGTCATATATTTTTGGAAAGTACACATTCCCCCGAATCTAAAATGGGTACCTATGTCTTTCTACTCCAAAGTACCAAGCCGCACAGCTTTTCTAAAGTTAGCAATTTTGATGACATTTCCAAAAATCCCCTCAAAGCTTCCACTTTGAAGCATCTTATCTCCCACATAGCATTAGGTACCAAGATAAAACACCCTGAATTTGAACGCCAGGGGTCCACTGAACAGTTTGATGCCCAATATGTATAGGTTTACCTAAGTATGTGGCATGTAGGGGCCCCAATGTGAACATACCCCCATATGAACTGTCATTTCTGTCATTTCAGCTCCTGCAAAATCAACACATTTACATCATTATATGTGGGATAAAGCTACAAAAAAGTACGCTCACCCCAGAAAGTCATATATTTTTGGAAAGTACACATTCCCCCGAATCTAAAATGGGTACCCATGTCTTTCTACTCCAAAGTACCAAGCCGCACAGCTTTTCTAAAGTTAGCAATTTTGATGACATTTCCAAAAATCCCCTCAAAGCTTCCACTTTGAAGCATCTTATCTCCCACATAGCATTAGGTACCAAGATAAAACACCCTGAATTTGAACACCAGGGGTCCACTGAACAGTTTGATGCCCAATATGTATAGGTTTACCCAAGTATGTGGCATGTAGGGGCCCGAATGTGAACATACCCCCATATATACTGTCATTTCTGTCATTTCAGCTCCTGCAAAATCAACACATTTACATCATTATATGTGAGATAAAGCTACAAAAAAGTACGCTCACCCCAGAAAGCCATATATTTTTGGAAAGTACACATTCCCCCGAATCTAAAATGGGTACCCATGTCTTTCTACTCCAAAGTACCAAGCCGCACAGCTTTTCTAAAGTTAGCAATTTTGATGACATTTCCAAAAATCCCCTCAAAGCTTCCATTTTGAAGCATCTTATCTCCCACACAGCATTAGGTACCAAGATAAAACACCCTGAATTTGAACGCCAGGGGTCCACTGAACAGTTTGATGCCCAATATGTATAGGTTTACCTAAGTATGTGGCATGTAGGGGCCCCAATGTGAACATACCCCCATATATACTGTCATTTCTGTCATTTCAGCTCCTGCAAAATCAACACATTTACATCATTATATGTGGGATAAAGCTACAAAAAAGTACGCTCAACCCAGAAAGTCATATATTTTTGGAAAGTACACATTCCCCCGAATCTAAAATGGGTACCCATGTCTTTCTACTCCAAAGTACCAAGCCGCACAGCTTTTCTAAAGTTAGCAATTTTGATGACATTTCCAAAAATCCCCTCAAAGCTTCCACTTTGCAGCATCTTATCTCCCACATAGCATTAGGTACCAAGATAAAACACCCTGAATTTGAACACCAGGGGTCCACTGAACAGTTTGATGCCCAATATGTATAGGTTTACCCAAGTATGTGGCATGTAGGGGCCCGAATGTGAACATACCCCCATATATACTGTCATTTCTGTCATTTCAGCTCCTGCAAAATCAACACATTTACATCATTATATGTGAGATAAAGCTACAAAAAAGTACGCTCACCCCAGAAAGCCATATATTTTTGGAAAGTACACATTCCCCCGAATCTAAAATGGGTACCCATGTCTTTCTACTCCAAAGTACCAAGCCGCACAGCTTTTCTAAAGTTAGCAATTTTGATGACATTTCCAAAAATCCCCTCAAAGCTTCCATTTTGAAGCATCTTATCTCCCACATAGCATTAGGTACCAAGATAAAACACCCTGAATTTGAACGCCAGGGGTCCACTGAACAGTTTGATGCCCAATATGTATAGGTTTACCTAAGTATGTGGCATGTAGGGGCCCCAATGTGAACATACCCCCATATATACTGTCATTTCTGTCATTTCAGCTCATGCAAAATCAACACATTTACATCATTATATGTGGGATAAAGCTACAAAAAAGTACGCTCACCCCAGAAAGTCATATATTTTTGGAAAGTACACATTCCCCCGAATCTAAAATGGGTACCCATGTCTTTCTACTCCAAAGTACCAAGCCGCACAGCTTTTCTAAAGTTAGCAATTTTGATGACATTTCCAAAAATCCCCTCAAAGCTTCCACTTTGCAGCATCTTATCTCCCACATAGTGTTAGGTACCAAGATAAAACACCCTAAATTTGAACGCCAGGGGTCCACTGAACAGTTTGATGCCCAATATGTATAGGTTTACCTAAGTATGTGGCATGTAGGGGCCCCAATGGGAACATACCCCCATATGATCTATCATTTCAGCTCCTGCAAAATCAACACATTTACATCCTTTATGTGGGATAATGCTACAAAAAAAGTACATTCACCCCAGAAAGCCATATATTTTTGGAAAATACACATCCCCCCGAATCTATAATGGGTAAATATTTCTTATTGCTACAAAGTACCAAGCTGTAAAGCTTTCCTAAGTTTGCAGATTTATATGACATTTTCGAAAATCGCATAAAAATGTTGCAATTTGCCGCATTTATCTCTCACAATTTCTTGATAAAGATCAGATAAAGACAAATCACCCCAAAAAGGAACCCCAGAGGTCTACTGAACAGTTTGATGCCCAATATGCATAGATATACCAAAGTCTGCGGTATGTACTGAACCCTAAATGAAAATAGCGCATAAGGATTTCTCGCCTGCCAGCTCAGCTTTTGCACACAGAGCCCCCTGTCAGTGTATTATGTGCCAAAACTTCCCCTAACCATACAGTGACCCCCACAAAACCATATATTTTTGGAAAGTACACATTCTGACAAATCCAACAAGGGTAAAGAGTCCTTTCTACACCAAAGTACCAATCTGCAGAGCTTTCCTAAAGTTATTGGTTTTTATGACATTTCAGAAAATCGCCTAAAAATGTTGCAATTTGCCGCATTTATCTCACACAATTTCTTGCGTACAAAGGCAAGTCACCCCAAATAGGAACACCAGAGGCCTACTGAACAGTTTGACGCCCAATATGCATAGATATACCAAAGTCTGCGGTATGTACTGAACCCTAAATGAAAATAGCGCATAAGGATTTCTCGCCTGCCAGCTCAGCTTTTGCACACAGAGCCCCCTGTCAGTGTATTATGTGCCAAAACTTCCCCTAACTATACAGAGACCCCCACAAAACCATATATTTTTGGAAAGTACACATTCTGACAAATCCAACAAAGGTAAAGAGTCCTTTCTACACCAAAGTACCAAGCCGCAAAGCTTTCCTAAAGTTATCAGTTTTTATGACATTTCAGAAAATCGCCTAAAAATGTTGCAATTTGCCGCATTTATCTCACACAATTTCTTGCGTACAAAGGCAAGTCACCCCAAATAGGAACACCAGAGGCCTACTGAACAGTTTGATGCCCAATATGCATAGATATACCAAAGTCTGCGGTATGTACTGAACCCTAAATGAAAATAGCGCATAAGGATTTCTCGCCTGCCAGCTCAGCTTTTGCACACAGAGCCCCCTGTCAGTGTATTATGTGCCAAAACTTCCCCTAACTATACAGATCCCCCACAAAACCATATATTTTTGGAAAGTACACATTCTGACAAATCCAACAAGGGTAAAGAGTCCTTTCTACACCAAAGTACCAATCTGCAGAGCTTTCCTAAAGTTATTGGTTTTTATGACATTTCAGAAAATTGCCTAAAAATGTTGCAATTTGTCACATTTATCTCACACAATTTCTTGCGTACAAAGGCAAATCACCCCCAATAGGAACACCAGAGGCCTACTGAACAGTTTGATGCCCAATATGCATAGATATACCAAAGTCTGCGGTATGTACTGAACCCTAAATGAAAATAGCGCATAAGGATTTCTCGCCTGCCAGCTCAGCTTTTGCACACAGAGCCCCCTGTCAGTGTATTATGTGCCAAAACTTCCCCTAACTATAGAGATCCCCCACAAAACCATATATTTTTGGAAAGTACACATTCTGACAAATCCAACAAGGGTAAAGAGTCCTTTCTACACCAAAGTACCAATCTGCAGAGCTTTCCTAAAGTTATTGGTTTTTATGACATTTCAGAAAATTGCCTAAAAATGTTGCAATTTGTCGCATTTATCTCACACAATTTCTTGCGTACAAAGTCAAGTCACCCCAAATAGGAACACCAGAGGCCTACTGAACAGTTTGATGCCCAATATGCATAGATATACCAAAGTCTGCAGTATGTACTGAACCCTAAATGAAAATAGCGCATAAGGTTTTCTCGCCTGCCAGCTCAGCTTTTGCACACAGAGCCCCCTGTCAGTGTATTATGTGCCAAAACTTCCCCTAACTATACAGAGACCCCCACAAAACCATATATTTTTGGAAAGTACACATTCTGACAAATCCAACAAGGGTAAAGAGTCCTTTCTACACCAAAGTACCAAGCCGCAAAGCTTTCCTAAAGTTATCGGTTTTTATGAGATTTCAGAAAATCGCCTAAAAATGTTGCAATTTGCCGCATTTATCTCACACAATTTCTTGCGTACAAAGGCAAGTCACCCCAAATAGGAACACCAGAGGCCTACTGAACAGTTTGATGCCCAATATGCATAGATATACCAAAGTCTGCGGTATGTACTGAACCCAAAATGAAAATAGCGCATAAGGATTTCTCGCCTGCCAGCTCAGCTTTTGCACACAGAGCCCCCTGTCAGTGTATTATGTGCAGTAACCCCCCCTAACTATACAGTGACCCCCACAAAACCATATATTTTTGGAAAGTACACATTCTGATGAATTCAAAATAGGTAAAGTTATTTTTGTACACCAAAGTTACACCTGGCAAAGCTACGCTAAAAACAGATCAGGAATACTTATATAGGGATAAAATGTGATAAAACCACAAAAATTGTGCAAATCAGTGAAACAACAAAATAAGTTACATGACAGTGTAATTAGTGGCCAGAATATCTGATCCAATAGTTACGCTGTCAAAATAAACAGTTTTTAGGTAAAAGAAAATAAAAACAAAGTGGTAAAATGAAAAAAAAAAAAAAAAAAGCAAAACAAAAAAAAACCAAAGTGTTTGTGTATACATGTGTGTACATGTGTAAAAGTTGTGTGATAGTGTGTAAGTGTGTATATGAGTGTAAATAAGTGTATAAAAGTGTGAAAAATGAAAAAAAAAAAAATAAAAAATAAAAAATAAAAAAATGCTAAAATGTGTGCTGTAAGTGTGTGTAAATGTATGTAAGTGTGTATAAATGTATGTAAATGTGTGTATAAGTGTGTAAAAGTGTGTAAATGCAATAAAAAAAAAAGTCCTTACCTGTTCCTGAAGACCGATCGCCTCCTTCGTCATTTGGGCCGGCGCTGGGGGAGAGGGAGGAAGCAGGAAGCAGCAGATGCGATGCGATCGCATCTGCTGCTTCCTGGAGGGTCCTGCGAGCGATCGGCTCGCAGGACCCTGATGACAGCCCCCTGGCACATTGCCCAGGGGGGCTGTCATTGTTAGAAGCCCTCTGCAGCGGCGGCACATGCCGCCGCTGCAGAGGGCAGCGCTTAAACGCCAACGACGTATGAGACACGTCGTTGGCGTTTAAGCCCTTTTACTGCCAGCACGTATGCCATACGTGCTTGGCAGTAAAAGAGTTAAACTCTTCCTACCACAGTGCTTAAATGATGGCTCTTCTACCATTTTGGTCAAGGAGAGCCTGGTTTCCGGATCTAGTCGAGTTCAGATCCTTGCCTCAGTTTATCTTTCTATCATAAAATAAACACGGGGGGATTCACTAAGACACGAACGCTCGGAGCGTTCATACGAACGCTCCGAGTGTATTCTTGACGATTTTTTCGCGCTCGCCCGACTTTTTTGCGCGCCCGTGTGACAAATTCGGAGAGGCCCTGCCGCAGTTAACAATGGTCAGTACGAAAATTTTGTGACTTTCGGATCGCCAATAGGATATTATCGTGAGTAATACGATTTTTGCGTAAGCATTTTCAGGATATTTGCGATCTTCAGAAATTTTCGTTTCCAATCCGAATTTTTCCCATTCGTGATTCGTATTCGTGGATTAGTAAATCTGCCCCACAGTGTCTGAGTTTTTGTAAAGATCATTGCCATGGTAAATCCATTTCAGATGTGACATGTCACTGAGTATGGTTTATAAAGTGAGATACACCAGCACACAATCTTTGGTTCACATTGCACAGAGGTTGGAAACACTAAACAGTCCCAATATGCTTAACATGCTGCCCCTATTCACAATTAGATAGCTGTAAAATACCTATTCCCTAAGGGCTCTGGCACACGGGGAGATTAGTCGCCCGCGGCAAAACTCCCTGTTCGCGGGCGACTAATCTCCCCGAGTTGCCTATCCCTGCCATCCCACCGGTGAACATGAAAGTCGCCGGCGGGATGGCAGACGCGGCGAGGCGATTTCAGGAAATCGCCGAAAAAGACTCGCGAGTCTTTTTCGACGATTTGCGCGAAATCGCGCCGCCGCGTCTGCCATCCCGCCGGCGACTTACATGTTTGCCGGTGGGGTGGCAGGGGTAGGCAACTCGGGGAGATTAGTCGCCCGCGAACAGGGAGTTTTGCTGCGGGCGACTAATCTCCCCGTGTGCCAGAGCCCTAATACACTGCTCCTAAGCTTAGTAGCACTTTGTTCTTCAGTACGTCAGCCTTTATAAAGGTTAAAGAAGCATTTATTAAAGTACAATGTTTTTGGTTTGGGTTTTTTTTATTGTCAAAAACTTGATTGTGTCATGTATAAAAAATATTTTATTTTTTTTGCGATAAAACAGTGACCGCTCCGAATGCTAAAATACACCAGCTCAAACCTGTTGATATCATGTAGAAGTCAATGGCAGATGTTCCTTTTACAATTGGAAGGTCTTTCTTTGCGGTTTTAGAGGGTTTCTTGTTTTTTTGATGCTGGCTTTTGGAAAAAAGTTAGGTTTTTTTGTGACAAGTTGAAAAAGTTTGCAGTTTTTGCAACTTTTCTCATTCATGCTTTTTCAATTCTGATTTTTTAGTAAATTAAAAAAAAAAAAGATAAAACCACAAATCTGAATTCAAATATTAACATTCAGATATTTGTGGTTTTATCTTTTTAAAAACCACGACCAAAAACTCAATTCCATGAATGAGCCATTTACTAACCCCCCCCCCCCTTAAAGTCTGTGCTTTTCACACTATGGGTTAAAGAAAAAAGGACAAAACTTACAAAATGTTGTATTTATTACTCCAAAAAGTGTACAGTGCACAATTACAGTGTACAATTAAAATAGAAAAAATTATGGCATAAATAACGTTAACTTAGTCATAAAATAATCCTAGCATTACTCGCTAAGGAGGTCTGTGCTCCAGGAGAAAGGTGGATATACCACAAAAGGGTCCTTAATACAATGTTGATTTTTGTGCCGAAATATGATTTTGTCGTGGAAAAAGACGTGATTTATTTTGCTACAAAACTGTAACAAACCTGACAGAAAAAAATACACCATCTAAAAACTGTTAAGAGCATGTAGCAGTCAATGGCAGGTGTCCTTTTTATAACTGGAATATTTGTTTCCTGGGTTTGTTGACACTTGCATTTGTGCAGCAATACTAAAAAGTTTCGGTTTTCCTTTTTTTTTGTTCAACATCTTTTTTTCGTTGGTGCTATTTCAATTTTGACATTCATGGTTTTTGTGGAAATTAGTTTAATTTCAATTTCAAAAAACGTTAAAACTACGAAAATCAGAATGTTATTAAATCTTTCCCATAGCTCTTGGTTGAATTCCCACCTCTTTCAGTTAATCATAAAGTTTAGAGGGAGAGCATAATGGCAGGCCCTGCCTGCCATAATCTTGTTTGTTTGTGCAATTTGTAAAGTGCCCTCTTTTGCCACTGGGAAAGTCAAAGCAGCTACTTGTAGTGTCACATATCAGTCTCACACTGTCACATCTGTTACAAAAGGAACATGTTTTGACAGAGGGAGACTGTAAGCAGCTTATTTGTTTGCAGCATCTTATTACATCTTATTTTATTTCAGGAGATGCTGGCTACCTGTGCTCTCGGTGGCTTATCACACCCATTCACAGGCCGCGTACACGGGCTGAGTGTGCTTTTAATGAAGCACATGTCAGAGCGCAGTCTGTGATTAAGCAGACATTTGGGGTCCTTAAAAGCCACTTCTGCTGCCTGGATAAGTTGGGAGGCAGCCTAATGTACAGCCCCTCTAAAGTTGCCAAAATTGTGGCTGCGTGTGCTGTACTACACAATCTGGCGAACCGGCATGGCTTACCAGGGGATGTGGCTGAGGACCTGGATGACCCCATACATCCCCAAGATCCTGTCCGAGGTGCGGATGCCAGAGGGAATGAAGTCGGGGGACAAATCATTACCAATTACTTTTCCTGTAAGTACCTACAATCTTTAATCCCATAAACAAGAAATACCATAAACAACTTCTCCAAAAAAAGGTTTTATTTACAGGGAAATTAGTTGCCCACTTACAAAAGAAATGCTCCTTTCTTTTATTTTTCACAGCAGTAGTGAGTGGCAACTAAGGCTGGTGTGGATTTGAGCAGGTGATTCCCCCACCCCAACACAAATAGCAAAAAGAGAAAGAACTATTTACAAAGAACATAGGCCTAAGAAAATATAGGTTCCACAGATCCCTAATGTGGACATTTATTTTCTTTTACAAAGCTGCCTAGTGGGAGCTGCAGGAGCGGTAGCTGAACTCTCATCACTATCTCTAGTGGTAGAGCATGTTGGCTGAATTTCCTTTTGTGCTTTTTCTTGCAATGCAATTTGTTTCTGTAGAAGAGAATTTTGCTTAGCTAACAATGCCACTTTTTCACGTTGGACTTGTAAACGCTTCTCTTGCAGGCTTAGCATGGCAGCCTCGTGTGCAGCTTGGCGTGCCTGACTCACATTGTAGGCATAAGTGGCCACACAAAAGTCCACATGCAATGTGTCCAACTTCTCGATCCTTCTCAAGTGCTGGCTCCTCATCAGAAAACAAGGCCACATCACTGGCACATTCCCCAGACCGTCTCTCACTTGCATCCCCACTGAAAGTTTCCTCTTCCATTGCAGGATGGCATTGTGGGGAGTGGAGCAGAGACGAGGACCGTCCAGCGGAGCGTCTGTGGCCACCTTTTTGAAAAAAGGCATTTTTGAGAAAAGACATTATTTAATTTTTTGTTATTATGTCCATGATGCCAGGCAAACTTCATGGACAATAATGATTGTCCTTTGTTTTAAAACATGACAAAGTTTATTTTGCAAAAACTATTTGTGGACATTGATTCATTCCAAATGAGCAAAAACGATAAAATGTTTTGCCATACAGAGTGCAAGGGCAAAATCAAGTTGAAAAGATTGACTGTCCAAAAGTACAAGATGAACTGACTGCACAAAACCCAGCAAGACACACTTGTCCAATAACACACCTATCTTATTAGCAATACACTGCACGTCTGTAATTGAAACACCTGCAATATACACGGACACAATTCACTATTATGCCACTGCACAAGCCTAACACAAAACACAGGTACAACAAAATTTGGTAACAAAAATACAACAAAAAATACCAACAAACAACAAAAATACCTGGAATCAGAGCAGATGACAATTGTCTGCGTCTGCTTGTGCCAGGTGGTGGTAAGGATGAATCTGTTTTAGAAAACATTGTATTCCATTAATATTAAGCGTCATTGCAAAAGTAAATACACTTGTATTAATGTCATTACACCTACCTTTGCCGATTTTCCTGTTGAAATCAAAAATGCCAGCGACACCAGTCACGCTCTCTGTATGAAGAAAAGGCATGAGTTGCTCCTCATACCTGCAGAAAAAGACTTTCTTGGAAGGGCCACCTCCAGTTCCAGACCTAAATAAAATAAATGAATGCTTTTCATGTTGCCTCCAATCAATTTCCTTTACTTTCAAGTGTAACAATACTAAGGCATGCTCTGACACAAACCCTACTAAAATGCTGCAAGTTGCTGCTAAGTGGCCTTGCTAACTCCCCGGGCTCTCCATTATACTCTGTATTAAACAATACTTCCACAATAATCCTCCTTCATAAAGGAGAGTACAGGGCATTAAGTATTTTGGGAAATATTTATTAAATGACCCCCCTATTTCCTGTCCTAATTTGTTGTTCTACTCCACAGCTTTGAGGACATAAGTTGCGCACATAATAATAGGCGTGCCATACATACATTACTTACAAGTAAAGTAAGTAGGAAAGAAGCCAAAAAGGAAGGAAAGACAGTAAGCCAAAAGTAAAAGCCGATTGAGGAGAAAAGGAGATGAGCAAGTGTTAAATAGAAAGATGAATGCAAGATATTTACCTGTATCTGGAGTCCTCTGCCAGCTTTTTCTTCAGGACCCGCTTTATGTCCTGGTACCGCTTCTTGCAGTGTTGGACCCTGCGTAGACAGACCCCAATGCTATTAACATGGTCTGCGATGTCCCTCCATGCCTTGTTTTTCACAGCTGTCAGTGTTTTGGCAGCATATTTGCCAATGATCTTGTCGAACACCGGCACAATCCTCTCCACCAGACCCTCATTCTCAAATTCTGAGAATTTGAGGTTTCTGAGCCTGCTCTCCTGCTGTTTCTTGCAGCTCCTTTTTGGTGATGAGTGGGGGAAGCTCCTCACTCTCCTCTCCACTGGCTTCCTCTTGCTGATATTCCTTATCAGTGCCCTCCACATCCGACACATCTGGGCTGCCGATGAAGCCAGGTCTCTCTCTGTCAGTGTCACTGCTGGAGCTGTGTGACATGGCAGAAGCAGGAATACTTGCAGGTGTGGATTGGTCAAGTGTCCCTTCCTCTGCAGCTTTGTTGGGTAGGGTTCCTTCAGGGTGCCTGTGCCTCTTCTCAGACTCCTGTGGCCTACCATGGTGTTCCCTCCTTTTTGCCACCTTTTTTCCTCTGGCACTGCTGACTTCTACACTTTTCTCAATCACTTGGGTTGCCTTGTGTTGCTTTGTGAATTGCACACCAGTACCTTACACGCAAACAGCATCGCCTCTAAATTTTGACGCGTGTCCTTTTAGTGAGTTGTGCATTAAGTCGCAAAAAATAAGAAGAGATAACATTTTTAACGCATGCTATAAATACTGTAGCGCTCGTTTTAATGCACTTTAGTGAATCAACCCCAGTGACTGGTAATCGCTAGTCGCTGACCCCTAACTGCCAAGTAACTACAGGTATGGGACCTGTTATCCAGAGTACATGAACCTGGTTATTTCTAGATAGGGGATCTTTCCTTAATTTAGATGACCATTTTTTTAAGTCTACTAAAAATTATTTAAGCATTAAATAAACCCAATAGGATTGTTTTTTTTCTCCAACAAGGATTCCTTATATCTAAGTTAGAATCAAATACAAGGTACAGTTGTATTATTACAGAGAAAAAGATAATTATTTTTAACATTTTTAATTATTTGATGAAATAAAAGTTGAAATCTATGGGAGATGGCCTTCCTATAATCTGGAGCTTTTTGGATAATGGATAACAGTATTGCCCCATAAAGCTTAATTTTTTATTGTTACTAATATCTTTCATTACTTAACTCTCTGTTCAGGCCCACTGCTATTCATTTTCCAGTCTGTCATGGAAACGGCTGCCTGGCTGGAATTGGAACCTAGGGACTGAAATTTCAAACTGGATAGTTGTTGAGCAAAAAGCTAAATAATTTAAAAACACAAAAAATAAAAAATGAAGACAAACTGCAATATGTCTTTAAAAAAATCACTGTCTGCACCATACTAGAGAATGCTTGGGACCTGGAGGGGCTATAAAAAAATATTTAAATATTAAAAATAAACCCATGATGATTTTGTCATCAATATGGTGTTATGCTAGTTTAGTTATAATTAAGTACAAGATACTATCTAATTAGGATAGAAAAACAATTGTATTGCCATAATTCAATTGCTTTATTGGGCTGAGACAAGGAACACCAGAGCATGGGAGCAGTCCTTCATTATGTAAGAGGAGAGACATCTATGTGCAGAACAAATAATGATGTCTGGGGTGTATTTAATTAAAGAGGTAATATATGGAGATGCTTGTAAATATGCACACCTTCTTTCTTAATTTTCAAGTGGTTCTTCTGTTCCCTGGACACCTGGTACACAAAGCAGAAAAATAGGAGCAGCACAGTGCTTCTTGACCAATTTAAGCTTCTTACACACTGCAGAAGACAGAGAGTTGCATTTTGGCTATTAGGTTATTTACACTTTAATTTCCAATACTGAAATTCCTCTCTTTGTAATAATTCTTATGTAATATCTGTTCCTTCCCTTAAGATCACTACCTTTAGGACATGCTAGTGAACCTGTGTATTATCAAAAATTGTTTAGTTAGGTAATTTCCCTTTCTATATCTTTACTTATCATTATCTTTCCTCTTTTCACTTCAGGAATGTCAGTTTCTATTGTAGTTTTATTCAGTTGTATATGCAACAGTCGTAAAGTCTATTTTTTTATTTCTTTTGGCTCTTATCTTAGTTACCTGATTGGCAACTGTCTTCCCCCATTTATATCGAAATAATGGGAAGTGCATAAAAGGTTTGCCATATTATCGCTATTTTGTAATATGTGCCAGTTGAAAGTGGCCTAAAGGTGCTGCTTAATGTAACCCTTTCTGTCTTAGAGAAACCCAATTTTTTGATCCCAGGAACTAATGCCTGTCTAATCAAGTGACCTCATCGCTATCTTTCTTTAATTATTCTCTCTCTTATATTATTATTATTGATATAGCGCCACCAATTTACGCAGCACTTTACAGAATAGAGGGGTACAAAAGACAGAACAGTTAACATGTACATATAAACATTTCACAAAAATGGTTTGCAGTTGCATTTGGATGAGGATCAGAGACTCTAGGGGAGGACCCTGCTCACAAGAGCTTATATCCCCTCTATGCAGTTTTTTTAATCGAAAGTTCTGCATTGTCATAATGCATTTGTTCTGTGGGCAAAATTCTCTTTATTCTAATAAACAAAAAAGGAATTCTGGGAATTAATTCCAAACAAGCTCCAAAAAAATCCCATTTACATGGGTTTATCCTATAGGCTAAAGCTCACCCACTGGGTTTTTAAAGCAGAAGCCAGGATAATTGATCAGATTCACAACTACAAAACGGTTTCGCCTTTCTTGAGGCTCATTAGTGTAGTGCAGCGTTTTCTGATCAGCTTAGGTAGAGTCACTGTTTGGTTTAACAAACAAATCATTAGGGTTAAGGGCACTGTTTCATACTAACAAACTGACTTTTAGGAAGCCCGTTGGTGACCTCTGGTGGGTGAAAGCTGCATAACAATAATTATAATAAGGGGGTCATTATAGTCAGCGGGAAGGCAAAAAGGCACACTCTGTTCATATATAAAACAAAAACACATCACCTAACAGACAGTAAATACCTGTATATTGTTACTTATCTTTTTTGTGGCCTCTTAGAATTAAACTACATTGAAGACCTTGTAGGATGGCATCAAATCGATAAGTCAGATGTAGCTGCATCAAAATATATTGAGACTGATAGAAAAACCTGAAATGGAACATCTGTCAGGGAATGCTGCTCATGCATCCCACAAGATAAAATCTGATTGTGTCTGAAAGACTTTTTTCTCTCTGTGAAACACATTGACTTGGATGTAGATGAATGAACAAAACTCACCATCTGACTCACTATTGATTTGATTTTATTACAGCAGTGAGGATCCTACAAAATTTTGTGGGTCAGATAAAGCCTGGCCCACAAACTCTGATCAAAATCTGCTGTGTAGTTTAGCCCTAAATCTGGAGTTCTGTTCCGCTGCTGTGTTGTTTAGCTGTAATTCTGGATTTCTGTTACAAATATAAAACCCTTTTCTTTTTTTGTTTTCAAGCAGAAATAAAAGTGTTCTTTTTGGTCTGTTTAAGATGCAGACCCCCAAACTTCAGTTTGGCCCCAGCCCGCCTCCAATCTGCCCCTTTCTATCTTGCATATTCACCTAATCCTCATTGGATTCCACATTTAAATATGAGACTCACCCCCTCTGTGTTGTGGACCCACCCCTGTGATAAGCCTGCCCAGTGACATCACAAACACATCCCTTTTTTGTACATCCCCCATCAACCAGTACAAATAATTGAAAAATGTGGCAACCCTAGTGAAGAGTGAGAGCCTGCACATTTATTCCAACTGGGGACAGAGACACATCATAATAAAGGGTTACTACATCAGTGATGTTATTGCTTTAAGATCTGCCTTCCCTTCCTACATATATATGTGTGTGTGTGTATTCTAAAAATATTTATTTTGGAAGCCATGTATGACAGCTTAAGACCCCTGTTTTGTAATCAGTTTAATACAAGTATGTTATAAGAAGCACTTATATGGGTTTATTATAATGCAGGACACAATGTGCAAAGTGCAAAAATAATGCAGGATGCAGTGTGCAAGTAAAAAACAAATGGCTATTTGTATTTTATTTTATGCACTTTCCAGGCTGCTTCCTGCATTATGCAACTTGCCACAGGCGTCTGTGCTGCATTTTTGGAGACCTGCAGCTCTACCATACTTATATGTATTGGTTAGGGGGTTTGCAGGTGGAGGCATGTAAACCCACCCCCACCCCACCACACCCCGTGCCTTGTGTTTCATTTAGGGCTGTGACAGATGGGGAGAAATCTCCCTTGTCGCAGGTGACTAATCTCCTTGTCTGTCACAGCCCTTAGAGGTACAAGGAAGAAAGTGGCAGGAGGTACAACTTGCGTCAAAACCTTGTCCTTACCATCTGCCTTAAGCCAGATTTATAAGCCAGCACTCAGAGGACTTGGACCTCACAATGTTTAATGCAGTTTTTTACTGGCTCAGGAATTCCTGGTTGCTGCAACCAGCTCATTCTACTCCTGGACCTGTAGGAACACATCCCACCCTGAGAGGGAGACATGGCCTCTTTGGACTGTTAGTTTAGTAGGGGGTGAAAGTTGCTGGGGCACCTGGAGTATAAGGCCCCAGTAAGAAGCCTGGTACCCAAAGGGAAAGAGGACAAAGTAAAGTTGGTGAGAGGGAACGTACAAACAAGGTATAGACAGTTGTTAAGGCAAGGACTGTTTGGGGGAATGTTTCTTTAGACTGATAAACAAGGACATTGCATGGATGGGCATGCAAGGCGGCCTTCCCTTTGGAACCTTCATGCATGCTTGTAACCCGTGCCCACGGTGCATCATTCATACATCTTTGCACGCTTTTTTTTCCCCCCAGCAGTATTCTCCCTGCGGGGAATTTTGGGCGTCCATGCACAGTAAGCATTTGATGATGTCATTAAATGCATTTGGGCATGCGCAGGTAGGATTTTTCAGCTTCAGCGCTGGTTTGTGTATGTGCATGATAAATATACCCCTTGGAGTTCTGATTTGCAGTTTAGGAGTTCTGATTAAAGGAAAACTATACCCCCAGAATGAATACTTAGCCATCAGATTTATATTATTAGTTTATATCATATTAATTGACCTATTAAAGAATCTCGCCAAACTGGAATATATCCATCAGTAAATATTGCCCTTTTACATCCTTTTGGGTGTTCGCAAGTTCGCAAGTCCGCGAACTTTTAGCGATGTTCGCAATTTTGGGTTCGCCTTAGCTGGAGCCAAATTTTGACCTCTCACCCCAGAGCCAGCAGATACATGGCAGCCAATCAGGCAGCTCTCCCTCCTGGACCACCCCCGGACCACTCCCTTCCATATATAAACCGAAGCCCAGCAGCCATTTTACATTCTGCCTGTGTGTGCTTGATGAGTTAGCATAGGGAGAGAGTTGTGCAGGGATTTGGGGACAGTTTAGGTAGCTTTGCTGACTAGTAATCTACTTTCTACTGCTCTGTATGTAGCTGCTGGGGACAGCTGTCCTGTGCTGATCATCTGCTGTAACCCAATAGTCCTTGTAAGGGCTGCTTTTATTTTCTGATTACTGTTACTCTTCTTTTCATTGTGTACTGCAGCTCCGTCTGTGTGTGTTGGAGACAGGTGTGCTGCTCATAGTAGTGCACTAAGCACCAACCACACATAAACATCATTTTTTTTAATTTGTGTTTTTTTACTTTGCTACTGTAATTTATAGAGCCCAGTGCTATTAGTCTAGCTGTGTTGGGGACTGGTGTGCTGCTCCTAGTAGTTCACCCCCAGCACCAACCAGAGATCACTTTTTTTTTTATAATTAATTTTTTTTTAATTTAAGTTACTGTTCTTTAACGTGTCCAGTGCTGTTTGCTGTTATTCATAGAAGTGCACCAAACACGTTACACATAGTAGTGACATTGCATTGCAATAAAATCACCTGAGCGATGTTTTTCCACCAGCAATAATATATTCCGTATCCACTACTGCGGCGTTTTGTCTTTGCGTGTGAACTGGCTGTAACCTTTACACGACTTGATTGGCATGTAGACGCCGGACGTTTTAAAGCAGTTTATTACACAATTTTAGAAATGTAGTGTGATTTCTGCCCTTTACAGCACAAAACGCAACGCTGTGTCAACAACGTATTTTTCAGATAAATTTTTGCCCTTGATCCCCCTCCGGCATGCCACTGTCCAGGTCGTGGCACCCTTTAAACAACTTTAAAATCAGTTTTCTGGGCAGAAATGGCTTTTCTAGGTTTTAAAGTTCGCCTTCCCATTGAAGTCTATGGGGTTCGCAAAGTTCGCAAAAGTTCGCACTTTTTGGCGAAAGTTCGCAAACGGGTTCGCGAACTTTTTTTGTGAGGTTCGCTACATCTCTAATCATATGACCAGAAATAATGTAGCTCTGTAACAGGAAGAAGTGTGGGAGAAAAAGGCAGAACTTTGTCTATTCATTGGCTGATGTGGACTAGCATGTATATGTGCCTCGGCTTGTTTGTGTGCACTGTTAATCCTATGATCCCATTATTCCCTTAATCCTTAAAATGGCAATTTTCTATTTAGGATTAACACATACTGCTAAAAAAGTATATTTTATTTTTAATGGTTTATTTACCTGAAGCAGGGTTTTACATATGAGCTGGTTTATACAATATATTTTTATAGGGACTTACATTGTTTGGGGGTATAGTTTACCTTTAAGGAATTCCCTACAGTCAGTTTCAAATTCCTTTATTCATTTTATGCTTCAGAGACAAATTCCATGGGAAACCATAGACTAGCAAGTTCTCCTCCTTGTGTTTCTGATGTCATTTGTCACAAAGCTTCTGTGATCACCACTTGCAAATCATAATCACCAGCACATAACACAGCATATAATATTCTCTTAGCCATAAAAGTCATGGCAGAAGTCATCTCTTCTCTAAAAAGGATTTTCTTCCTGGCAAATATTGAGAAACATGCTCTGACAATGAAATGCTCCAGTATCTGCATTTTTCCCTCGCATAACAACATCAAAAAAATGTTCTGCTAAGCTGACAGTTGTTTCATTTTTCTGTTTTTCACCATAAACCAAAAAATCTGTAGACTTTTCAAACCAAATAATCATCTTCTCAACAAATCCCTGTTTTATGGAAGCAGTTAATGTATTACATTAAAGGAAGGGTAAAAAGATAAATACAGCTGTAATACAGATGTAAATACAGCCATAATACTTACAGAAAAGCTGCACTGAGTCCTCTATCAAAAGAAACACAGGATTTCTTGTCTTCTTTTGTATATACATGTACTTTCGTATCTGACATCTTCTCTCAGAAAAATCCTTCATTCCAGGGCCGGGGTTTATGCAGTTCTCTCTTCTTTCCCTTCTCCTGCTCCCCCCTCCCATAAGAATTCATTAGAACTCACTCCCCCTCCCATCAGAATGTGGATTTTATGCTACCAACAGAGCTGCAGTAGGAAGCTAAGGAGACCAAGCTAAAATGGCAGCTGCTATCTTAAACAGACAGAGGGAGCTTCTAGGGCTGTTTATTCAGTATGGTAAAGCGTTCTGCAGAATAAGTATAGTGTTCTAGCTTGCACTAATGTGGCTAATCTCTTGGCAGTAAAATGCCAAAATTACTTTCCTTCTCATTTAAGAACCAGCAATGCTTTCTTTACTTCTCTCTTATCAAGCTCCATGCATAGAAGTTTGTCATGTTTCCAAGCAGGAATTTGCTCCATTTCTGGGATGTACCAGCACAGGGTTCACTCAGCAGAAATGCTTTCAGGAGACAGAGGTCCTGTCCTCAACCCTTGGTCAATATTTAACAATACTTACATATTGTGCATAAACTATATATATCAACATCTATACTAATTGTAGATTTTTGTATCCCAATAGCCTTGTTCAAGAAATCATCCAAACCACTCTTAAAGGCATCAACAGAATTTGCAATAACAACATCACTGGTAAGGGCATTCTACAACTTCACTGCCCTCACTGTGAAATTAACCACTTACGCTGCTTCAAATGAAAGCTCCGTTCCTCTAATCTAAAGGGGTGACCTCTGGTGCCCTGATCATTTTTATGGGAAAAAAAGAATGTATCTGTCATAATTCCCTTTAATGTATTTGTACAAAGTAATTATGTCCCCTTTGCAAGCTTCTTTTTTTCCAGAGAAAACAACCCCGACCATGACCGTCTAACCTTATAGTTTAAATCTTCCATCCCCTTTACAAGTTTAATTGCACGTCTCTGCCCTCTCTACAGCTCATTAATATCCTTAAGGACTGGACTGCACTGCATACTCAAGGGGAAGCCTTACCAGTGACATATAAAAAGGCAAGATTATGTTTTCATGCCCAGTTTTCCAGGTTTGTCAAATCACTCTGCAAAATGGCAGCATCCGTCTTGAAACTTATAGTCTTGCACAATTTAGTATGGTGAGCAAAAATGCTTCAGGCCAATATTCCTCAATGTTATCATTAACTTTCTGTGCAGTGCTGCATCAAATGCTAGTAGATGACATCCACTGCCATCCCAGCATCATGGCTCCTGCTCACCTCCTCATAAAAGGCAATTAAATCTGTTTGGCGAGATCTGTTAAGCATAAACCATGCTGAAACAGACTGACCCCCCCCCCCCCGTGATAATAAGGGTCCTACCCCTTCTTGCTTCATATTTACATATTTCAAAAATAATTTCCTTGTCTCTTGAAAAGGCACTGCCCCAGAGTACTGTTCGTGCTGCACCATGATCTTTCCAGATGCACCGGAGACCCTAGACACTGTCCTAATAGCGTGCATGCGCAGTAGTGTAAAATTTGCAGAATTAGCCCCCGAATTAGCGTGCCAAGTCACTGTGCATTCATATAATCTCAAATTCTGATGTGATTGAGCCTGTCTGGCATAATTTCTAGTATTCAGCATGAATAAGTTTTTTAGAGGAGTCTTAAAATAGCCTAGTTGACCCTCCTCCTTCTGGCCAAGGCACTGACGTTTCCCTGTAGACTAATTATGTCTTTTATGAGCTATTTTCACTTAAAGGACAAGGAAATGTTAATATAAATTAAAAGTAAGTCTAAAGGCATTCTTTTTAAGTACTTACTGCATATCTAAATTCCCAGATCCCTGCTTGCTTCTCTGTGATATGGTGCTGGTAGCCTACAGCAGTGTGAAGACTCCAGTGACATCACTGAAATCTCTTTGTCATTCCTGTAGGCTGCCAGCGGCAGCCTTCCTATTCTCTGAGCATGTGTGTAACTTGATCCTGTCTGCTGTTCTGAGCTACACATGCCCACCAGCCAATCAGAAGCGGATCTGGCAGAGGGGAGGGGGGGAGGGAATGAAACACATGTGCAGTATGAAGCAAGGAGGGAAAGGAAGGGAGAATACCTTTTTAGAGATGGCTGCCTGTTATATTTTTATGTGATATATTTTTGATGTGAGCGCTTTCAACTTTGCATATATATATACAGTCATGGCCAAAATTGTTGGCACCCCAGAAACTTTTCCAGAAAATCAAGTATTTCTCACAGAAAAGTATTGCAGTAACACATGTTTTGCTATACACATGTTTATTCCCTTTGTGTGTATTGGAACAGAACAAAAAAGGGAGGAAAAAAAGCAAATTGGACATAATGTCACACAAAACTCCAAAAATGGGCTGGACAATATTATTGGCACCCTTTCAAAATTGTGGATAAATAAGATTGTTTCAAACATGTGATGCTCCTTTAAACTCACCTGGGGCAAGTAACAGGTGTGGGCAATGTAAAAATCACACCTGAAAGCAGATAAAAAGGAGAGAAGTTCACTTTGCTTTGTGTGTCTGTGTGTGCCACACTAAGCATGGACAACAGAAAGAGGAGAAGAGAACTGTCTGAGGACTTGAGAACCAAAATTGTGGAAAAATATCAACAATCTCAAGGTTACAAGTCCATCTCCAGAGATTTAGATTTGCCTTTGTCCACAGTGCGCAACATTATCAAGAAATTTGCAACCCATGGCACTGTAGCTAATCTTCCTGGGCGTGGACGGAATAGAAAAATTGATGAAAGGTTGCAACGCAGGATAGTCCGTATGGTGGATAAGCAGCCCCAAACAAGTTCCAAATAAATTCAAGCTATCCTGCAGGCTCAGGCAGCATCAGTGTCAGCGTGAACTATCCGTCGACATTTAAATGAAATGAAACGCTATGGCAGGAGACCCAGGAGGACCCCACTGCTGACACAGAGACATAAAAAAGCAAGACTACAGTTTGCCAAAATGTACTTGAGTAAGCCACAATCCTTCTGGGAAAACATCTTGTGGACAGATGAGACCAAGATAGAGCTTTTTGGTAAAGCACATCGTTCTACTGTTTACCGAAAATGGAATGAGGCCTACAAAGAAAAGAACACAGTCCCTACAGTGAAATATGGTGGAGGTTCAATTATGTTTTGGGGTTGTTTTGCTGCCTCTGGCACTGGGTGCCTTGAATGTGTGCAAGGCATCATGAAATCTGCGGATTACCAAAGGATTTTGGGTCGCACTGTAGAGCCCAGTGTTAGAAAGCTGGGTTTGCGTCGGAGACCCCAAACATACGTCAAAAAGTACCTAGAAATGGATGGCAACAAAGCGCTGGAGAATTCTGAAGTGGCCAGCAATGAGTCCAGATCTAAATCCCATTGAACATCTGTGGAGAGATCTTAAAATTGCTGTTGGGAAAAGGCCCTTGCAATAAGAGAGACCTGGAGCAGTTTGCAAAGGAAGAGTGGTCCAAAATTCCCGGTGAGAGGTGTAAGAAGCTTATTGATGGTTATAGGAAGCGGCTGATTTCAGTTATTTTTTCCAAAGGGTGTGCAACCAAATATTAAGGTAAGGGTGCCAATAATTTTGTCCAGCCCATTTTTGGAGTTTTTTGTGACATGTCCAATTTGCTTTTTTTCCTCCCTTTTTTGTTCTGTTCCAATACACACAAAGGGAATAAACATGTGTATAGCAAAACATGTGTTACTGCAATACTTTTCTGTGAGAAATACTTGATTTTCTGGAAAAATTTCTGGGGTGCCAACAATTTATAAAATACATTAAAATACAATTTTAAAATAAAATACAATTTTTTTGTTATAAAAAGTTTTGTCAGAATTGTAATTGTTTATACAAATGCTAATTAAGCTTTTTGCACCTATTAGACAGAAATGTGGATTTGCATACTGACAAGGCTGCTGATCCACATTAGTATGCTAATAACTCCTCTATACTGCAGCTGAAAGAGGTGTAAAATGGAGACAGGGTGAAACAAAGAAAAGCACAGAATACAGCTGACTTAGGGAGGAGGGATACAGTATGCTTTGTACCATTTTGAAAATGTTGGGAAGAAATTTTTGTTTATTGTAATGTTAATGACCAATTCAATAACGTGTCTACATACTGTCTTTCAAAATAAAAACTGGATATTGAGTAGGAACTTTGGTGGATTCTTGTTGGTGAATATGAAGGATTCCCATAATGCATTTTGGTAATCTACGAACAGATGCATGCACACTGGAAGCCAAACTGTAGTCTTGGGCTAATGTCCCTGCTCCTTGTTGAGATCTGTGCTGAGAACCAAAGTTTCATGGTAAAAGATGGCAGCATGGTCCTGCAGTTCTGGACACAGAATGATTATTGCAGTAATAATGACACTTTGATGACAAAATGACATGTCTAGTAAAAGCAAATGACAAATTTCAGAAAAAATGTTGTTAAAATATTATATGAAAGAAAAATCTGTAAACTGAATCCACCAATTCTATACCCGTTTTTTGTGTTAAAGGAAAGTGACACTCAACAAGTTAAAAATATTTAAAGTATTGACCATGTCTAGTTTTTACGTAGCAATGTGCATCTTAACGATCTGTCGTGTCTCATGTCGTGGGGAGGCTTGGGGGACCTGGACCGCGGGGTCTGCTTCCCCTGTAGCCGTAAGAATTTCCCCCTCCTCAACTGATCTCTTACTTACTTGGTGCAAGCAGCTGTGGAGCTGGGGACACAAGCTGGTGGGTGGAGGGAGGGCAGGGTAGGTGCGTGCTGGGTCCCTCTGAAGATTTTTTAGCAGGGAGGCTGGCATGGTGTTATGCTGCTGCCTGTCATACAAGAAAATAGTGATCTCAGGGTGAAGGCAGATGCAGAACAGTTTACATGCATGATCCTCCACAACAGTGCTGTAATATTTACATTTAATGTGCACATGTGAATTGTTTCTAAGGGTCAGGGGAAGAATTATAATGGTACGTGCAAAATACATTCTTTCTAACGGCTCATACTGAAGAGCCTTTTTACCTGTGCTCCCCTTTGGTGGTGTTCACCTGCATTCCACTGCAGGGGAGCGCAGATAAAAAACGCATACCATTCTTCTTTTTCAACATGTTACATTCCACCTGCGTTCAGCGCTTACACACGCCTGTGTGAGTACAGCCATGTATGGAAGAATGGAATGCGTTTCTTCCTGCAACCTGTGGTGGAACACAGGAGAACGCCACCACAGCACAAATAAAAATGTTTATCAGTACGAGCCCTAAAGGGCAAAGTGATGGGCAAAAGTTTAAAATGCTTAGATTGAAGACTAACAGAGTACTATGGGACAAAAATGGAGGTAAAGGAAGAGGAATATCAACATTTTGTTCAAAGTTTGTTTCAAAGTAGGGGTACACACAAACTATATGATGAAATAGTGTAAAGGTATGTTTCATTCTCCTTTAATATCACAATTTTTGTCAATTCACCCACGTTTTTCAAAGAGCAGAGGCAAATCCTGGACAGTTCATCTTTGATCAATTTTTTGAGACCTTGCCAGAAAGCAGCCAAATCATGGCCCCATTATACCAGGTGCTCCCAGGTACAATGGTTAAAAAGGCAAGAGAGAGCCTTGAGAAATTCTCGTAAGTTGAGCAGATACATTACACGACCTGCAGCAATAAGCATTTTGCAATAAAGGCAGCCAAGTTGATTATGAGAAGATCACAGAAAGGATGAGAGATGTTCCCAGAAAGACCTGCCTAGTCGAGTACCTTTCCAAACAGTAGAGCAATGATATAGATGACCTTAGTCCTCTCAGTAGCTTGCAGATGAGCTGAGCCAGGAAAAGCCAAGGTCTACAGATCAGGATCAGTGTACTCACAATAGCAGCAGGGCCTATTACAGGCACAGTAACCAGTCAGTAATTCATCAAAGCAAACTTGAATGGGGTATATTGGCAGTGGCTGCACTATTACAAAGTCTTAAGGTGGCCATACACCAGCAGATCCGCTCGCTTGGTGATGTCGCCAAGCGAGCGGATCTTCACCTACGGGTGGCGATATTGGGGAGGCCCTGGGGGAGGCCCTGGGGCCAAACGATCGAATTCTGCAAGCGACAATAGGGCAGTCGGTTCGGGGACCGCATCAACGAGCCGATGCGGTCCCCGATCCGACGGGATTTTCTAACCTGGCCAACCGATATCTGGCCAATTTCAGGCCAGATATCGGTCGGCCAGTCCGATCGTTTCTGCCACTACACGGGCCGATAAGCTGCCGAGTCGGTCCAAGGGACCATCACGGTCACGGTTAACCATAATGCCTATATATAACCTGCCTAAGTTCTAGTTGATCCAGAGAAAGGCAAAAAACCCCATCTGAAGCCTCTCTAATTTGCCACAGAGGGGAAAAAAATCCTTCCTGACTCCAAGATGGCAATCGGACCAGTCCCTGGATCAACTAGTACTAAGAGCTATCTCCCATAACCCTGTATTCCCTCACTTGCTAAAAAGCCATCCAGCCCCTTCTTAAAGCTATATAATGTGTCAGCCAGTACGACTGATTCGGGGAGGGAATTCCACAACTTCACAGTTCTCACAGTAAAAATCCGAAATCCTTTCTGAATATTGAAATGGGAACCTCCCTTCTTTTAAACGGAGTAGGTGCCCTTGTGTCCATTGGAAGAACCTAGTGGTAAATAAAGCATTAGAGAGGTTATTATATGATCCCCTTATATATTTACACATAGTTATCTTATCACCTCTTAAGCACTTCTTCTCCAGTGTAAACAAACCCAACTTGGCCAACTTAGTTGCCCTTCTCTGCACCCTCTCTAATTCAATAATGTCCCGTTTGAGCACTGGAGATCAAAACTGAACAGCATATGCTAGATGGGGCCTTACCATTGCTCTGTAAAGGGGAAGAATAACACTCTCCTCCTTTGAATCTATTCCCCTTTTAATACAGCTCAAAACCTTGTTTGCCCTTGCAGCTGCTGCCTGGCATTGCTTGCTACAGCCAAGTTTATTATCTACAAGGACTCCAAGGTCCTTCTCCATTTTGGATTTGCATAGTGCAGTCCCATGAAGGGTAGAAGTGGCTTGCATATTTTTACATCCCAGGTGCATGACCTTACATTTATCCACATTAAATCTCATCTGCCACTTAGCCACCCAGATTTCCAGTTAGTCAAGATCCTGCTGCAAGGATGCCACATCCTGGAAAGAATGGACTGGTACTGCATCCCCGCTGTCCAGCTTCTTACTTACCTCATCATAAAAAGCAATTAAATTGGTCTGACATGACCTATACTTTAAAAAGCCATGCTGATTACTAGTGATGAGCAAATTCGCGAAACGGCGAAAAATTTACAAAACGCATTTGTCGCACAATTTTTTTTGTTGCCCATGTATTTTTTGTTGCCGCATCTATTTTTTCTCGCTCGTGGCTATTTCTTTGTCACCGCGTTTTTTTGATGCCACCACGCCCGATTTTGACATGACCATGCCTTGTTTGCCGCGCAACAAAAAAATTCTGCGCAACAAATTTTTCAGTGGCGAATTTTCACAGAAGTTGTGTGAAACAAGTCGCCAATGGCGAAATGTGGAAATTCACTGTGAATCCATGCCTGGCGAAAAAATTCGCTCATCACTACTGATTACTGCTCATAATGCCATTCTCCAGTACATCATTTTGTATATGATCCCTTAACAAGCCTTCAAATAATTTGCCCACCACAGATGTCAAACATACAGGCCTATAATTGCCAGGCTGAGATCTTTCACCCTTTTTAAATATAGGAATGAGATTTGCCTTCTTCCAATCCCTAGGTACCATACCTGATGAAAGAGAGTCTGAGAATATCAGAAACAAGGGCCACTGTAATTCTGACCTTAGCTCTCTCAGTACCCGAGGATGTATTCCATCTGGCCCAGGGGCCTTGTTTACATTTATCTTGTGTAACCCTTTAAGCACCATTTCCTGTGTCAACCACTGTGTAGTTGGAGCTGAGGCAACAGTGCAGCTATTGGGTGGGACTTGCACTCTGGCTCCTCTACTGTATACACAGAAGAAAAGAACTGGTTTAGCAGATCTGCCTTTTTTGTATCGGCTGTAACAATATTGTTACTATAACTTAATGGGTCTGTGGATGATACGTTACAGTTTGCATTGAAGATTGATGGAATAATAGTTTCTATACGCAAGAACATAGGCTATATTCCCTGTAAGGGAAAATGGTCAAATGGTGAAAAAGACATAGTGTACAACACACTTTGGTCTATATTGCACACAAATTTAGCTAAACCTACAAAAGAAATACAAACATTATAACACAGTGAGTCAGGCTGATACAAAGCCAAGTGAAACTTGCCTAACTGCTAGTTGATCCAGAATAAGATTTAAAAGCACCTACTGAAGCCTCCCCAGTTTGCCTCACAAGTTAGAAAAGTCCAAGAGATTAATGGGATCAGTCCCCTTTGTGCAAACAGTTCATTTCTGTAACTTTGTGTTTTCTCCCTTGCTAAAAAGGCATACAACTTTTTCTTGAAACTAAAGGTGGGCAAACATGTTCAAATGTTAGTCTTCTTTTGACAAATATCGATTAAATGCAACAATCTGAAACTAACATTTAGATTGAAATTGTAGGATAAAGCCCTAAAAATACAGATCGGTGGGTGTTCTGAACATGAAATAGTTGGCAGACACCAATCATACAAAAGTAACTTTCATTGTAGGTCCTCCAAGGATATTGCATGATACACAATACAGTCGCAGATTTTTTAATTAGCTGACCAAAATTTTCTAAAAGACTGATCACTACGGTATGAAAATTATCACAGTCCCAAAGCCATACAAAAATAGATTTTGTACGTTTTTTCGGTACGTGTATGGCCAGCTTTAAAGGAGCAGTTCAGTGTAAAAATGAAACTGGGTAAAATAGATATACTGTGCAAAATAAAAAATGTTTTCAATATAGTTAGCTGGCAAAAATGTAATCTATAAGGGCTGAAGTGGGAAAATGCCTAACATAATGGCCAGAACTCTACTTCCGTCTTTACAGCTCTGTAAGCTCTGTAGCAGTCAGTAACCAATCAGTTACTTGAGGGGGCCATATGTGACATAGCAGTTCATTTATTATCATTTGAATTTACAGCTCTGTAAGCTCTGTAGCAGTCAGTAACCAATCAGTTACTTGAGGGGGGCCACATGTGACATAGCAGTTCATTTATTATCATTTGAATTTACAGCTCTGTAAGCTCTGTAGCAGTCAGTAACCAATAAGTTACTTGAGGGGGGCCATATGTGACATAGCAGTTCATTTATTATCATTTGAATCTGACCTGTGTTCTCACAAACTAACTGAAGAGTTATGTCCCATGTGTCCCCCCTCTAAAGTCACTGACTAAAAAGTTAGAGAGCTGAAAGCAGGAAGTAGAGTTCTGGCTATATTACATTTTTGCCTAAAATATATTGCAAATATTTTTATTTTCCGCAGTCTATTCATTTTACCCAGTTTCATTTTTACACTGAACTGTTCCTTGAAGCTTCTGCCAGTACCACTACTTCTGGGAGACAATTATACAACCCAAGTATATAAGTGCGAGTTTTAATGCAGTTTCCAAGCATAAGCCCGTTTTTAAAGTAATTATGTGTTCAATTTAGCAAAAATAATAAAAAAAACAAAACGCCAGGCATTGTTCATTTGCAAGGTACTTTCATATTCATGAAAGACAACTTATTCTTCTCGTTTCCTTTTAACCATCTATACACTTGAGGTTGCTAAAAACACAAGGCTGTCACCGGGCTGCCAGTGAGAAACCTTTCAGCCAATGGCAGAGAAGCACCATGCAGCGAGCTGATTTATTAGTATACAGCTGGTAGGCGCAGCCTTACCTGTGTCCGTGACAACACGGAAGCATGTCCAGTAGGCTAATTGCTAAGCGCTGAGTGACCGCTCCTTTGGCCAATCAGTACACGGGAGCGCGTTTTGTGTCAGTTTAGCCCGTGGTGCGGTTTCGTTGAGATGTCTTTACCCAGGGGGCTTAATAGCCGGCTCGCTGCTATTCTTCTGTGGTTGTTATGCGATGTGTCGTGGGGAGCCTATCTTGCAGATGAACTCGATGCCCGTCCAGGGTTGGCAGCATTGGCTGCTCGCAATCGAAGGAGCTTGGAACAGAACAGGACGCCGGCAGTCGATGGAACTTGTCAGGAGAAATGGGCCTTTCAGGGCGCTCTGGAAAACGATACACACACGGTGCGAACTGCAGACAGGGTTGGGAAATACAACTGGGGATGGTAATGAGTACGATGAGGTTCTAACAATGCAGGTGCCAGGGGTTTCGCTAAGGCTGAAACGATTTGTAGCAACAAAGTGAACCTGGCGTTCGAGATGACAGATGATACACATCTGATGGCGAATATATATTTTCGCCAATGCACAATGTGTCATTTGAGTTGTAATTGGGGTAGATTAGCCACCATAGAATGTCAGAGAATCTTTGTGGCTGCTGCAGAATGTTGTTAACAAAATACAAGGGAGCTAAAGCACACAGGGCTGTAGAGCATGCAGCAATTTAACATGTACATATTTATCATGACATGTTTGAGTGCTTCTTAATGAGTAAGCTGACTGATTCCATTTCATTCAACCTGGTTGTACCCACTAGCATTTATATCTGCATTTTAGTGCAGTTATATTTCATTGTGTTTCAGCATGCTTCATTTGTTACACCTCTGCATAGAAAGTTCAATAAGGGCCCATACACACATGTTTATGATTTCATTTGTGTTTAATTTATTATGAGTTTTATGGTATAGGAAAAAGTCGGATAAATGAAACCAGTTTTCTGTTACTGTACTGAAAGGAGGGTACCGAAAATTCAACTTGAACCCAAATAGGAACACACCTTTAAACATCTGTGTGTAAGGGCCCTTATATACGCTTATAAAAATGTTCATCTTTGATTTTCCTTTAATTTAACCCCACCCTCAGCCAGTGCAGTAGAGACATAAATAGTTAGGGATCTTTTGGTTCATACCCACACTCTCTTTTTTTTTTTTTTCCCCTGTTAAAGGTTCAGTGCTTTGGCATAAGTGGCTGCTACACCTTGCCATGCCTTTATATGTGTATGAAGGCTCTTGGGCATATATATGAAAGAGTGAATATCCTGTACCATTCTATGGGATTTCTTGTAGCATATCTATCAATAGTCGAACTTAAAAGTTCACCCCTTGATATGTCTTTTAAAATCCTCTAGAAATGGATTGAAAGAGGAGGAATTTTACATTGGCTTGCTGTGCCAAACTCTAGGTTCACTCTTTGATATGCCAACATATCTTAAATGGTAGGGGGAAAAAACCCACAGATTTGTGCTTTAAAAGTGGATCCCCCAATTTGTATGTACAAATCACTGGCTTGGTTAGTCCCATGGTCTGCTTCCCTTATTGTTATATGGGCATTATAGAATGCTATAACAATAACCAGGAAAGTTAAGCTATTACATTACAGAGAAAAACTGTTACTATTGTTATGATTAACCACAAACTTACTTTATGGCAATTGGTATTTAATTAATTTAACTGTTTCTCTGTATACTGGTCTCCCTAATAAAGAACTGTTTGTTGGTAGGTATAGATCCTTTACCATTTGAGTACTACTGTACTAGCTGATGGGTGCTCTGTTCCTTAAGCAGTTTTAATATTATCCTGTTTGAATGTATTCTTAGACAGTGGCTGTTTTCATAGAAAAACAATTAACAGGGCAGCCACCCTGAGAAATGCCTCCCCAGTTAGTTGGATTATTTTAATCCAATAGCCCTTTAGATTGGCTTGATTTTAATTAATTTTTTTTAACATTTTCAGCCTTCATATTCCAATATTACCATTATGCAACCATTTATTATGTTGCTAAGAGCTGCAGAACAGTAAAAGATATGTATATCATTTAAAAAAAAATAGAGAAATAATAAATACTAAGCATACATTGTCAAAGAATATTTACCATATTATAAGGTGAAATGCCACTTTAAGAACAACTCTGTGTATATGCTTACCTGTTGTTATGAACCTGAAAATCCAGTTTGACAGGTACTGTGCAACAGGTATTCTCTACCAGTGACCTTCACATGGGCGCTGTCCCCTATGCAGTGTGTTTACAGTTGGATGATTTATGGATGGTAAAAAAAGCTGCTGAATGCATCACATAACTTATTATTAAAGAGTGCTTTAAGGAAACTCTTGTGATGAAACTGTCTTTAACACATTACTGATCTGTTGGCCAGAATGCCATAATGGCAATTTTATTAATAGGGAGAGAATAGTAGAAGTAGGGGAAAAAAGTTAATGTGTAACCTGAAATATCCTCTGTGAAAAAATAAGGAGTGAAGAGTTGCAAAAATAAATACATTTACTGGAATCATCCAATGTTTCAGCCACTAAATGTAACATTTCTTAGGGATTAAAACCAAACCTCTGGGTGTTTATTTCTGAGGAAGGCAAATTTAGTAACCAAAATGCGGGGTCTTTGTTTTTTTTGTTATGTTTATAGTGCGGCGCTTTTTTGATCTATTACAGTTGTTACTGTTACAGTTCTTACTGACACCTATAGACTTGATTTGGTTAAGGCAGTGCTCCTTATTTGACATGTTACATAGAAACATTTCCAGTCAGCTGATACAATATGCAAATAAGAAATTGCAGAGATGCCATTGCAGTACTTATGTATTTAAATGCATATTTGACATGCCCCAAATATCCCATTTATGTCTCCAGTCATACAGTCAAACACTGCCTGATAAATGGGTGCATATTCAGTTGTGTGGTTTCCTATATAGTGCGAGTTCAAATACTTACTTAAAAAATAGTTTTTCTATGGAACAAGTTAAATTAGAGCTAGCAAAAACTGAAAGTTAGTCTCTGTTGAAATTTTTGTTTGTACCGTAAAGTATTACTGACACACAACTATTAATATACATTAAACGTTACCTATAGGTTAATTTTTATCTGAGAGATCAGCTTTTTCTAAACTTGACAGTCCTGCCAACCTGACTGTCCCTTCTCAGCCTGTGAGTCATAGAGAAATATGGGGGATCAGATAGGTAATGTTAAAGCATTAGGCAAATACTTTTAAAGGAGAAGGAAAGGCTAATAAAGAGTTAATCTAAAGCTGCAGGCATACCTTCAGTTGTCTCAGTAGTGCCCTTAAATCTCCCCATATTTCTCCCGTTCAGATTATCAGAAGCCAAACGGGAAGAAAAAGCGCTGAGCTGTGTAAAGAAGATTCCTATAATGCTTCGCTCCTGCACAGACACCCAGACCAAGTGAACATGCTCAGTTAGTAAGACTATGGGGCCGATTCATTAAAACACGAGTTTGAATCCCGAATGGGAAAAATTCGGATTGGATACGATAATTTCTGAAGATCGCAAATATCACGAAAATGCTTACGAAAAATTCGTATTAGTCACGATACTATCGTATTGGCGATCCGAAAGTCACAAAATGTTCATATCGAACGATTGTAAACAGCGGCAAAACCTTTCCGAATTTTTCGCTCGGGTGTACGCAAAAGTCACACGAGTCGAAAAAATCAGCGAAAATACGTTTGGCGCGTTCGTGTCTTAATAAATCTCCCCCTATGAGTCAGCTTCCTGCTGATTGGCTCAGACCCACATTCCTAAGGGGGGGGGGGAGTGAGTTCCTAGCATTCTTGAGGGAGGGGGAGCAGGAGAGAGCAGAGAGCTGCGTGTCTCTGGCACATGAATTTCAGACACAAGAAATCTTTTCACAGAGAAGTCAGTGCAGCTTTTCTGTGAGTGCTTATGGCTGTATTTACATTCTGATCAAACTTACTTAGTTTTTACCTTTCTTTCTCCTTTAAGGCTAATGTCCCACAGAGAGATATTTTTACAAAAATGAGTTCTAGTGACAAGTCACTCGTTTTGTATCTACATAGAGAAGAATATAAATCGGCAGTACCTAAACTGACGATATTACTTCAAATCGCTTATTGCTCCAAATCGCTATGAGACCCGTTTTCAAACGATTTTACAAAGAAATCATTGTCATTCAAAAGTATTGGAATCACTGAAAGTAAAACCCACTGAGCTGCAATTTCCCCTTTGCACGTAGGGGTATATTTATCATGTTGTGTAAAAAGTTGCCCAGGGCAACCAATCAGCAATTAGATTTCAACAGTTATCTGATTGGCTGCTATGAGCAACATCACCAGTAATGCTTCACTCCACTTTTTGCACACCATGATAAATATACCCCTAAATGTAATTTCTAATTGTGGGCGGGGAATATGACACCTGGATTTGTGGGAAATAGAATCGCTCCATTGTTGAAATCTCTAGTAATCACTTGTTAGGAAAAGATGAGTGACTTATCTCTGGAACTTGCTTTTTAAAAATCACAGCCACTAAATTTCCCTGTGGGACATTAGCCTAAGGCAAATTTGCAATACCATGCAAATATAAGAGATTATGAGAAATGTAAAAAAGGTTTAATTTCTTTTGTCAGTATCTCTTTAATATCTGGCTTACAATTGTCTTGTGCATTTACTAATACTTTATATGGGGAAAATAAACATCACTGAGTTTGAATTTAGCGGTAATTGTCTCACTGATTTTAGATATCTGGATTGCTGTCATTTAGCACAACAGCATCAAAGTTTTTACCCTTTATCCCTAATACTGCTGCTTTTTTATTTAAAAACAGGGGAACTTAATACACTGAATGCCAAGATATTCTAAATATGGTGTAGTACCTGTATAATTGGATTATAATTGTATAACAGTATTAAAAAGCAGTGTCGGGCTGGGACCCCAGGGGCCCACCAGAAAACCCCAAACCATGGGCACATTCTCCAAACTATTTTTCTTCCTCTTCTCATTTAACCTTTTTGTTCTACAAGTCTATTTTATTTACATGCTATAATCTACTCCTCAATCTCCTTGTTTCCAAGCAAAAAAAAAAGGGAATGACCATGGAATAGGCCACTGACCCCTGCAGGGCCGGATTTAACTTCGCGGCGCCCCGAGGCCGCCCCCGCCCCCCCCACGAGTGCGCATGCGCAATTGCGCGGCGCCCTCTCCCCCTGAGTGCGCATGCGCAATCGCACATTTAAACTCCCATACGGAGCAGTGGGGAGAGGTCCCGACTGCTCCGTATGGGAGCCAAATTTTAAAATTCTGTTGCGGCGGGGCGGCATGCCGCCCCTAAACTTGTGCCGCCCTAGGCCCGGGGCAGCATGCTGCCCCTAAACTTGTGCCGCCCCTAAACTTGTGCCGCCCTAGGCCCGGGCCTTTGTGGCCTTTCCACAAATCTGGGCCTGGACCCCTGGGCCCACCGGGAGATTTACTGGTATTCCTGTGGGCCAGTCTGACACTGTTAAAAAGTTTTGGAGACAGAGAAAATGTTGATGGTAGTGTCACTTTAATGCTTTGTTTAATTTACAATACCTATTGTTTCTTAATTCTAAGTCAATATTTGCATGGCAGTAGTTTGTTTTTGTTTTTATACAGCTTTTTCCTAGGCTTGAACAATTTAATTTGAGTGAACCTGAAGTAGTGCCAGCTCAGATACCTAGAGAAATAGCTTTTCCTTGGAGCTAGCTATGTAGATAGAGGTGCACGATTTCCTAATGCTTCCAAGCTAGTTATATAGGCAGTATATAGTGCTGCTTTTCTATACTGTCTGTTCTACCAGTAGTAGAATTTTAAAGGAACAGTAACACTAAAAAATAAAAATGTTTTAAAATAATTAAAATATAATGTACTGTTGCCCTGCACTGGTAAAAGTTGTGTGTTTGCTTCAGAAAGTCTACTGTAGTTAATAGAAATAGCTGTTGTGTAGCCATGGGGGCAGCCATTTAAATTGAAAAAAGGAGAAAAGGCACAGGTTACATAAGAAGATAACAGATAAACTGTGTAGAATACAATGGGAATCTATGCTACTTATCTGTTATCTGCTTAGTAACCTGTGCCTTTTCTCCTTTTTTCAATTTAAATGGCTGCCCCCATGGCTACACAGCAGGGTATTTATATAAACTGTAGTAGTGTTTATGAAGCTAACACACAACTTTTACCAGTGCAGGGCAATAGTACATAATATATTAATTATTTTTATACACTTTCATTTTTTTGTGTTACTGTTCCTTTAAGGTAAGGGTGATAGGTCTGCTTTAATTGCTTATTGAATCAGGGGGATTATCTTTGCAATAGTAATATAATTGCAAGAACTAGTTTGCCTTGTTTAGCCCAAGAAGTAACAAAACCATTAGATTTTTTGTGATTAAAACAAGTGGCAAAAAGCATGTTCAGCACAAATCCTATTTATTTAACTGCGCACATATAGCTTTGCTATGCTTGCCCTTAGACTGACATGCAGTCATGATTGGATTGTATTCCATTATTGTTTATATTCACGCCATCTTCTATTTGTTCTAACTTGTTTAATGTATACTTCCTTTAAAAAAAAAAAATAAGCTCACCGAATAGGACTTCTTCTTTTTGCCTCTTCTTTTAATTAAGACATATTTATGGATTCTTTGTTATTCTTTGCACTAAACATGAAAATGAAATGATTTTTAATTTTCAACCTCCTGTTCTGAAAAGAAGCCACTTCCTGATTTTGCTAAGCAGAAGAAAAGCTCGCAAAACAAACTTACCAGTCCACATATACGCTTTCTGTAAAATTAGCTGATTCTTTTTTCAAAGCCTAAGAAAGGCTTAAGTTCTCATTTGCGAAGCCCAAGGGCACAAGAGCATACCCCTTTAATGCCTTCTTACCTGGGATTACTGTTCTCTGTGCTGAGTCCTGGATCAAAAATCTCCTGCTGCTCCCTACCTTTTGCCTTTGAAGAGGGCAGGAGTAGAGATGCCTATGTACCCCCCGTCATCAATACAGTGCTGACTGCAGGCAGGGCTGTATTAGTGAGGGGAGCGCAGAGGGGGAAATGTGGAGTGTGTTCAGTGAAATATAAACTAATTCTCCCATTGTGCCTTATAATGGCAAAATAGGAAAATATTTTTGTTTTTTTAAAGAATTGGCAGATTAAGTAGCTTCTATGAGTAATAAAGTAAATCATACTGAATAATACTGAATCCAGTGCTACCCTGCAGTTCGAATTATTCTTAACTTATGTGTATATGTTTTTTTTTTTTCCTAGTGCCAGTTTGACCTTAGTGGCGAACTTTCTCTGATGTGGATTGGTGATGGAACTGGGGTAAGCTATTTATTATAATATATGTATAAAATGTAAACATAATCTGCATCACTGTATAGCGCAGACTTCTCTGGAAAGGGACGGTAAAAATGATGCTAGAAGCCACGGGTATACCAAGGGCACTGGCTAGATGCTACTGCATGGTTGTAGGCAGGTTTACCCCACATTTCTATTCAAGCCTCGATGTGGGAAAACATATGGTTGGTGATAGGGTGCCACTGAGTGGCTGGAGGTTATACTGACCGCTTGTTATATTTTTTGTGGATTGCACATATAAGTAGTTAGAACTGTCACATTGTATCTTGTGTCACCAGCTTTTTTAAGGAGCTGTAGTCCAGCCTGTAATTTTAACCATATTAGTTTGAGTTGACATTTTTTAATTAGGGTTATGATTTAAATGCAAACTTTACAGGTGGTCAGATATGAAGGATGGTAGGGTGCAATCTTGATGTGTAATAATTTTTTCTTCTTTATTCTTTTGGTAATGTATTATTTGCCTTTAGTAACTTCACTTATAACTATTGCTTAGAGATGTCACATGTGACAACTTTAAAATATTAGTATAACCTGTATGAGTATGACTTGTATAAAAGCGCTCGATCTTGTGAAATCTTAATCTGAAGGGGGGCCTGGCCACATAGAGAAAGAAGTTACGTAAATTTATGTAACGTCTGCAAAAACCACTGTGACTTGCTTAGGTACTTACGTAACTTACATAGAAGCTTTTGTAACCTACGTATTATGCAATAACAATGCAGAGAAGCTGGCAGGGTTGACCTCCATAGACTACCAATTTCAGACTGAACTAAATGACTTATTGGCACATTAATTAATCTTTTTTACTATTCATCTAAACTATTTATTACAGAGTAACAATGTCTATATTGTGAAGGTGGACAGGAATTAGGGTAAATGCCACTGACCCCTAAATAACTGATTGACATATTAGCACATTAATTACACAGTAACATAGTAAGTTAAGTTGAAAAAAACACCCATGTTCAGTCTTTTATGTCTATATATAACCTGCCTAACTGCTAATTGATCCAGAGGAAGGCAAAAAAAACCCCATGTGAAGCCTGTCTATTTTTCTGCAGAGGGGGAAAAAATTTCCTTCCTGACTCCAAGATGACAATCAGACCAGCCCCTGAATTAACTCCTATTATGAGCTATCTTCCATAACCCTAAACTTTCCTCATATCATATCAACCTTCTTATCATCATCACCCCTTAAGCACATCTTCTCCAGTGTAAACAACCCCAACTTGGCCAGTCTGTGTTCATAACTTAGACTTTCCATACTTTTTACCAGCTTAATTGTCCTTCTCTGGACCCTCTCTATTTAATAATATCCTGTTTGAGCGCTTGAAACCAAAACTGCATAGCATATTCTACATTGGGCCTTACCAGCGCTCTGTAAAGTGGGAGAATATCCCCTTCCTTCTGAGAATCTATGCTTTTTTTAAAACGAGTCAAAACCTTGTTCGCTGTAGCAGCTGCTGCCTGGCATTGATTGCTACAGCCAAGTGTTTTTTTTTTTATCTACAAGGACTTCAAGGTCTTTTTCCATTATGGTTTGTCTAGTGCAGTCCCATTAAAGGTATAAGTGGCTTGCATATTTTAATATCCTAGGTGCAAGACCGAACATGAAAACTCGTCTGCCACATAGCCACCCTCATTTATTTTTGGATGTACACACATAACCTTGACAGGACTTTCTGAATATCATTAGCATGGAATCCAGCTTTTAAATTGTTGCTAATTATTTGCACTTGCCAAACATTTGAGTCAGTAATTTTACTGGCAAAATACCTTCCTCTCCTCTATGCTACCATAATAACAACACTTTATTTCCTTAGATTATACTTGTTTTGACCACATTTCGGATACCCCTGTTTGTCATGACATATACACAGTCTAAACTGTATAGGAGGTAAGAATGTATGTATATCTTTATTTATAAAGCACTGTACAGTAGAATAGATTAATACAACAGGGGGTTAAAATAATTAATAAATACAAAGTATAACAATAAACACAAGGTACAGTTGCAATAATTTAAGAATCAAAGAGACAAGAGGATGGAGGTCCCTGCCCCGTAGAATTTACAATCTAAATGGGAGGGGACACAAATAGGAGAATAATAAATACTGCAGGTTACAGTGGGTGACACTGCAATATAAGTGCTAGTTCCCAGATCAGGTGCTGTGCTAGTGCTTCAATAGGTAGTCTTTAAATTTAGTTTTAAAAAGACTAGGGGAAGATTCTCTCCGGAAGAAATCAGGCAGGGCATTCCAAATGTAAGGAGCAGCAAGGCAGAAAGGTTTAAGGCGGGAAACAGCAGTAGTCGGGGTGGGGCGCAACCAAGCGTTTCCTCTGTGAGGAGCGGAGGAGGCGGCCAGGAATGTACGGAGACACAATAGAAGAGATGTAGTAAGGCACAGAGAAATTGAGGGCTTTGAAAGTTAAGAGATGGAGTTTGTAAGATATTCTTTGTTTAATGGGAAGCCACGATAAAGACTTTAGCTGTGGAAGGGCCTGAGCTCTCCTAGATGTTAGTTAGTTAGTGTTAGCCATATTTTACATTTTTTACCAGCAATTTTACATGTTTTACCAGCAAGCAGTGACTAAAGGTGTTTTAAAAAAACACTTTTTTTCTTATATTCTTCACTAGCAATGATTATGGAAAAACCTTCCAGGATGTTACATCTCTCATCAACCATACTTACATTCATTCTGAATTTGGCATGGCTATAGGGCCTGACAACTCTGGCAAGGTAAGAGAAGCTCTGGGGGGTTATAAATACATATTCCTCACTGCTGTTTTGTTTTGGAAAGAGAGATGCCATTAGAATAAGGCCAGATACATAGACGTGAATGTGTTGTTTCAAAGAATACCTTAAGGGGGATGGTAAATGCAAGGCAGTTTGCATTTATTAATATAGTAAAGCACAAGGCTTTATTAAAGGAAAAGTAACACTAAACTTTTTTAAGTAAAAAAAGCAATTCTACCCTGCACCAATAACTGCCCTATCCTGCAAACCACTTAGTATTTTAAATGCTTTAGTAGAAAATACCTGCTAAAACTTGGCTTCCTGTCAATTGAACTACGGCAATAAGGCGAAGGAAGGAGCTGCAACCACTATGCGACGATTGATTGATCGAGCCTAGCCTGACTCCTTCCTATACAGAAAGAAGGTAGGCTGGATCGATCGATCGTCGCATAGTGGATGCAGCTCCTTCCTTCGCCTTATCGCCGTAGTTCAATTGACAGGAAGCCAAGTTTTAGCAGGTATTTTCTATTAAAGCATTTAAAATACTAAGTGGTTTGCAGGATAGGGCAGTTATTGGTGCAGCGTAGAATAGCTTTTTTACTTAAAAAAATGTAGTGTTACATTTCCTTTAAGGTTTATCTGAACCTGGTAATGCTTTTAGTATTGCCAAAATAACAGTTCAGGAATGTGTGTTCACTTAACTGCTTATATTTACTCATTATATCTGTCTTGTGCTCTATAAGGATTTGTTCTTACCAGCAAATTAAATCTTTAAAGGGGCTTTGGGTCCTACATTGCAGTACACCCATTGCTCTTGTTTTATTTTAGAAAGAGAGACACCATTAGAACAAGGCTAGGCGTGAACATGTTGTTTCAAAGAGTGTGTGATATTTTAGGAAATAGCATGTTAAACAAGTTTGGATGGCATGTTGGTAAATTTGTTATAATATTATGCATTTCCTTTCTTGGCTCTTAGGTCATCCTGGTTGCTGATGTTTCTGGTGGTAGCAAAGGTGGCCGTATATTCAGATCCTCAGACTCTGCACAGATCTTTGTTCAAACAGATCTTCTATTTCATCCCCTGGTATCAGTCTCTTACAGCACAGAAAATTCTAACTTCCTGTTGGTGCTTAGTGTTGATGTGAGTTTATATGTAGTGTTTGAAACAAAATCTTGCATAAGTGATGTGTTTTTACAGTCATGAAGGTTTATATATTTTTCTAAGAAACTTTATAATACTCAGGTTACCAGTGCTAGATATAGATTTTTTAATGTTTTCTTTGTGTTTAAGATATAGTACTGCCACAAATGTTTGGATTAATAAAAGGGCACATCCAGCATCAGCATGGATAACTGCTTGGGCAGTTAGTAGCATAATATAAAACGTAACTGCCTTTGACTGTTAGTTAATCATATAACCCATTTTACATTATATGTGGTAAATATGTGACCTGTAAGAATCTACTTAGCATGTGTGTCTGCAAACACAACAAATGTCCAGTTGTAGCATAGATCAGAGTATAACAGTTAGGTATGGTATAGGTATGGGAAATGCTCTGCTTACCGGAATACAAATAAGTGTCCAGCACTTCAAATAGAATATACCCCAGAGATCAGCTTGTAAAAGACAGTCTTTAGTCAAGATATTGGTGAGTTTTATTCTAAGTATAACCCAGCTGCAGTTATTTATGATTAATTGCTCTGCCTATAAAGTACAAACCAATGCTCAAAAATGCTGATTGTCCACAAGTTATTTATTTTGTAAACCACTATGTCAAGTTTTCGTAAATTTGTTTTAGTCAATAAAATGTACTTATTTATATATTGTTAGTTTGGGTTATGGATTTCAAGAGATTTTGGAGAAACGTGGAAGGAAATCCATCAATCTGTGTGTTCTGCAAAGTGGTAAGTAACAAAGAATTAATCCTGATAATGAAAATATTGAGTCAAAAGAATAGATGCATAGAAAGGATACCTGCACAATGACACAGTCTCATTTACCTTCTGTACTTTTTCATTATATTTAAATTGCTTTTTTGGATTGCCTTTATACCAATATGTAGTTACATACCTAATAGTTTAGGTTTAATGCACATCCATCAAAAAACAGATATACTTGCATTTTATTATTAAAATGTTGGCAGTTTTGAGCACACATTTCTCTCTTGATCTTCAGTTGCATCTGTAAGTTGGTCCCTTTTATGCAACTGAAGACAAAAATACAGTGACTTTCCAGTATCGAAAGGGTATTGAGGCAAGCAAAAACCTCCTAATTAATATTCACATTGAGCGAACTCAAAAAAATTATAATAATGTTCTCCAACTATTTAGTGCTTTTAGTGCTTGCCAAAATTGCTGGTGGGTGCAAGCCCAATGATTCTAAGTGCTTCTTACATAGAAAATGTTCTGATTCCAAGCTCCTTCTCATTTTACCTTTGATTACCAGTAATCCTCTTTGTCTAGTGAAGGTGTGGATTTGTAGTACAGAAATCATCAACGGATAACATGCAATTTACCTAGGGTAATGCAGAGGATTGTTTGGAAGACTTATAAAATGGCAGTGTACTTTGCTGTACAAACCCAGAGCTGGTTTATTTGTTAAGAGGAGAGCTGGCCTGTAGTTCAAGTTTATTGATTTGTCGGGTATTGTCATTTTAAAGTTACATAACTTTAAGGATGTGTCTGAATTGAAAACCTGTCAAAAGCACTGGTGTGTGGCTAAATCAGTCATAAGCTGAATTTGTTACAAAATATGAGTCAAAATATTGGCTTTTGTGTGGGAGACCAGTTAAATACAGCTGTGGTCTGGTGGTATTGTTTAAAAATTCAAGCAATGAAAAATGTGAACATAAACGAGTAAAGGATTTTGATACTCTTAAGATTATTGTTTCTCGGTCATTCTTAGGTGCTGAGGTAGAAATTCCATTTATTATATTTATGGTATGTCATTAGGATACATACAGTATTCATAAATGCATTATCTAGGAACTACTTGAGTTTTCATTATAAAAATGATTCCCTAATTCTGGGGGGATAGAAGAAACCAAAAGTGCTAGTAATGGTTATCCCTTTAAACTGTTTAAGGTACAGTATTAAGGTGTCCATTAAGGAGAACTAAACCTTAAAAATGAATATGGATATATTATTCATTTTATATATTATATTATTATAATATACCTGTCATAGAAGCTCCCCATCTTGGAGTGTCTGTGACACTCACATGTTCAGTGTGCTCTGGGCAGCTGTTGAGAACCTAAGCTTAGGGGTTGTCTCAAATTATGCAGCAGAAAATGATATTAATTTGTCATGTAAGATAATGCTACAGGGCTGATTCTGTTTGCATTGCCTTGTAGTTATAAAATGTATTATTTACTAATCAGCCTTATATTGTGACATTTATATTCTGTATATACAATATACTATGCATCGGCAACTGACAGCAGGACAGAGCATGTGCAGTGAATCAGCAGAAAAAAAGGTGGGGAGCTACTGGGGACATCTTTGGAAGCACAGATCTTCCCTGCTAAAGGGCTTTGGTGCCTTGAGGTGCTACAGAAGCCCAAAACATAATGTACAACATTTTTGCCCTCCTTCTTAAATTAGGCTTTACTTCTTTTTTTAAAGGTACCATTTACCATGTGATGTCTGTAAAGGAGGTTAATGATATTTTGTAACTGTGTATCTACAGGGCAGCTGGAAACACAATTCACTTTACCACAGCTAGAAACAACTCCTGTAGTAAGTATGCTAGTTATAATCCTGAAGCACTGGATTTTCTGGTTACTAAATTTGTACATTGCACAAGTGTGTGTACAAAGATGGGAAATCTTCATATGTTTCTCACTTTATAGTAACAGCATTCTTAAATAAATGGCATAATGCATCTCTAAGTCATCCTTTTAATAAAAGAAAAACAGAAAGTCTGGAGAATACATAAGTTAATATCACCAATGTCTTCATTTTCTTGCATCAGAAGCAGACTTCCGATTAATGACTTTGAAGAGAACATCAGATTTTGGGCAAACTTTTCGGGTGCTAAAAGAACGTGTCCACTCCTTTGGACTGTGGGGTCGTTTTTTGCTTGCTTCTGTAGTGGAGTTGGTGAGTAGGGGCAAAGATGTTTGGAGATCTAGGGGCATATTTACTAAAATAGAAAATATCCCTTTTGGTGCTCCAATTCTGTTTCACCACTATTTTTCACCAAAAGTGATTTTACCAGGTCCAGACAGGGGAACTATCATTTTAAAGGTGCAGCAGCTATATTATCAGCTCATTATCTACATCATATCCTTTATGCTAATATCCCCCATATATTATTGCATTAATTTGCTAGCATTATTAACCATTACAATTCTGTGGGGTGATTTTAAGTCTTTGCCATCTCTGTAACAATATTTGCCATTTGAACAATATGCTGGCATAAATACATGTATTTTTTTTTAAGCACACCCTTCACCAAAATAACAGCCCTGGGTGCAGGTCAAAAAATTGACATATAGAGAAAGAGTACCGCACACTCAGGGACTTGAAAAAGAAAAAAAATTTATTGAAAAAACTCTGTTTCAAGTACAAACAGTACTCTTCTTCAGGGACAAACCAACAGATTGAATGCAAACACACAATTTAAGTACCCGCCCACAAAAATGGTGCCAAAAAGTGACCCTGGTAACCATAGCAACCACTGTAAACAAACAGCATGGAGAAAAGAAGCAAAAAGAGGCAAAGAAATATAATAAAATGGAGTGAAAATAGGTGAAACTATAGTGTTTCAGTTAAGTGTAAGTGGTTATTAGGTTTAGACACATGTATCAAGTGAAAGAATGTTGCAAGAAGTATCTAAACATTAAAGTATAGGGAACAAGTTTCATACAACATATCAGACATAAACAGAGCAACAACAGCAGGACTCAAGGCAAATCAGGTAAGACTAGTATCGAATCGCCCACATAAACTCCTAAAGGACATCATGCGTGTCTGAAACACTGTAACAGTGTGTGGTCTCTCAATCATCATTTGGAGCGAATTGCGTCATTTGCATAAGCAGTGCCCAATCATGGACGCACCAAATCACTATTTTATATATAGTAAATATGCTATGATGCCTAGAAAACTTGTCTAGCACATTGACACAGACTTCAGCAGAGAAAGACAAACTGGAATTTAAAAGTTTAGTAAATATGCCTCCTAGAAATAAGGATTAGAGAGAAGCCAGTAAATAAACCTACTTCCTCAAATCTCTCTCTTGTTATAGGATGGACTAAAGAGGAAAATTCATGTTTCTCAGAATCAAGGGAATACATGGAATGTGGCTCAGCTGCCAGCTGTGACATATGAACAATTCTACTCTGTGTTGGCAGCTACCGATGACATGGTGTTTATCCATGTGGATGATGAAGGAGGTGAGCTGAAATATATAATAAAAAAAAAAAAAAAAAAAATATATATATATATAACGCAATTTATAGTATTTACCATTATGGAAAATTATAAGTGATTTATGGCAGGCAGTGGGTCTTTTAAATAGTATTACAAATAATGTCAGCCATGCAGTCAAATCTGTGATTGTGACTGTACAGATATGGGACCTGGAATCCAGAATGCTCAGGACCTGAGGTTTTCCAGATAAGGGATCTTTCCATAATTTTGATCTTCATAACTTAAGTCTGCTAAAAATCATTTAAATATTGAATAAACCCAATAGGCTTGTTTTGCCTCCAATATGGATTAATTATATCTTAGTTGGGATCAGGTGCAAGGTACGGTTTTATTATTACAGAGAAAAGGAAATCATTTTTAAAAATTAGAATTATTTGCTTATAATGGAGTCTATGGGAGATGGCCTTTCCGTAATTTGTAACGTTCTGGATAAGGGATCTCATACCGGTACAAGGTGAAAAAAGCAAAGAATTTTAAAATCGGCCAAAGACATCAAAGCTGTATGGTAACAAGTCTAATCAAGGGACTTTGTGTTTACTGTATTTTGTGTTTTTTACTGAATTCGTTTAATTTTTTTTTTCAAGTTAATACATAAAACCAATGTATGCATATAATAACAAAATTAGGACATATTTCTTTCTTTAGGAGGGCGGTGATGCTGCTGTAGGCTTTTATTGTGATTGACTTCCTTATAACCTCTCTAATTTCTCAGCATGTTCACAGAAGGGCCAAAGGTTGCATTTTCCAGCATCATGACTCCTTAAGGGAGGTAGTTTTACTCATAGCATGAGGGTTGCAAAAATAATTTTGAGAGAAAATGTTCTTTTTACCCTTTGTATATTTTTCATTTGCATTTTTTTAAAATTTATGTTGGAATTAACTTTTGGTATTTCCTACAGACACTGGATGCGGTACTATATACACATCAGATGACCGCGGTATTTTATATTCAAAATCACTGGAGCGCCATCTGTATACAACAACAGGAGGGGAGACTGATTTTACCAATGTGACATCCTTGCATGGAGTCTTCATTACCAGTGTTCTTTCTGAAGGTTAGGCTACGAGGATGCATGACACTTTTTAAAATTTGTTTTTGGGTGGCCCGTATTTCCTTTTATCTAGGGATCATAGCCTGTTTGATGAAAATTGATTTTTTTTTTTTAAAGGAAATAAATTTTTTATTATTTTTTGGCTCCCACTAGACAACTCTATCCATTCTGTGATCACTTTTGATCAGGGGGGTGAATGGAGTCCCCTAAGGAAGCCTGAAAACGCACAGTGTGACTCAACAGCTAAAGATAAGGAGCAGGTGAGATATATTTTCTTTCATACTATAGGCTTTTACCATCTTGGTGCTACAGCACATGGAGCGTTTGCTCCACTTCGCTCTGCCTGTAGTTTTCAGTTAGACGGCGAGAAGCGGATCCACTCTAATACACCCCTATTTTTAGCTGCATTAGGGCTGTGACAGATGGGTAGATTAAGTCGCTGTGCAACTAATCTCCCCAATATGCCATCCCTTCGGCTAGAATGTAAATCGCTGGTGGGATGGCATAAGTGGCGCCGAAATCACCAAAGTTTCCTCTCAAGCGTAGCGACTAATCCTCCTCGTCTGTCACAGCCCTTAACAGACACAGCTTTTGCCATGGAACATAGTCGAAGCATAGATCATCCCAAAAATGTCTTTCGCTGCCTGCTGACAACATTTTAAAGTGATACTGACGCCAAAAAATTTCTTTTAAAAACATGAACCTATTTCCAAACCTACCTATAGGTCATGCTGACTGTTTTTTCCTAAAAGTCCTGTTTCTCTACATAAATCCTACTGAAGATCCTGAACCCGACTGTCTGGCACCCCGACTGTAGCTTCTCAATCTGTCAAAAGGACTACGTCATAAACTGGGAGGATTCAGCTTGCTGTTTGCTTCAAAGAGTTCCCCCTCCCTCCCTCGCATTGTGAACTAGATAGCAGGCAGGCTTGATCTTTTCATTGCCTGTCTGCTTCAAAGGGCTGCCCCCCCCCCCTTCTGCTGTCCCGTGTCTGCTTGCTTCTAAGGCTCTCCCTCCCCATTACACATAGACAACAGAGCTGAGCTTGTCACACACCGGCTGAAAGCAGAAGGGGCGTTGCAGGTTTGTGATTGGGCATATTTATTCACTTGGGAGGCATTTAAATTAAAACCCGGAAGAGGGGAACAAACATGGCTGCTCTGTGGGTCTGTAATTTGTGCTACCATAATTATGAAGCGAAAAAACCTTGCAGACTTAGTTTAGGAATTTAAAGCTGATACAAATTAAAACACAACAGCATTTGTAAAAAAAAAAAATTAAGTGGCTGTCAGTATCACTTTAAAAAGAAATAAAAAAAATTCTCTGGGGTGACAATATATTAAACATCCTGTGGTGAATTCAGTTTGCTAATATCTAAAATGTTCTGGACCAGGAAATTTGTAGTGCAGCACCAAGTCCCGTTTTTCCTACCTTTTCCCAGGCAGGCATTTACAGACTTGGACTGTGCATTAAAGTAAAATCTTTGGATTTTGCTGTACAGTACATGTGCAGGGCTAAGCCTGCACTATTATTCTGAACCTGTGTGGAATTGGACTGCATTATCATATGCAACACAATCACAATCTTTAGAGAGTCTTGTAACAGTAATTATTGTTATTAGTTGTATTAATAATAATAACATGTTTCTCACTGCAATCCCCTGCATAAATATAAAGCACCAACATACTACACAATGCTGTACAATAAATGGGTCTATATATATTGGAACATACAGAATTACATACCAAAAGAAAAAATAACCCATACAAGAGGTAAAAAAGGGGCCTGCCCAACCAGTAAGAAATATTTCCTGTTCTTACTGATCGTGCTTTCCTAGACCAGTCTATCTTCTTGCGCGATAGATTTTTGAACCAAGGGTATAATATTAGCTTATTATCCCAAGCTTTCATTAAGGCCTTACGTATGGATAGGTCAAGTTTGCTTGTAAACTATAGGGACTCTCGTGGAACTAGTACCAAGCGTGATGAATGTCCACCAACTTTTATAACTGCTTTCAGCAATCAGTTTTATAAAATCAGGCAAATAATAAATTATTTTATTCCTGTTCTCTACAATGATCCTGATTTGGCATCAGTTTTGCAAGATGGTTGTAAAGTGGTAGCACGGAGGGCTCCCACTTTGGGTAATTTACTGTCTCCTACTTTGTGGCGATCTAAGCCCTTGAAAACCACTTGGCTGAATACTAAGGGGACTTATCGTTGTGGCGCTCGCAGATGTGTGACTTATGCCCATATAAAGCAGTCTACTAGTTTTTGCAGCACGGTGACTGGGAAATCATATAATATGTATTTTTATGTTAACTGCAATACACATTTATCTTTGAACTTGTTCTAAGTGTGGAGTTCAGTATGTCGGCTGCACAACCCGTTCTTTAAAAAGTAGGATGCGTGAACGCATCAGACACATTGTAGCGAAAGACAGTAGCAGCCCAGTAGCTAGACATTTCACACATTGTTGCAGATCCGAGGTATTGTTTTTACAGATTCAAGCAATAGACAGGATTATTCCAGATGAGAGACGTACTGACATGTATGCGAGGCTCTTAATTCCGTTTTTGACATTAGTTGCTATGTTTAGCCTCATGAGTTTTTTGTCTTGTACTTTCTCTCATTTATTAATATTTATTTCATAGTATTTATCATATTTATTAACTTTATAATTTAATATATTTACAAACATACGTATAAATTAATTGATTTTGCTTTTCATTGATTGGCATCTATTATACAATATTAAATTTATAGATCATTTAATTTGATATATTTACAAATAGCAAATGCATTGGTTGGATTCTTTTCAGTGATTTTTTTTTTTTTTGTAATTTGGGGCTTTTTTGTTTCCATTATGATTTTCTTTATCAAGTTTTTTAATTCGGAGGGCTTGTCAATCATTGTTAGTTACTGTTATTCGCTATTTAAACCCTCCTATCAGTATGTGTTTAAGCCTATGATTAAGTGCGCACGCGCATGAAACGTGTTAGAGCTCAGTTTTTAAATGCATCAATAAAGACCTGCTTTTAGTGAGTGACGGAGTGCTTGGAGTTCTTTGTTTGTGTGCAGATTCTTTCCCTCCAGCTACGGGTTTGGGGCCCTGAGCACCCGGACAATTCTGTGACTCTGGTGAGCGGATTTGAATTTGTTTGACTTTCATGGGTCTCTGTTTTTCATATTGCACTGGCGTTAAATTTCCGGGTGTATAAACCCCGAACCTATTTGTAATCAGAGCCCCTGATATTTTAATATGCTTTTTTTGATTGAATATAACTTAGATATATAGTGTTATTGTTACTTTGGTGTTCTGTTCTTTCACTGGGCTTAACTTTTAGGGCCCTTACACACAAGCACCCTTGCCTGAATCTTTCATATATTCCACCTCAGGGGAATGCAGTGAAAAACACAGCCCTATATTTTCTATTAGTTTACGCTCACTGTGGCAAAGAAAAATGCTGAACACAGACGAGACACATCCTGCATGTGGCATTTTCCTATGTCACTGTGAGCATGATCAATAAGGAAATATAGGACTGCGCTAAATCCTGCATTCCCCTGTACTAAAACACATAAAACATCCAACACGGGGAAAGCAGGAGTAAACAATTTGTGTGTAAGAGCTTGGTATTAGGCTGAGATACTGAGCTTTTTTTTTTTTTTTAAATGTGAAAATATATGTTAAAAGTTTTTTTTCTTTAATATTAGGGGCATAGGGCACAGGCTACAACTGATGCCATTTAAAATTTAACTTTTATGTTTTAATGTATTGGATTAGATTGTGTTTCCACAATATGAGTGTTACAGTGCAGGTTGCCACTCATGGTAATCTCTTTCCATCACAGTGCAGTCTACATATACATGCTCAGTACAGCATTTCCCAGAGATTGCCAGTGCCCATGCCACCCTTGTCTGAACCTAATGCTGTGGGGATCGTCATTGCTCATGGTAAGTATTTCAGAGGGGTGGAGCTTATGGAAAACAAATAAAATAGATTGGATTCTAATCTTTTTTTTTTTTCTTTTTGCCATACACCAGGTAGTGTGGGAGATGCAGTATCAGTTTCTCGCCCTGGAGTGTATCTTTCTGATGATGGAGGGTACTCCTGGAGCAGAGTGCTGGATGGGCCTCACCATTATGCTATTCTGGATTCTGGAGGACTCATTGTGGCTGTAGAACAAAATGATGATTCTGTCAACACAGTCAAGTGAGGGTTACTCCCAGATATTCTTCTTACTAAGTGTTGAATAATGACATTGAAATAACTATCATTGGCGTTAAATATTGTTGATTTGTTTAGCCACTGTCACAAAAACAGCACTGTAAGCTGCACGTGACTGTGGTTGTGGCTACAAGTGGTTACACGCTAAGGGGCATATTTATTAACACTGGAGACAAACATCACTGGTGATGTTGCTCATCGCAACATAGCTCATAGCAGATCTTTGTTTTTGTCTTGTAACTTGCAGGTGACTGTTCAAATCTAATTGCTGATTGGTTGTTATGGGCAACATCAACAATGTTAATAAATGCACCCCCAAGTCTCTCGGTCACTTTTCACACATGTTAGATCAACGCCTGAGGCCTAAAAACATACCAACACCCAGAGAATTTCCTTGCTGCCACCATCTATCATTAACAGGTGATAGGATCTAAATATGATTCTTTCCCTGCTCTCTATAACAGGTAACATTTTACTTTACAACAATGTAGCAAACACTCTTTCTCACCATATCAGGGTTAGGTGCTATTAATGCAAAAAGTACTCAAGCGGGGTTAAATTACATTCATATTTATATATAATGTAACAAAAACATATAGTGCATCTATCTATGTTATATTACAAAATAGACATACATAAAGAAAATATGGAATTTAAACAGTAAATAAAATAAAAAGTTTTAGGTCAGTTTCTGCAATATAATAGTGGTACTTTCCAGTACCAAATATTATAATGCAAATATGGGCGTGCTGTGATCCATATGTCAGTGATCAGATAGAAAGCAAATCTGAGGGATGTTTCTTGTTTCAGTCCCTTAGGATCCAACCCTCCTAACTGGTGGGTAAAGGCTGACCCTGTTTGGTATCATTAGGAAAGCATAACCAATATATATAAGGGGGTGAACCCTATATCAAAGGGGATATTGATCCTTTGCTATAACCCATCTATTTTTTTTTATAACTGCCCCCCTGCAGCTGTAGGTTTACAGCTCCTTTCCTTTGATCAACCATTCAAAAGAACTGACTGGCCCAACTTCCTTGCCCAAATGGTGTGACTCCAGATTCTTTTTGGCCAGATAGATTAGATTTGGTCAGATAGATACATTTTTTCTCCGTTCCTTGCTGGAGTGTCTTATTAAGGGCCCTTTGTGTGTAAGCCAACTCTAAAATATATAATAAATATGCCCTTGAATGTTCCCTGTTCCCTTCACAGTGCAAGAGCAATACTGCCCTACCATCACAGTTCAAATCACTTTGGAATTCCAGAACTAAACCTGATCCTTAATTTAGTTGTGTATATTCCACTTATAGTCCTCAATACAAGGCTATAAAGAATATTGTTAATAATAGTCTAACGATACTTAAAACTGATCCTATCCTGAGAAAAATCCTTGATAATGGCGTTGAAAAGCGTCCGAATGCATTTTTTTCGTTATGATCTTTTTTTGCGATTTTTTTCTCGAATTGTCGCAACTTTTTCGTCACTGTCACCATTTTTTTGCGTATTGACGTGACTTTTCGGCGCCGTCGCGAAATAATCGTACTGTCGCGCCGAGTACGAAAGTTTGGGATTCATTCAAGCTTCAGTATTGTGACTTTCCTTGGGCCAGGTTGGAGCTGCAGAGTGCCATTGAGTCCTATGGGAGGCTTCCAAAATCATGCAAAGTCGCAAAGGTTTGCCCGCCGTTTACGAGCGCTCAATACGAAAAAGTCACGACAATTCATGGAAAAGTTGTGACGGCGACGCAGAAATTGCAAAAAATACGAAAAAGTTACAGAATGGTCGTTTCCAATCCGATTTTTTCCCATTTGGGATTCGGATTCATGGATTAGTAAATGTACCCCTAAGTATGTTATCTACTTACTTACATGTACTAAATGTAAAAAACAATATGTGGGCCAAACTAGCAGAAAACTCAAGGACAGAATCAAAAATGTTATTCCACAGTAGCAAAGCACTTTAATGACTGTTCCAATAGATCTCTGTCCTATTTAAATATCATAGGGATTGATAGAGTAATCCCAGGTCCTCGAGGGGGAGACATCATTCAGACTGTAATAAGAAAAGAAACCAAATGGATTTTTTTTCTCAAAACCAGACAACCGAATGGTTTAAATTTTGAATATGATGTAACCTGTTATGTATAATAATTGTGTTCTTAACTTGCCTATAATATTGGATTTTCACTCTCACAATTGAGATTTAAGTTTCAATAAGTTCAATAATCAAAATAAATTCCAATAAAATTAGGATTTATCAATCTTACTGAACAAATACATGCACGGAATCAGTATGCGAGATGCCAGGCTCCCCCCTACTGCCTCCTCTAGCAGGGTCACCTAGAGAAGTAATCACTCATTAATGCCTTGCTTCTCAACCTGTCTATCAAAAGGAGCACATCATAAACTGAGAGGATTCAACTTGAGGTTTACTTCAAGGAGCTCCCTCCCTCTTCACCTCAATAGCATGCAGGCTTGATGTTCCGTTGCCTGCCTGCCTGCTTCAAACAGTTCCATTCCTGCCTGCTTGTAAAGGCTCTCCCTCCCCCTCCCCATTAGACACAGACACCGAAGCTGAAAGCAGGGAGCGTGTGATGTCACGCCAGGGGGCGGGGCAAGGAACCAGGAAGGAGCGGAGCACAGAAGAGCACACAGGGAATCAGGTAGCAGAGGGTGTTAATTGGAGCGACTCGAGTATAAGCCGAGGGTTAATTTTTCAGCACATTTTGGGAGCTGAAAAACTTGGTTAATACTCGAGTATATACGGTATGTTGTAAATGTTAGTTATCCTATGATTAAGTACCCTATTGGTACGAAACGCGTAAGGCTTTTGTTTTTTTTTTAAACACAAGATTATTTGCCCCAAGTTTTTAAAGGAGAAGAAAAGGAGTAGCTAGAATAGGCGGTGACAGTGTGTTAGGCACCTCCCAGTTATTATACCTCCGAACTAGGCACGGGGTGCTGTTATTCTTGATCCCTGTATCAGCAATCCCTTATGGCTGCCCTGGCTGTTTTGGATTTGGCAAAGGGTTTCGGGTAAATCCTAATATGCAAATTTGAATTTCTGGGAGAAAGAATTGTCAATTTCCAAGTAACGTGGTCTAAATTCATCTTTCTACCAGGCACTTGAATTGTACCAAAAAAGGCTTGGATTCGGCAGACTCCCAAACCGAATAGTGTATCCCTACTTCGCATTAAATATATAATATTCTCCCTAAATTTTGTACTTAAGGTTCATGGAACATATTCTTAAATGACATGTAAACCCCCCACACACAAATGTAATCAGTGAACAGCCTCTTTTCAAAACCTGCCACTGGTTGTCCAGAGGTTAATAGTAAAGGTAGGCATACACGGGCCAATTGTAGCTGCCGATATCTGTCCCTTGTTCCCTTTACCAAAGAACAATATAGGAAAGTATGCTTTCATCGTTTTGCATATATAACTTTTTTTTTAGTTTTGTTTCTTTAATCATATAAAGATATGCGAACGCTTTGTAATTCAACGTGTATCTGATAAAAATCAGGTTGTTAATACAACCTCAGGCTTTTCCTATGTAAATATATGGTAGTATAGGTATGAGACCTGTATCCAGAACGCTCAGGAGTCTATTGGATATGGCCTTCAAAGCTTTCTGGATAGCAGGTTTCCGGGTAACAGATCCTATAACTGTACTATATATCTGTTCAAATGAGAGAAAACCTCATTCACACTATACACCAGAAAATGTGAACTGAGGTGTGCCCTGATGAAGTCCTGGGCACTGCAGAAGTTCTTTCTTTCGGTACTTGTGATACATGTCCTGTACCGCATATCTAATTGGGTTTTTTTTAATTATGTTTTTATATTTGCATAGTTCAAGTTCATAGTTCATACATCAGTAATGAGTGTTATTCATTTTTCAGCCTTCTGAATACATTTATAGCTTCAGTATTTTCATTTGATAAGGAAAAATGTGCATACTCGGCATCCAAAAATTAAGGCATTTTGAACATGCTTAATTCTTTAGCGAACACCAGGGGACCCAGGCACTCACCCCCTTTTTACTTATAATTTTTTTGAAATGCATAGTATTCATAGCATTTACATGCCTTTTTTTCTTCTTTAGATTACATTTGGCCTGTTTTTCCCCAGGAAATTATGCACAATAGTCTGTGCATACTTTGCAAATTTGCTGATTTTCTGTCTACATTGAACTGAATTTCTAAACAGTACATTGCTTTGTTTTACAACAGACTTTCTGCAGGTGCAAAACAGTACAACCTTTCACACTATCTTAGAATTTGCCAAGATAAAGGCTTTAAGGGGATGTAAACCCAAAAAACTACATTTTGCCTAATAAAAGAAAATTTAATTTCTTTTTTCCATCAGCAATATACTGTGGTTTTGACTGACAGACCACAGTATGTTGTTAGTAAAAACACCTCTAGAATCCTAAGACTGAGTACAGGCTGTGTGCTTGCTCGGCTAACATATGACTGCATTGCTAAATTCAATTCTAGCTACATTATCAAGTTCACAGATCACACAACAGTATATCTGTTTTGACAATTAGTTTCAAGAGACAGAACTTGTAGTTTAGAAAGGGACACAAAAATACTACTTTCAGTTGCAATTCTGTTTTTGTTGTGGATATATATTGGAAAGTTGCTTAGAATGTAAATTAACATTTTTTTGTCTTTAATGAATGTAATTAAAAGCTGTCCTCTTTATAACCCATATATTAATTAATCTGGCTCATCATTTTTTCAATAACCGCTTTATTTTGTAAATCCTCATCATCTTAGGGCTGCATTTTTAGATCAGTTCCATTTATATGGCTACAATAAGATGTATTTATCCCCATGAGAGACTTAAATCCGATACACTAAATTTAGCTACAGTTAGACCATCTGACACTGGCAAAGATTAAAGTGAAGTAGAAGTATAGAAGCCTTCTTTTTAATTATGCTGTTTTCTAGGTCTGTTCATTGTTACCAAGCTGTAATATTTTACTGTTTTCCTTCAGGTTCTCCATAGATGAGGGCCAGTGCTGGTTCTATTACAAGTTCACGAATGATTCTTTCATATTTACTGGCCTAGCATCTGAGCCAGGTGCTCTTTCTCTGAATGTGACCATATGGGGATATCAGCCTGGTGTTATTCGCCACATCTGGATGTCTTACACTATTGATTTTGCTCATCTTTTACACAAAGACTGTGAGTCTTCTAGAATTTGGTTTTCCTGATGTTCTGTGTCATTGATACACTTCTTTTAGGGCACATTTTTTTCACTGTAGTGTATACCAGAAAAAACAGAAGCAGAATAATCAAATCACTTCCCATCATAGGTAATAGAAATTATTGTAAAAAAAGGTTGGAAAACAGATTATAGATCTTATAGATAATGGATTTTTAACTTAGAAAATTCATGGTTTTACAGTGAAAAATGGCATAAATGCTGCTGTTATTTATTGCATTTTTCTCTTGCACTTGACCACTTGTCATATGATTATACCTGTATTTAGCAAATAAGGTTAAAAAACATTTTCACATTAACATTTATTCCTCCAATCTTGTCTTATTTGTTTTACTCATGTCACCTATAATGGACTTTTGTGATGCGTGACATGGTCGTTTCTGTTCAGGTGAAGAAAAGGATTACATTTTGTGGCTGGCACACTCAACTGATCCTCAGGCACCTTTGGATGGTTGTGTTTTGGGATACAAGGAGCAGTATTTTCGGCTACGCAAATCTTCAGTGTGCCAGAATGGGCGTGATTATACAGTGAGCAAAGTACACACACCTTGTGCTTGCACCCTGGATGACTACATGTGGTACTGATGCTCGTGTTTATTCATATCTTAAAACATCCAATGTAATCAGCTTAAAGGACACCTCCAGAGATATCCAATCTCTTTTCTTTCTTGTCAGCGATTTTGGTTATTATCGTAACGAGAATGAATCAGAGTGTGTGGAGCAGTCAGAGCTAAAGGGACAGGAACTGGATCTGTGTGTATATGGAGAAGAAGAGAAGCTTACCACTAGTGGGTAAGTACATTGCACAGACCAAAACAATATGGCAAGGTATCATCTACTACTATTATAGAGATAATTGGTCAGATTCAGATCAATGAGAATATAGCATAAAAACTTATGGACGAGATACAGTTTTTCTCCTTATTCATTTTTAGTTTTTCCGATAGACTTAGGGGCTGATTTACTAAGACACGATTTCGAATCCGAATTGGAAAAATTCAGATTGGAAACGAACATTTTGCGACTTTTTCGGTAATTTTGCGATTTTTTTCGTATTTTTTGCGATTTTTTTCGTATTTTTTGCGATTTTTTTCGGTGTCTTTACGATTTTTGCGTAAAAACGCGAGTTTTTCGTAGCCATTGCGAAAGTTGCGCAAAGTCGCGATTTTTTCGCAGCGTTAACACTTGCGCGCAAAGTCGCGCCTTTTTCGTAGCGTTAAAACTTAAAAGGCGCGACGTTTCGCGCAAGTTTTAACGCTACGAAAAAATCGCGACTTTGCGCAACTTTCGTAATGGCTACGAAAAACTCGCGTTTTTACGCAAAAATCGTAAAGACGCCGAAAAAATTGCAAAAAATACGAAAAAATCGCAAAATTACCGATCATTACGAAAAAACCGCAATCGGACGCATATGGCCCATTCGTGGGTTAGTAAATGTGCCCCTTAGAGTTTTAATGTGGTAAACAGTGAGATAAGTTTTGTTAAGTTTAGGTAAGTATATATATATATATATATATAACAATACTGTCACTGCACTCATCCATAGTGCGAACCCCGGAGCACACGGGTTATTTGCAAAAAAGTGTATTAAAAAGAATCACATATGCGACGTTTCGGACAAAACACATGCCCTTTATCAAGCCTGTAATAACGCGATCCATCCAGTGAATCGCATTTAAAGGGATATACAGGAAATGACATCATAGACTAAGCGTTCCCATAGCGATTCATTTCAAGTCATAGTATACATTTTACATATACAGGACGTTGTCAGTCAAATAGCAGCATCTTATATAGAAAAAATGTGCAGTTGCATACAAATACTTACAAAAAGAGAAACAAATCATAATCCCTGTTCAATCCAATAGGAAAAAGCGATTGTAATTTATTAATCCACCACACCTCCCTTTGTTTCAGCCTAAATTCCCTGTCACCTCCTCTTTTTAGAGGTGGTATAGATTCCAATACCATGAACCTGAGCTGTTCTGCAGTGTGGCCCTTTTCACAAAAATGCTTAGACACCAGTAATGTAGTATTTCCAAGATTAATAGTTGATCGATGTTGTCATATACGGGATTTTACCATCTGTGTGGTCTCACCCACATAGATGAGACCACACGGACAGATCAACACATAAATTGCATATTTTGTTACACATGTGAAGTGCCCCCGTAATTGTACCTTTTGAGGCACCCCCTATGATATCATACCGTAGAGGGAGAACTACACTTTTCTAGGAGCAAAAAGGAAGTTGTTTTGTGCATCCAAAAACAGGTCAGAAGGTACAATTATGGTTGTAAATGTGATTCACTGGATGGATCGCGTTATTACAGGCTTGATAAAGGGCATGTGTTTTGTCCGAAACGTTGCATATGTGATGTGATTCTTTTTAATACACTTTTTTGCAAATAACCCGTGTGCTGCATCTTTTTCAAGTTTTATATATATATATATAATCTATATATTATTGTTACTGGTGTAAGAGTGCTGCATTACGTGACTAAAAAGTCTAATGAACTGTATAGTATATATGAAAATGTTGCTGTAAAGTATTTTTTATTTTAAACTGTTTTTTAGAGAATGCTATGTTTTGGTAAAGAAAGAATTATACTGTTTAGAACTGCGAACAATTTAAATAATTGATCCTTTACTGTGACCCAAAATTGTGTTACTCTGCTATAGAGGTTGGGTTTCAGTCATTCATCTAGGAAAATTTTACTGATAGAGATAAAAATATTTGTTTTTAAACCAAATTTTGGGTCGCAACATAATTTGTGTCCCCTGAAAAAAGAGGTTATGAATTACCTAAATTCTTGGTAACTTGTGGAAGTTCTGCAGTACAGAACAAATTATGCAGGTGACTGAAACCCTTTTATTCAGGAAACCAGTATGGAGAATTCTCTTCATTACAGCTAGGAAAAAGCATTGATTTTAAGCAAATAATTCTAATTTTCTTTAAAGGTGAATTATTATATGAACACGTGTAATATAAGGTTCATCTCATGGAAATTAAAAACTTGACTAGATTGTATAGCAGATGTCACATAACCATGTAACACCTCCTATATACAGTCTAATCTCAAGCATCATTTGTACAGATCTGATCTGGTGTCTCTTTACTGTCATTTTTACCCACAACATGTAGTTATCGAAAGATTCCTGGAGACAAGTGTACTGGAGGAGTACAATTTAAGCGAATGGAGATTGACATGAAGAAGAAGTGCTTGAACGTAGAAAATACAGAGGTACAGGCCTATTGCCCATCACACAGTTAACCAACCACTTGTATTGCAGTAACTAATAACTTATTCAGCATACTCTTTACCTTTTTTTTTTTTTTGCTGTACAGTTTTTCACACATGACTTTATCATGTTGAGAGAGAGAGAGAGAGAGAGAGAGAGAGATATGGGGTAACACAAAGTGGTCTATATAACTGATGCTCTACTGAATGTATTACTGCTATGTGACCCTGTTTACAGCTATTGGTTTTAACACTATGCTAATAACTAATCACAGATATTTCCTATTCCTTCTATTCCTAAGATGATTACTATTGATTAAGATACTACGATTTAAAGGCATTTATACATCATTGCTGCAAAACCAGGACATATTAGTAGAGAGCTTACCATATTTTGCTTGGGTTAAAAAAAATAAAATACAAAAATAAATGAAATATTAAAAAAAAAAAAAAAAAAAAATACATACCTTCTTCCTACTCTGTGAGGCATGTTACACTTTAGCCTAATTTAGCCTTGTTGGTACTGTGGCACTTTTATTGTGGCGCTACAAGTGTCAACCAGCAAACCTTGCATCATACAGAAAACTCTTAGGGCTCTGGCACACGGGGAGATTAGTCACCCACGACAAATCTCCCTGTTCGCGGGCGACTAATCTCCCTGAAATGCCATCCCATCGGCGCAAATGTAAATCGCCGGTGGGATGACAGTGAAATCGCAGAAGTTGCCTTGAGAGGAAACTTCCGTGATTTCACTGAAATCGCGCCACCGCATATGCCATCCCATCGACGATTTACATTTTCGCCGATGGGATGGCATTTCGGGCAGATTAGTCGCCCACGAACAGGGAGATTTGTCGCAGGGGCGACTAATCTCCCTGTGTGCCAGAGCCCTTATGTGCAAGCAGTAAAATTAGTAATTTAGCTAAAGGAGCAGAACTGGGATTATATTACCAAACACATTAATGATCTGCCAGTTTTGACACTGGCCAGTGAACTACATTTGTGCACTAGACTTTAGATTATACATAAAATTAGCTTATTATCACGACCCAATTTTCTTTGAAAAGGGTTTGATTGTTAAAGGAACAGTAACACTAAAAAATAAAAATGTTTTAAAATAATTAAAATATAATGTACTGTTGCCCTGCACTGGTAAAAGTTGCGTGTTTGCTTCAGAAAGACTACTGTAGTTAATAGAAATAGCTGCTGTGTAGCCATGGGGGCAGCCATTTAAATTGAAAGAAGGAGAAAAGGCACAGTTTACATAAGAAGATACCAGATAAACTGTGTAGAATACAATGGGAATACTACTAATGGCTACTTATCTGTTATCTGCTTAGTAACCTGTGCCTTTTCTCCTTTTTTCAATTTAAATGGCTGCCCCCATGGCTACACAGCAGGGTATTTATATAACTTCAGTAGTGTTTATGAAGAAAACACGCAACTTTACCAGTGCAGAGCAATAGTATATAATATATTAATTATTTTTATACACTTTCATTTTTTGGTATTACTGTTCCTTTTAAAGCCATTATGTCGGCTATCTGTAAGTGATCAGTGACTTCTGGGAAGTGAGTCAGACTTCTGCAGCCTTGCTGTGAGTTGCAGCGAATAAATTACCCAAAACTTCTATCTCTAAACTAAAGTGATGAACTTCATTTATGGCCCTCTCTCCATTCATCTTCCATTCTATCACTCAAGCCAGTGCTGGGTTGCAAGTAGGCGACGCAACACCCAGATAATGGTTTTAATTTCAAACTGCAGAGCTGTAAAACAAATGGTTAAATGTTGCAGATACCACAAAGAGTACCACTGACTGAATCATAAATAAAAATTAATTTTAAGGCATTTCCATGTCAGCAATTTGTTGGACCTATGACACAGAAAATGTTAAACTAATTTAAAACAAAATCTTTGTATTAAGTGTGAGTACTATTGTTGTTCTAATTGCAATTTCTCTTAAGGTGCACACTTCAAGTTTAGTACTGGTATTCCTCTCCGTGGCTTTTGTTATGCTTGTTGCAGTCATCGCTGTTGTTCTGATAATTAAGAAACATGTCTGCGGTGGGAGGTGAGGACAAGGAGTCATTTGTGTGTATGAGATAAGATGCTTAACACTTTAAGAGCCATTGTTATGACTCTTCCTACTACCACCTTAACTTGGGGTATTTTACTTAAAACACACAGGTTCCTGGTACACAGATATTCTATTCTGCGGCAGAACATGGATTCTCAGGGTGATGATCCATTGGACTCTGACTTTGGGCCACCTCATAGGGGATCTGGTTTCCATGATGACTCAGATGAGGTTAGAGAAGGATTATAGAACATCCTATGATTCATTAATGGCTTTTATTAATTTAAGCCAACCACCTAACATTCTATATCTTTTCCTAGGACCTTTTGGAGTGACTGTTCAACCACAGGATTTTGGATAAAAATAATACGGAAAGTTCCTGATTTTATATGTATAATGGTGTAACCATGTCACTGCAAGATGAGGCTCTGTGAGCTGAAGAACACTGGCCTGAACCAAAATTCTGTTTCTCCATTTCCAGTGTGAGACTAAATGTAGATTTAAAGCTACCTTTGAAATCAGGAATGCGGGTGATGATGCAGATACATTGATAAGGTGGTGGAAATATAATGGCTAAAACATTGCAGATGTGTAGTTAATATTTAAGGTTCTACATTGCAATACTAAATGCTTGGGCAATTCCTTTTAACATTCGTGCCCTGTTTTTTTTTTCTCCACAGATCCATAAACTAGCGCTCCTATATATAGGCAACAAGCTTTCTCAGCTATGGTTGTGCTGGGTTTAGTAATCTAAGTAGAGAGAGCTGCTATGATCAATGTTTTTACTTTCTTTCAAATGTATTTAATTTCTTGGTCTCTGTCCCAGATCTGGTGAAGAACTTGAATTTCTATGTGTAAAACAACTTTATCTACTTTGATTTCAAGCAATACTGTATTTTGAACACTGAATCCACGTCTCTCTCCCAGTAGGGGGAAGTCTAATTTTTAACATAAGTACTGTTGAAAAAAAAAAAAAACTACTTGGTTGGTACTAAGTGTTTTTCTCTTGGTATCTGGGGGCTTAGTTGTGATGCTGGATTGCCCAAAGAAAGAGATGCAAAAATGATCTTTATTCCTAATATATAGGAGATAAGGACCTCATAATGAGATGTGAACTTATGATACATGAAGTACTTTGATCACTGCTAGCATTGATTTAAAATGTTGTACTGGAAAGATTTGGTGACAATCTTTTGCATTTCCATTGGTGTAAAGTGACCCATAGCATTCTAAGGTATTTTAATTACTGCTTTTAAGTTAGTCATATTGCCTTGTGTGCCATAGCCATATCTATTAAAACTTGTAAATCAAGCCATAGATTCCAGATAATGTTGTATAAACTAATGTTATTGAGTTTTTTCTTGGTGAGGGTCAACTTTAAAACACAGGGATCTGGAGCCATCTGTGTAAACACATTTGCTGTATTGTTCTGCTGTGTTCCACACTGCAGGGCAGCCCATGAATAAACTGCTGTCATGTTTTCCAGTAGGTCAGCATCCACAGGAATAGAGATCAGAGTGTAAAAAAAACGAGCAAGAGCAATTTTTATTTCATTCAGCCTTGATCTGTGTTTTCGTGGGTACAGGCCTATTTGGGCAATAATGCATGCAGCTAATATATCCATTGCTGTGTTGTGTGTATGAAGTATGTGGTTTCTGAAAAATGGTTGTATATTTGTAGGCCAGTTACTTGAAAGACTTAATCTGTATATTGCGGTACATCTGTAAAAAATAAATGAAAAAGTAAATAAACTTGTTAAGATTTTGCTTGTGCTTGTCATAATAACTCCTAGGGAAACAGACTAATTTTCACCTTAGCTCTAACTGTCCTTTAGCTAATGTAAGCATCAGAGGAAGAAGTAGTAATCTCCGCTGCATGCTGGCTAATGCGCGTAGCTTGTCGGGTAAAATAGGGGAGCTGCAGGCTATTGCATGTATTGAAAATTATGATTTAATTGGTATCACTGAGACCTGGTGGGATGAAAAATGCGACTGGGCTGTGAATTTAAATGGGTATACGCTTTTTAGGAGGGACAGAGGGATTAAAAAGGGTGGAGGGGTTTGTCTTTATGTAAAGTCAGATTTAAAGCCATGTAATAAAGACATTACCAATGAAAACGTTGAATCTCTTTTGGGTAGAATTTTCAGTAGGGCTGAAGGTCACAAAGAAAATGACCATTGGTGTATGCTATAAACCACCCCGTATAGATGAGGGGGATGAGTCCCAGCTACTTTTGCAAATGGAGGAGGCTTCAAAATTGGGTCAAGTTGTTATTATGGGGGACTTTAATTATCCGGACATTGACTGGAGTAATGGGGTGGCTAAGTCAGAAAAAGTTAGTAGGTTTGTAAATATGCTAAATGACAACTTTTTATTTTATTTTATTTTATTTCAGAACCTACTCGGAATGAGTCTATTTTGGACCTGGTAATATCTAATAATACTGAACTTATCTCTAACATTTGTGTGGGTGAGCATTTGGGGAACAGTGATCACAACATGGTCTCCTTTGAGATAATGCTACAGAGACAGCTCTATAAGGGAGTAACTAAAACGCTCAATTTTAGACGTGCAGACTTTGCCAGTTTAAGGGCATCTCTGCAATGTGTCAACTGGGAAAGGCTTTTCATGGGGTTAGACACAGAAGGAAAATGGAACATCTTTAAAACATTGCTTTGCAAGTATACACAACAGTATATTCCCCTTGTAAGCAAGGAGAGGCATCGCAAAGCAAAACCCTTATGGCTGAATAAAAGAGTTAAGGTCGAGGTTGGTAATAAAAAACGTGCTTTTAAAGCATTCAAGTTAGCTGGGACAGCGGAAACTTTCATCAGGCACAAGGAAGCAAATAAAGCATGCAAAAAAGCTATCAGGCAAGCTAAAATAGAGATGGAAAGGGATATTGCAGCTAGGAGTAAAAAGAATCCAAAATTATTTTTTAATTATGTGAATAGTAAAAAAATGAAGCAAGAAGGGGTGGGAACTTTATTATCACGGGGGGGTACGTTGGTTGATGAGAACGGGGAAAAAGCTGAAATTTGAACTCTTATTTTTCATCTGTCTATACATCTGAGGAGCCAGGTAATGAAGGCTTCCCTTTTAATATACCCAGTGCTAGTAATTTAGCTACTGACGCGTGGGTCACTCAGGAGGAAATTCAAAAGAGACTTGAACATGTAAAGGTAAACAAAGATCCAGGACCGGATGGGATTCATCCCAGGGTATTAAATGAGCAGAGCGCTGTGATTGCCAAGCCTCTTCACATAATTTTTCAGGATTCGTTGAGGTTTGGCATGGTGCCGAGACACTGGCGAATTGCTAATGTGGTGCCATTATTTAAAAAGGGATCTCGTTCTCAGCCTGAAAACTATAGGCCTGTTAGTCTGACATCAGTAGTAGGAAAGCTTCTGGAAGGGGTAATAAGGGATAGGATAGTTGAATACATTGCAGTTCACAATACTATTAGTTTGTGCCAGCATGGTTTTATGCGTAACAGATCTTGCCAGACTAATTTAGTTGCCTTTTATGAGGAGGTGAGCAGGAACCTTGATGCTGGAATGGCAGTTGATGTCATCTACTTGGACTTTGCTAAAGCGTTTGATACAGTACCTCACAGAAGGTTAATGATCAAATTGAGGAATATTGGCCTAGAACATAATATTTGTAATTGGATAGAAAACTGTCTGAAGGATAGAGTACAAAGAGTGGTGGTAAATGGAACATTTTCTAATTGGGCCAGTGTGGTTAGTGGAGTACCGCAGGGGTCAGTCCTTGGCCCTTTGCTTTTTAACTTGTTTATTAATAACCTGGAGGTGGGCATAGAGAGTACTGTTTCTATTTTTGCTGATGACACTAAATTGTGCAAAACTATAAGTTCCATGCAGGATGCTGCCGCTTTGCAGAGCGATTTGACAAAATTGGAAAACTGGGCAGCAAACTGGAAAATGAGGTTCAATGTTGACAAGTGCAAAATTATGCACATTGGTAGAAATAATATAAATGCAAACTATCTACTGAATGGTAGTGTGTTGGGGGCATCCTTAATGGAGAAGGATCTAGGGGTTTTTGTAGATCACAAGTTGTCCAATTCCAGGCAGTGTCATTCTGTGGCTACTACAGCAAATAAAGTGCTGTCTTGTATAAAAAAGGGCATTGACTCAAGGGATGAGAACATAATTTTGCCCCTTTATAGGTCCCTGGTAAGGCCTCACCTTGAGTATGCAGTGCAGTTTTGGGCTCCAGTCCTTAAGAGGGATATTAATGAGCTGGAGAGAGTGCAGAGACGTGCAACTAAACTGGTAAAGGGGATGGAAGATTTAAGCTATGAGGTTAGACTGTCAAGGTTGGGGTTGTTTTCTCTGGAAAAGAGGCGCTTGCGAGGGGACATGATTACTCTGTACAAGTACATTAGAGGGGATTATAGGCAGTTGGGGGATGTTCTTTTTTCCCATAAAAACAATCAGCGCACCAGAGGTCACCCCTTTAGATTAGAGGAACAGAGCTTTCATTTGAAGCAGCGTAGGTGGTTTTTCACGGTGAGGGCAGTGAGGCTGTGGAATGCCCTTCCTAGTGATGTGGTAATGGCAGACTCTGTTAATGCCTTTAAGAGGGGCCTGGATGAGTTTTTGAACAAGCAGAATATCCAAGGCTATTGTGATACTAATATCTACAGTTAGTATTACTGGTTGTATATATATATATATATAGTTTATGTATGTGAGTGTATAGGTTGTGTGCTGGGTTTATTCGGATGGGTTGAACTTGATGGACAATGGTCTTTTTTCAACCCTATGTAACTATTTCCCACCCTTCTTCAGAATGTACTGCATTGTATGTAGTAAGATCTTAAATATTCTCTAAATAAAACAACTGTATATATTGCTTTATTTGCTGTATTTAAGATCCTCTGCTTGTAATGTTTTCAGTGTGATGAACTGGGTTTGTATTCCTTTCCTCCCTACTTTCTTAAGGCTAAAATACTGGGGGGTGCCAAATGTTTGGCTTCCCCAGTGATTGTCATCGCTTACCCGGCCAGTACTCCTGTTAGGAGAAAACTGCACTGGTCAGGGGTTAATGCAGGTGAGCGATCCTCTTTCTTCCTTCTCCTTTTGACGAGATCCCGGGACTCATGCATGGGCAGTTAAGTGAAAAGCTTTTTTTGTTGTGTTTTTCACTCCACTGTACATGCACAAAGACCGAAGAAGGAAGAGGATTGCTTCGTCACATACAACCCGGCCAGTGCACTAATAGTAACTTTCCTTCTAAAATGCATACTGCAAGTAGAATCTTCATTTCTACAGAGGACTGTCTCAATAAATTAGCATCATCACACTGACTACAAATAAGTAAAATATATGGAATTGAAAAATATATGTAAATAACTATTTGACGCTCCCTTAGTTGGAAAAAAAACATTTTGCTGAAACATGGCTGAATGAGTCACACGACTGTGCAGTAAATATAGAAGGCTGTACTTTGTTTTGGAGAGACGGGGAAATAAAAAAGGAGTGGTATGTCTGTTTTTTAAGCAGGATCTAAAGGCAACCTGAGGAGGTTTGGATATTTAACTTACAACAACCAGTTATGTGCTCAAAGTTTTATTACAGTGGTACATGGTAACACCGATAGCAGCAAAATTGGTTTCCTATCATTTTACCAAATTGCTTTATGGGATGTGGTGGGTCTGTCTAATTGTAAAAGGACTGTGGAGAGTGTATACAATGATAGATAACATTATGGCAATTTCTTTCAGGAAAAATAAGGTAATTAAAGGTTTAATAAATTCTGAGGTCAAGTGGAGCATAACTATTTTTATGCTACCAAACCAATCCTAGCTAAATGTTGGCACACTGTTACATTGGATTCTGATCTGGTAGAAGGCGGAATAAAATAATACAATAATGGAAAAGCTAAACTCAATGTTGTCAGACAGGCAAGCTCATTTGGACAAAATTTAGTTACCTTTGCTAAATTATAGGGGCATTACAAATAACGACTGAAGTGACTTTCGCTGGACATCTTCCCTGGTTATTTAGTTAGTGAACTAGTGGGAGTCTCTACATTGTTTACCAGGCAGTGGTGTATATGAGAGACAAGGAATATGAATAGGACAGGATATGAATAAAAAGATAAGAAATAAAATAACAAGAGGAAGGCAAACAATTCAAAAACAATAAAAAATACATAATGAAGACCAATTGCAAAACCTTTTAATGGCAGTACTTCAGAGCATAGATTGGGGGTGTTTTCTGCTAAAAACACAGAACAGAAATAGTTGTCAATTAAAATATTACATCATTACTGTTCCTAATTTACTCCCTTAATACACTACTACAGTAGGTCTTTCCAGCATTAGCAGAAAGGAGGTTCGATCTAAATATTCAGAAAGGGTTTTTTAACAGTGAGAGCTGTGAAGTTGCAGAATTCTCTGTCTCAGTTGTACTGGCAGATACTACAAGAAGGGAATAGATGGGGTTTTTTTTAGCAAGTGAGGGAATACAGGGTTACCGAAAATAGCTCTTAGTAGAAGTTGATCCAGGAACTGGTCCATTGCCATCTTGGAGTCAGGAAGTGTTTTTTTGTTTTGTTTTTTTTTGCCCTCCACTGGATCAACTAACAGTTAGTGAGGTTTCATATAGACATAAAAGGTTGAACTTTGTGTGTTTTTTCCTATCTTTCTATGTTAATAAATTGAGAACATATTGGTGTGTTAAAATCCTACAACAGAGAAACAAAGCTTCCAGAAAGGAAATTGAGTGCTTTTTCCTAATAATATTTTGGGCTCAGGAGTCACTTTGACTCAATCAACATTACAGAGCACATTATACCTTGGCATTGATTCTTCAATAATGTTGATTAACAAAATGCAGAGCACATCACACTGAGTGCAAATACAGGTCATAGTCTCCCCTTCTCCCCCCATGTTCCTGTTTTATGTCATCTCAATGCTTTTTTTTAAAGATGATTTTGTTGCTTTCTCTGTAACTGTTTTGTGGGCGCATATAATTAATTAGTGACTGGCCAGTCTAATTTAGAATTAATAAATAATACAAACTTTTAAAACATTGATAACTGCTTAGACCACTCATTTCAAAAACAAAATTCATGAAAAATTAATCCAAAAAAGAAATGCATAAATGGGACCAAGTTAGTTTTTGATGGGCCTGGAAGCAAAAGAAAATAGAAAGCGTTTGATAGTTAATTGGGACTTTCTTGAGTTAGCACTAAACACTATGGCATCAGTTGTAAGTTTAAAATAAGTTAATGGCAGTATATACAGAGCTTGGGATACTGGGATACTATCCCTCGCCTTTCACTATTAGAAATTAAAAACAACAGGGATATCTCCTGCTGCCTTTATTATATGGAATATCTGCTGGTAGCTATCCATTACAACACTTAAGACAGGACTGGCAGAATATAAGGCGGCAGGGTTTGCAGATGACTTATTGCTAGCAGTCTCAATTCAGCAATATTCTTGCCATGTATTAATTATAGACTTTTGGATTATATTCTAACAATAAAATTAACAAAGAAAAATCAGAGGCCTTACCACTATATATTATAAAGACAGTACACTTCTGAAAGCAAACTTCAAGTTTAAATGACAATTCAAACACACAACATATTTGCGAGTTAAAATATTGGCTAATCTAAAGGACCTATTTCAGTTGAACTATAAACCCCTCATAGAAGAGACAGCTAAGACTCTTAAATTAGGGGGCCCATTTATCAAAGTACGATTGCTTCCGAATTCATACCGTGTATTTTTTGCGACTTTTTTGTTAATTTGCGCAACTTTCTCGTACTTTGCGACAAAAAGCAGGACAATTTGTGTGACAAAATCATATTTGTTGTGCCGAGTACTAAAGTTTCAGATTCATTCAAGCTTTGGTATCATGACTTTCCTTTGGCCAGGTTGGAGCTGCAGAGTGCCATTGAGTCCTATGGGAGGCTTCCAAAATCATGCACAGGAGGATCAAAGTCAGAAAAATTTTCCCGCCGTTTACGATCGTTCGGATACAAAAATTTATAGACTTTTGGATCGCCAATACGATATTATCGTGACTAATATGTTTTTTTCATAAGCATTTTCGTGATATTTCCAATCATCAGAAATTATCGTATCTAATCCGAATTTTACCCATTTCGGAATTTGAACTCGTACTTTGATGAATCAACCCCTATGAGTAATAAAATCTTTAACTTGGTGACACCAGAAATTAACCTTTTTTTTTACATCCATTAACTTTGCATGCTATTAATAATTTTGCCTTAAATGTATTTGCCCAATGTTTGTATATTGCCTATCTGATCCCCCATGTTCCTCTAAGAGGGGGCTGCCATATTTGTGCAGCACAAGTCCGTTAGCATTAGAAGCTGTAACTGAACATGTAACATAAGAAAATAAAATGTAGTAGAATTTTTGGTATGGGTAAAAAAACATCCGATCCCCAGTATTTAAACACCTCAGTGGCAATTGTGTTCACCTATGGATATCAGCTAGCCTGTTATCCATCCCCACTAACCGCGATTAGAAACAATGTAGAGTACATAGTGGGAATACTAGACCCTGATTATAAGATGAACTTTGGACTCAGGAACTTGAAACTTAGGCACTTACTAATTTTCAAGAATGACCCAGTATCCCTAGCAATAACAAAATAAAGACTTGTGGTCCACTAGAGATCACCGGAGGAACCTAAAAGTACAACATGTGAATATACAATATATAGTACAATATGTGAATGCCTGACACCCTCAAAGATACTAAATGTAAAGATTTAGCATCCTTTGAATCCTGGAGAAATTCCCATTAGACATGGGCTATCCATTTTATACAAGAGTCTTTAGGCTTGTAAAAACCTACCTCACATGTATGTATATGGAAATCAAAATTAAAGTCAATTTTTTAAAACAAAGGGGAACTACTGCTCCAGCACGCGACTGCGCATGCACGCCAAAGCACACGCGTTAGGGGGCGGGGCGATGCGGCCGACCGGGTTAGGTTGGCCCCCCCCTGTCCGTAGTCTTTGTGAAAACCACAATTTTTTTGTGGGAACTTACCGAAAACCACAAAAAAATTTATATAATTTTAATGAACTTTTCGCAGACATTTTAAAACGTTCTAGAAGTTAGAAAACAATTGGAAAAAATACAAATTTATCTCTAAAATGTTTAGTAAACGGCCCCTAGGTTTATATACAAATTTTATATTGTGTTATAAAACAGCTTACGAACCACTAGTTTTTATTTTCTTTTAGCTGATTAAGAGGACTTAACACCTACATTAATTTCTTTTTGGTTAACAAGTTTTTTTTAGTTCTCCGGCACATGTCGGAACCCCGAGAAGAAAATATTGCACAAAAGAAAGATCTTTCTTTCTAACAGAAGAACGTTACGGAAAAACATCGAGAGCAGACCCACGCAAGTTCCCACTGTGTAAAACTGAGTTACGCCGACTAGTTCCTCCCACAAAGGTGCTGCGTAATGCGTCACAGCGCTTACGTGCAGTCGTGACGTTAGTCTCGCGTGAGGATACGTGGCGTTGTATTTTTTGTGAAACCAGGATCCTGCTACAAGCGTGCAGTTAACAGCTTTTCGAGAGGTGTAAGTAGCGATCCGGGACTACGGGCTGTTTTAGGAAAGGCTGTACTATTGTGCAATATGCACTTACTTGGGTGACCGGGCCCATTTTTGTCTGGGAACTGCAAATTTCGAAAGAGATGGCGGGAGCTTGGGTTCCTGCATATTCTTTTACCTAAACAGCTTTCCGTACTTCTTGTTTAGTCACTGAACTTTAAGTCCCGCCAAAGCCGATGGTAAAGATCTTTCCGAAGTCTGCAGCTCCCTGACAGCAGGGGGCCGGTATCTAAGTAAGAGCAGTAGTACAGCTTGCCCCTCTTACCCAAAACCCACCTGGCCCGGGAGGACTCCCCTGGCAGCTCTGGTTACTTTCTCCCTCTTTGAAGAACAATGACATTTTTAGATGTATAGATCTTGGAGATAAATTAGATTTTCAAATAGTTTTATGTCCCGTATAACCTATTTATGTTAATGGAGATTAGTCACAAAAGGTAGTGTCATCCCACTAATAAAGATAAAAAAAATCTTAACCAGACTATTTAATATGGACGCTTGCATCCTTTCTGATGTTTGCAAGCTTTTATGAGAATTGCTTATGAGAAGACAGAGTCCATATACCCCATTGTGCCCTGAAATTGACCACTGCTAATGCTGGCTGGTGTGCAGATGCAGGCTGGCCACAGTCCCCACAACCCTGCAATCTTTATTATTGGCTTGGTTGATTACTAGTACATTGGTTCAAACAAAAAACGGCCAGCGTCTGTATGCATAATGGTAGTATTGAGGAAATTTACAAATGTAAATCAGACTCCAGGCCTTAGGCCATAGGAAGTTTTCTTGCAGTCTATTGGTGATTGTTTGCAATGCATAATTATGGTGTAAACTTAATACTCAATAGCTCTACCTATTTCTGAAGATGCTTTGTTTAAATGGGGAATTTTATTTTGTACTTTTGGGAAGTTAAGTGATACTGACACCAACAAATTACTCTTCAAAATATTAATGTACATTAAAACTTACCCATAGGTCATGTTGATTGTTTTTCACTGATACGGCTGCTTTTGTAAGTAATTGTTACTGAAAATTCCTAAACTTGACTGTTGTGCCAAGCTGACTGTCCCTTCCCAACCTGTCAGTTATAGCTTTAATGCTAACGGGCTATTGCTGCACAAATATGGAAGCCCCCTCATAGAGGAGCATGGGGGATCAGATAGGTAATGTAAAAGAACTGCCCAATAATTATATGTAGCATATAAAGATGGTGTTATGATAGATGTGAAAAATGGTTTCATTTCTGGTGTAAGTATCACTTTAGAGATGGACCTCTAGGCAATTTCATTTTCTGTTTTTTTTTTTTTTTTTTTTTTTTTTAATTCCAGTCTGTTGAAATCCCTAATCAAAAAGCTTGTAACTTAAATGTTATTCATATTTTTCAATTGGAATGCTGTTATATGCGCACAGGTCAAATTTGTAAAGCCATGGACATATGAAGATGAAAGACATGTTGACAATCACCCATCAAGCGAGTGCTTGCAATTGCCATTTAAGTAAATTGGAGCATTTTCCTGCCCTCTAGGTCACTAGGTTACTAAATGCAATGGGGTAAAATCATTTGACCTTTAAGGGCTCTGGCACACGAGGAGATTTGTCGCCTGCATTTTATTCCCCCTGGCGCTTTGGCGACAAGTCGCCACGACAATACCCACGAAGAGATTTCATGCGAATTGAGCTCCAGGCGATCTGCTACCCATAGTACACTCAACAGTTAACCCCCCCTCTCATTTTTACTCAATTCGCTCAGAAAAGGGTCTGTGTGCGATTTGAAACAGCAGGCGATTTGAAGTAGCCTCGTATGTTTTGAGGCTGGCGATTTCCATTGATTTAGCATTGGCGTCTTGTCGCCAAATCGCTTTTTTAAAAATCGCCGGCGACAAATCTCCTCGTGTGCCAGAGCCCTAAAGGGCAATGTTTCTGTTGACATTAGTTTTTTGGTAAGTTGCGCACCCCTTGGTTTTATTAACTCTCTTTAGATTTGTAGTAAGACATTGGTTAATTTGATTTGTAGCAGCTTCTCCTGTTTTTGGTTGGTTGGGTTTTGTCAGTCTTCCACATTTTTGGCCTCAGATGCCAGTCTAATTGACAGCACAAGTATTTTCTATATTACATTGCTGCAAAGTCATACAGGTATTAATGCAGTAGGGTTATTAGCTAGGTTATGTTGTATTGATTTCATTGTTCACCTTTTTTTACCTGGAAAGACATAATACATTTTTAGGGTTCAAAAAAGGGACATTACATTAGTTCAGCCTGTACATTTTGGTATATTATATTTTTATTTAAATTTTTTTAACTTGTATTAAGCTGGCCATACACGCACCGATAATATCGTACGAAACCTCGTTTCGTACGATATTCGGTGCGTGTATGGCAAGTCGGCGAGTCGACCGATATCGCAGGAACCTGCTGATATCGGTCGACTCACCGATCGGACCAGTTAAAAGATTTTGATCGGGCGCCATAGAAGGCGCCTGACCAAAATATGCCCTCAGCGCTGAATCGACAGAAGGAGGTAGAAATCCTATTGTTTCTACCTCTTTATCTGCTGTTTCAGCCCTGAATGGTTTGTGGCTGATTGTAAGATCGCAAATCGCCACGTGTGTCGCCACCTTTAGTCTGTGACATTTTAGTTGTGACAATTTTCAGCTTTTTGATGGCTGTATGATAAAAATAAGACTCTAAATTGAAGCTAGTTTGTTTATCATATTTCAGCAGTCTTTAAAGTGTTTTATGGTCTTCTACACCGAGCAATTTATTGTACATGGTATTATCCAGTGTTATAGTATCTGTTCCTATGCAACTGATACTGTTGAAAATATACACCTATATAGACTTTTGCTTTAAATTACCACAATAAATAGGGACTTGTGTTGAACATGTATTCTGCCTATTATTTGATTAAAAAAAAAAAAAAATTCCGAAATTTTTTTAAGCACGCTGACAATCCTCTCCTAGTTGTGCCTGCACCCAAAAGCATTGAAGCCACCTGGGTGCAGGCATATGTAGTTTTTATCTGCAAACAAACGTGAGACTTGGCATTTGTTGGTAGATATCAGCTGCGTGTGCCTGTAAGACCTTGCCAGACGTGAGATAGGATACGGCTCGTTATATAGAATGCTTATTTGTGGACTGGTAATGTGTTGTATGAGCTTCTTCTACATTTGGCATAATCAGAAAGTCTTTTTTTTTTTTGTAACAGTTAGTTAGAAAGCTTGAAAAGAGCAAAAAACATATCTTTTTTTTTTTTTTTTTAAGCAAAATAATATCCAAAGATAATTTTTTCCAAATGCCCTATTTATTAAGCTCATGTTGCAAATGGCTATATACTGCCCCTTTTAGTAATCCTTGTCAGCTAATGAAGAGCAGTAATACGTCATCATCTACAAATCCAGCTTATACCTCATGTAACTATATTATCACACTTTTGTCTTTTAATAGGTGCCTTTAAACTGCATTGTGTAGTCTTTCTAAGGAGCAGATGGAGCAATTTACAAGCAGTAACGGCTCCCCAGAGCAAATAGTGGTTCAGGCTGGACAGATCCAGCAGCAGGTGAGCATTTCTATGAAATGATGTGTATTGTGTTAGGATTTCGTATTATTTAAAAGTATTTTTTATTTTGAAACTATAAAGCCGTTCAGTGCCTTGTTGCAGGAAGTTAGTGGGAATCACTGAATGTTCCAGTATGTGATCTTTGGAAAGACACATGCTGCTTTTTCATGGTCTGGCTGTTTCTTCTTGTTCCTCTCCCCTTAGCCGGGTGCGGTCACTGCTGTCCAGTTACAGACCGAGGCTCAGGTGGGAGCAGCCTCGGGGCAGCAAGTTCAGACCCTCCAGGTAGTTGTGTCTGTTAGCTGCATGAGTCACATTTATTGCACTCCATGCAGTATTTGTATGAATAATGCTTCTATCACATAGAGTGCATTTTGTATAATCTTTGTATCCAAGCACTTATCATGTTTGAACTTTTAATATGTTGTCTGTTTTATATACTTGCTTACTTATTCAAAGTACAGCATGAGCCCAATACCTTGAGTTACTCCTTTTACCTACTTTGCATGAGCCTGGCTTTTCTGTCATTGCCTATCACCCCTAACCCACCTTTTGCTAAGAGTTCTTGTATTTGTGGCTTTCTCTGTTTTTGTCTTTACTGAAAATTTCCAGCATAAAATATTTGTATAGTTAAATTAGATTTACAACAATTGTTATTTTTTTTTACATAGGTACAAGGTCAACCACTTATGGTGCAAGTCAGTGGGGGGCAACTGATCACCTCTACTGGACAGCCAATCATGGTACAAGCCATGGGTGGCCAAGGTCAGACTCTTATGCAGGTGCCGGTATCTGGATCCCAAGGACTGCAGCAGGCAAGTGCATTAGATATGTGAATAATATGAAATGCACATATTCTGTGCTTTATATTACAAACATTCGAGTATTCAGTTAGAATATCAACTAGATTTTATTAGGTACATAATACTGTGGTTATGTTCCTATTCTTAGTGGGACAAGCTATATCTTGCCGTTTAAACCTTTCTTACAGATACAGCTGGTCCAACCAGGGCAGATTCAGATTCAAGGAGGACAGGCTGTACAGGTTCAAGCCCAGCAAGGGCAGCCCCAGCAGATTATTATACAGCAACCACAGACAGCTGTAACTGCAGGACAAAGTCAGGTGAGTAGAAGTAACAAAGTATTCCTGTGTTATATATAGGTTGAGAGGTTAATTTGAAGAGATAACTGAAACAAGGGCAATTCTTTAAATGTAAAGGTATCCCTCTTGTCCTTCATTCTTTTCATTTTGAGAAGTAATCCCCTGTCTATATTTTATTACTCCCATAGTGCCCTCTAACTTATAAATAAAGAGTTTTGATGTTTGCTTAAAACATCGCTTCCGCAGTGAAATTAAACCCATCTTTCCTCATAGCTTAATTTTGCACTCTTTTATTATTCTTCCTGATGCGAAGGGAACCAAAACGGCAATGCTTATTAAGACGAGGAAAGTCAAATTGTGTGAGGGCTGCCAATTCATTAGGCTTCCCCCATTGAATTAAATTGCTAACATTTACCCTGGGCCGTTGCTTTGTCTGGTGAAACAAAATTCACCGGCCCAGCTTTATGCCTGTTTAAGCATCGTGCTGCTATCGAACCCCAATTTACCAAGTATCCCTTGCGATTCCGCTAGACTTGCATATGTGCATGTTATAAAGATTCCTGATATTATAGTGCACACGCGTAGTGTGGTGCAGGGGATCTGTGGGAAACTGAGGTAAGATGGCAGTTTGGCTATTGAAGTTATAACCCTGGACCACTGCATTTATTTCCAAAAAGGAGCCCTGACCAGGGGAAAAGAATTTAGTGATTTAATTCACAGGGGTTCCTAATCAATTAAGACCATCACCTGTTATTCGACTATAAGGTAATTTACCAAAAATGTATAAAGTGCCATAATGATGATTTTATCTCTATACTATACCCTCAGTTATAGGGAGTACTTTATTAATGCTAATAGATTGACACTGCCTAGACTTGTGTCTGTTATCAACAATAACTACAGAATTGTTCACAGTTTTGGAGACCCCAGCACATTTCTGAACTAGAGTTCATGGTATTTTCCAAAGTGCATAACTACATTATTTATCAATTCAAAATATCATTAGATCACAATATAACACTCTCTCCCTTTTCCTAAGGGCAAAGTCACGAGAAGTGTTGGCTCCGCTTCTCTCCACCTGTGTTTTGTAGGCAGGCAAAGAGAAGCAGATCCGCTCTCTCCACATTACTGTGTAGGTGCACTGACAGGTACAGCTTTGGCCTTAGTGCAGCTACACAGAATGGAGATCAAATGAAAATGCCTACCTCAAGGTTTTTGGGACGATCTCTGCCCTCAGCCAACAGTACATGTAGTTTTGCCCTAAAGTCCATTATGCAGGGAGGTTACACGTGCACTGGTAATCTAATTATCTTCCAAGGAACAATTATGAAGTAGTTTCAGCTTTAAAAAGCATTTTGTAAGTAAATCATTAGGCAAATAGTATGCGATAAGCCCTATTCATTTAACTCATGTTAAAGAAGGTGGTACACTGCCCCTTTGAAATGTAAAAATTTAAAACTATTCAGCCAATGAGAGACCCCGCTCCAGGCCAAATAATGAGAAGTTAAAGAGCCCGGCTGGGAGGCACAGACTGGGGGGGTTTCGGTCCAACAGTGCGTTATAGGGGCATGAGGGGCAGAGGCATTTAGTAGGCGGAGCAATCTGAGTGACACGTCTCCTTAGCCAATGACACGGCACCTGGGTACGGCTCACAGAGGAGTGGGCGTTCCCTCTGACTCACAGTGACAGCCAATAGAAATAAAGCATCAATTACCCAGAGTCCTTTGTTGTATTCTGGGATGTATTAACTGCCCGAATTTACTGGCCAATTGGAACTAATACAGGGGTCACCCCCCCCACTGTGACCAACCCTCCCCCCACTGTGACCAACCCCCCCCACTGTGACCAACCCCCCCCACTGTGACCAACCCCCCCCCCACTGTGACCAACCCCCCCCACTGTGACCAACCCCCCCCACTGTGACCAACCCTCCCCCCACTGTGACCAACCCCCCCCACTGTGACCAACCCCCCCCCCACTGTGACCAACCCCCCCCCCACTGTGACCAACCCCCCCCCACTGTGACCAACCCTCCCCCCACTGTGACCAACCCCCCCACTGTGACCAACCCCCCCCCCCACTGTGACCAACCCTCCCCCCACTGTGACCAACCCCCCCCACTGTGACCAACCCCCCCCCCACTGTGACCAACCCTCCCCCCACTGTGACCAACCCTCCCCCACTGTGACCAACCCCCCCCCCACTGTGACCAACCCCCCCCCCACTGTGACCAACCCTCCCCCCACTGTGACCAACCCTCCCCCCACTGTGACCAACCCCCCCCCCCACTGTGACCAACCCCCCCCCACTGTGACCAACCCTCCCCCCACTGTGACCAACCCCCCCCCCCACTGTGACCAACCCCCCCCACTGTGACCAACCCCCCCCCACTGTGACCCCTGATGTACCCCACTAACAGCATTGGTTGAAATAGAAAATTTTCCATTTATCACCACCTTTTGGAATCTGTCTTTCAGCTAGTTCTCTGTCCACATACAAATTGCGTGTTGAGGCTAATATTCCATTTTAATAATTAACATTGTGTGCAGTACTGTATGAAATGTTGATATGTCTTTCTTCAGCCTTATCTACTATATTACTTATCACTTACCTTTCTGTTGAGCTCCTCTTTTATTCACCTTTCAGTCTCTTACTGAAATCACTGCCTGGTTGCTTAGGGTAAGTTGGACCCTAGCAACCATATAGGTGCTAAAATAATAAAGAGAGGAGAGAGTGTAAAGAACAGCACTGGATATAATTATGTGTGTTAGAAAACAATTTTATCTGTTAGAATAAATTGAAAACATTTTTTGTCATAATCAGTGACCAGCTTATCTACCATTTGTTGCTGCCTTAGAAGATCTGATCTCCCTAACTGAAGCTTTTTAATTACACCAAAAACTTCAGCAACAACACATGTTGTTAGAATTCATTTAAAAAAAAAAAACAAAAAAAAACAAAGTAATGTATTTATTACTGCTTAGCTACTGCTAATGAGAGAAGTCAGTGTAAGCAAGATCTAAAAACATGTTTAATAAGTTACTGAATGCTAACAAAAAGGAACACATTGAAGTAAATGAAGTGTTTTATTATGTCATTGACTTGTTTATGGTTTCAATTAACATTTGCAGAACCAGCAGCAGATAGCTGTTCAGGGTCAGCAAGTTGCACAGACAGCTGAAGGTCAGACTATAGTTTACCAGCCTGTAAATGCAGACGGAACCATTCTTCAGCAAGGTAAGTAAATGTAACTTGTGTTTTATTTATTGTATTACTCTGATACTTAAACATTTTCTTATTCTGACATTTCCACACCCACCGATTGATCATTCTAATGCTTATAAAAAAATTCAGTTTAGCTTGTATAACTGCGATATAGTGATAAGCTTCCTTAGACACTGGCAGCACTTACTGAACTATAATATTAAACCTGCCATTTATTTAAAGCATGGGTGCGGTATTTTATCTTTACTTTGTTTAACTTTGGATAATCACCTTTCTCTTGGACAGCAGGTTCTCCCCACAATGGTCACAACTTATGAGTTATTATATTCAACATATTGGTTGTGAGCACTGGCGGCTTACCTAGGATTAATCCTCTATCCACCTCTCTGTCCCTGTGTTTTGTTTTACCTGATTTGTCCCCTTAAGTGACAGTCCCTGTTACAGGAATGATCACCATACCTGCTGCTAGCCTAGCTGGAGCTCAGATTGTGCAGGCTGGAGCCAACACCAATACCACCAACAGTGGCCAAGGAACTGTGACAGTTACTCTTCCTGTGACTGGCAACATGATGAACTCTGGAGGCATGGTGATGGTATGTATTAATACTGTATGCCTCTGGTTTGAATACATGATTTTTTTTCCCTTGCTTTTTTTTCCCTTTGCTTATTATTAATATCTTAATACAGATGGTACCTGGTGCTGGCACTGTACCCACTCTACAGAGGATACCACTGCCTGGTGCCGAGATGCTTGAGGAAGAGCCACTTTACGTGAATGCTAAGCAGTATCACCGAATCTTAAAGAGACGACAAGCACGAGCTAAATTGGAGGCAGAAGGGAAAATCCCAAAAGAGAGGAGAGTGAGTGTAAGGCTAAGAATAAGTATATGAACCAGAGATCTCTCCCAGTGACTTATAAAAGAGTGCTATGAGTTTGCTGAATATAAGTTTGTGAGCTATGAGAATGCTGTACAGCCTGGAGACTGCTGTTAGTTGATGTAGTGTTTAAAATGTTTAACTATGCAGGCACATTTGACTGCACTGTACCATGTTTCTGTACAAAGATGTGAGAATGGGACAAAAGTATTCCAAAGCCACTCCAACCTTTCATTAGATAGGGGGGAGATTGTTTTTTTTTTTTTTTTTTTTTTTTTTTTTTTTTTTTTAAAAGTGTGTAAATATTAGCCAAAACACTTTTTTTTTTTTTCCTTATACAGGCAGAGCACAATTCAACAAGTATTATTTGAAATGTATCCTCAAAGTAAAGTGTTGTTGTGTGGGGTGGCATTTAAGTAGGTGTTCCTGCTGCATTTATATGACTTTTATATAAAATAATTTGTTGCTGCATTATACAACATCCCAAATCATTTCAAACCACACCCCTGTGGCAGCGCGCTCGGCCAAAAATGGCGAGAAAGCACTAGGTGCTGCTGCAATAAATATCAGCATCTACAACACAGAGCAATGATATGAATTGATGTCTTGCTAAAGGTCCTCTGTGTAGGACTGAAACGTCGACTTACACCATTACATTTTTGCACGTAATTTAAGTCCCATAAGTGCTCTGTGTTTTACATGCAGGCAGATATGTATATATAGCACCCCCCTAGTGTTAATTATCGCTTGCCTGAGACCCAATGTTGGTGCATCTTTTATCAGAAAACTGCCCTGGCCAGGGTACTTCTGAAGGAGCACCACACTTTCATCTTTCTTGATTGTCTCACGACTTTGGAAAAACCTTTGTCGCTTATGTTTTCCACCGCCCATTTACATTATTGGCAGTGGGAAAGCATTTTGGGGAGATTGGTCGTCTGCGGGTGACTAGTCTTCCCGTGTGCCATTACCCTAAATTTGCAAATTTTACCCTATTATGATAGAACAGGGGCATTGGCAAAGGTGAGGGGCATAGCAGGTAACACTGCCCTGGAAGAGTACACTTTTCAAGGACAGGAGTGCTGGCCCGGGGTCCAAGTTTAGTGATTATATTAACTACGGCATCCGTAACACCCCCAATAAAGTAAAATTTTACATTTAAATGTAATTTTCTAAAAGTATCTGATTTGTGGTGTTAGAGGGCCTGCAGACACACACAAGATCTTAAATGAGCTGCAGATAAGATGCTTCTTTCTTACACCTCTCCACACAGAGCAGATACTGCTTAGAGTGCTTAATATGCTGAATGACTTTCCCACGTTGGAAGAAATCTGCCTGGTAAATTAAATCCTGGGCCTTTGGTATTGCAAAATGCTCTGGAAAATGCACTGCTGAAATGTAGTTACAATTTTTTTGATACCATAAATATACCTTTGTCCAGCTGCATTGTGTAATACAATCTTTTTCTTTCTCAGAAATATTTGCATGAGTCCAGGCATCGCCATGCTATGGCTAGAAAGAGAGGGGATGGTGGACGTTTTTTCTCCCCTAAAGAAAAAGAGAGTCATCATTTACAGGTAAAAGATACATGAAAAAACAATAATAATGATGGCTTACAGAAATGTAGAGGCTTATGAGGAATACTGGACTACCAACACAAACACGGCCTCCCCAAGTACAGTCTGGGATGCATCTAAGGTTGCTGTGAGGGGAACTCTAGCTCAGGCAATAGCACAGGCCCGTAACAACGCTAAAGGCCAAGTGAAACAAGCAGAGGAGGAGCTGACCCAAGCAGAGAGAGAACACATTCTCTCACCCTCAGACCTCTCCTATAATAAGTTACTCCAAGCCAGGAATGCTCTAGAGAGAGAAGAAACAACTCTCACCAAAAAAGCTATCCTATACCAGTCCCAACGAACCTTCGAAAAAGGAGACAAAAATGGCAAACTCCTGGTTTTTCTAGCCAAGGCCCAAACCTCTCCCTCTGCAGTAGCAAGAATCCAAACCTCAACAGGGAGATGGGTCACTGAGCTCTCTCTTATAGCACAAGAATTTGCAGTGTTTTACCAAAAACTGTACACCTCTACGGTAAACTATACCCCTACTCAACTCTCCCAATATTTAGATACTATCACAATACCGACACTATCCCCAGGCTCCCGGGCATTCCTAGACCACCCAATATCCACCAAAGAAATAGAACAGGCCATAGCAGACCTACCCCCCAATAAAACCCCAGGCCCAGATGGACTCCCCTCGGAGTGGTACAAAACCCTATCGAAACCAATGTCAATCCACATTTTGAAAACCCTACAGTATGCATATGATACAAAGATGTTCCCCCCCCCCCCCATCCCAACTAGAAGCTCAAATAGTGGTAATCCCTAAACAAGGGAAAGACCCATCTGACTGCTCTTCCTATCGCCCTATTTCCCTCTTGAACACTGACGCAAAAATACTAGCAAAAATCCTGGCTAATAGGCTCAAGAGGGTTATAGCTGACCTCATACACCCTGATCAATCAGGATTTATGCCAGGAAGGTCTACAGCCTTCAATATCAGACGTCTATACACCAATTTGCAACTGACACACGCAGAGAAAGGTTCCAGAATCATCGCCTCTCTAGACTCAGCCAAGGCCTTTTATTCGAATGGCCATACCTGTGGGAAACGCTGAGAAAGTTTGGCCTGGGTCCAAGATTCATCACATGGGTAAAACTTCTATACAACGCTCCAAAAGCGTGTGTCAGGGTAAATGGGATTACCTCGGCCTTGTTCCCCCTGACGAGGGGTACAAGACAAGGATGCCCCCTATCCCCCATTTTATTTGCCCTAGCAGTCGAGCCCTTGGCTATACGTATCAGGGACTCACGATCTATTAAAGGCCTCACCTATCAAACAATAACCGAAAAAGTCTCACTTTTCGCAGACGATCTCCTTATATATCTAGCTGACCCCGATGCATCCCTATCTGCCCTGCTGCAAACAGTCAACCAATTTGGGAACTTCTCAGGATTAAAAATAAACTGGGAAAAATCGGTCCTCTATTCCCTAGACAATCCTAGCCCTCCAGCCCTGGCAGTAGATACTCCTCTCAAATGGGTCTCCTCCTTCAAGTACCTGGGCATCACAATACACTCAGGTCTCGATTAATATATACCCCACAACTTAACCCCTGATATAACCTCTCTCACGAATGATATGGAGAATTGGGCCAAACTGCCACTAACTCTATGGGGGCGAGTCAACATCTTTAAGATGATCTATCTACCAAAGTTTTTATATATTTTCCATAATGCTCCAGTATATTTCACTGCCAAAGTATTTAAAAAAAATTAATAAAATACTTTTTCCCTTTTTGTGGGTCAACAAACAACCCCGTATTTCATAGGAGAAACTAACTGCCTCCTATGCAGATGGAGGGTTGGCGCTTCCAAATCTACAGTTGTACTACATGGTTTCGCAGATATATTATCTACATTGGTGCTTCCTCCCAGACCCCTATAACCCAAACATGACACTTCAGGCTCTCATTTTGGGCTCAATAGAAGGGATGAGTAACTTTCCCTACCGACATGCTAACGATTTCCCTTAAGTACCCACTACACTCTCTGTGCCGTTTAGGAATTGGATTGCAGCCCTGAAACTCCATAAAAGAAACCCACCATTGGTCTCAGCTAGGCTCCCAATTTGGGGCAACTCCTATCTCCCACATCTCAGAAACCTACAAGAATTTATATTCTGGCCAACTCAAAATCTCAAATACCTCCTGTGACCTGCTGGAAAATTCCACCTTTCTCACATATGAACAAATATCCTCAAAATGCCAGTCCCAAAAACCACAATTCTACAGATACTTACAACTCCGGCACGCCTTTAATGCCCAATTCACCACACTCAGTCCAGAAATAACCTCACTAGGCATAGAGCATATCCTCCATAAGCCTGAGGCTCCCAAATTAGTATCACACATTTACAGTATTCTCCTGTACCAGACCCAGACCATTCGAAACAGCAAGAACTAGATGGCTTGCTGACATTCCATTCTCCTGAGGTCTGGAGGAAGCAACAGACAACTATTTAATATCAACCAGGGATCGCCTGGTACAGTACAAAATTATGCATCAATTATATACCATACAGGCTATACAAAATGGGGAGGAAACCAGACCCCTCATGTCCTAGGTGCAATGCTTCACCAGCAGGGTTTTTCCACATGATATGGATCTGTCCTGATATTGCTAGATATTGGCACAAAATCCTAAAGGTGCTAGCTGACAACCTGGACTTTCCCCACATCACTTCCCCCTCCATATGCCTTTTTGGAATCCTAGAGGATACCATACCAAGCAGCTACTCCAGAAACCGGTACCAAACCCTCCTTTTTTATGCCAGGAAAAACATTGCCATGCACTGGATGGGAGCACAGACGCCATCCATAAAAACATGGAAGCAGCTGGTAAACCAAGCAATCCCACTAATCAAACTTACCTCAGAAGCGAGAGGAACACAGGCTAAATTTGACCTGACTTGGGCCTCGTGGATTGAGGCAGGACTGGACTAACCCTGCACTACATGTCTTACAACCAGAGTGATAAACATACCCTCCGTGTAATATGTCTTGCAGTTCTATATAACCAACCTAAACCGATGGCAAATGTATATGGCAAAATGTTTGGCACAACTGTCTGTCTGTTGTTAATATAAACTTACCTTTAAAAAAAATAATGATGCCTTAGCTATTTCTGTATTATGAAAACAATCTGACAGTGTTCTTTCTTATTTTAGGACGTGGAATTTCATTAGATGCAAGGTGGAGCTGATCTGAGAATATGTTGCATTTCCACTTCAGAAATATGTTGACACATATGGAGTATGGGGTGCATAGTATTTTTTATCCCAACATGATTCATCTCAGGGAAGAGAAGTTAACCAGATGATGCCATCAGTTTGATGTCACAAGGAATGCAACAAATGACAGTTAAATGATATCTTCCTGTTAATATTTGATCTATTTGCTCCCTGTGCACTGCTCTGATAATGAAATCTCATAACAAAATGGCTTAATTTGCAGACTGCATGCAGGTTTTGAATCCTTTACCACAAGGGGTTATCAACTGTGTAGCTGTCTGTTTCTTGGACAAGTCTTCCATCCAAGCTGTCGTTGCCATATGGGCTAATAAAGGAGTATTAAGGGAACTTCATTACTAGAGGTGCTTACTAAGAGAGCATGCTATGACAGTGAAACTTTAAAGGCTTTTATTCCAATAAGTATCAGACAGTGTATTGTATGTTGTAATTGAAACTTTTGATGTATTTAAAGAGTTATTTTTTTCCGCTTTAGAAGTAATCTAGTTCATGTTTGTATAGCTATACATTACCTCTGCTTCATTTTAGGGGGGATTTGACTAGGGCTGTTGACTACATTGCATTTTGATATTGCATTTTCAAGATTGGTAAATGTATTTTGAGGTAATAGTTTCTTTACTTCTGCAATTTCGTACATAAAAGATTATAAATGCCAGTAGGAATTTCCACATATCAAAGTCAGGTTTTGTTTTCTGCATTATGTTTTCCCCATTCTCTAGGTATTTATTAGACCTAGTTTGGCTAACCGCAGACAGTACGTTCGTGAACTTGCCTATGTCAGCTAAAGATCAGATAGTCTGCAGAATTAGGCCAGTGTAGTACTCAGAAATTTGTTACTTATGAAAATCTTTGTAAATATCCTTTTTTTACATTTTTTTCACAACATCATTTTTTCTGTTAGCTGTATTTGTAAGTACTGTGTACCTCACCCAGCTAATAAAACTTTCTAACTACAAGTTTGTTTTTATTTTCTGTGCTCCATGCTCATGAATGTTAAGCTGGCCATACATTGCATGGGGAGATCTGCTTATTTATTAGGGTTGACAGATCATATATTTGACTACTAGCCTGGTGAACAAAAAATTGTGATAAGATAGTTCAACCTATGGGGATGTGGAGGCCTCTTGTTAAAGGATTATTGGCTTAGGGTCAAAAATTGTCACACAAGTTTCTGTTCAAATCCAAATTTTACCATGTACTGGGGGCAGCATAGCTTATGTCCCATAAATTGGCCATAAAGCTGCTGTGTGGCTAAGTTGAAAGCCAATGTGGGCACTTAAACTTGAAGGCTTGAAAGAAAGTTAGGAAATGGCATTTGCTCTAGGAATAACTTAATTTGCAAGACAGATTCCGGACAAGGTCTCACCTTAAGTATACAATGCAGCTTTGGGGCAAGTCCCTAATTTAAGTTAGATTTAAGCACTTATAACAAATGCCTCTTCTATGCCATGTAGGCCCTGGGCTGGACTACTTCCTGACCACTCGTGATTGCTGCCCTGCTTAAGCCTATGGGGACTTTGAACTGAATCAGTCCTGACATTATTGCTGGAGTATCCCTGGATGATTTACTAATAGGTGCTAAGCAGCTGTTCAGTGCGGTTACTCACAGCAACTCAAACTATCTCTTTCTGACTAGTTGTTGAACTGATCAGACATCACTGTTGAGGTTCACCTGTTTTAATTAGTCAAATGGAAGAATGTCACTTCAGAGTTGTTCTGCTTAACAACTGGGCAAAATTCTCCCAGATGAGACCCTGGAACCATAAAGGGCATAATGTGATTCCAGTGGAATACCTTTGCTATTTGTCTCCATAGAAGCATCCAGGAAGCCATTTTGACCACTGATGTCAGTATTTGACATATGATATTAAGGAATCATGCCCCTTTAACAGTTATAATCAATGCTTAGTGATGTATTTTCTGTCACATAACTCACTGAAACTTGTATCTTATAATAATGTGCTTGCTTTTGTAAAATATGATGTTAATAAAAATCACCTCAGGGTTCCATGACCTGTATAAAAGTGCTCAGCTTTGAGATTCCCAATAACCTTATATTTTACAAAAGGGCTTACTTCACTATATAATACAAAAGCTCCATGAATATCCTGCAAGTTATTTTCTTATAAATGGGGCTTAGTGATGTAATTTCACATAACTCACTAAAACTTGTGTATTATTATAAACGTACCCTAAAATGAGGATATCACATAGTAACATAGTAAGTTGGGTAGAAAAAAGACATACGTCCATCATGTTCAACCATAATGCCTATATATAACCTGCCTAACTACTACTTGATCCAGAGGAAGGCAAAAAACCCCATCTTAGGCCTCTCTAATTTGCCGCAGAGGGGAAAAAAAAATCCTTCCTGACTCCAAGATGGCAATCGGACCAGTCCCTGGATCAACTAGTACTTAGAGCTATCTCCCATAACCCCCCTGTATTCCCTCACTTGCTAAGAATCCATCCAGCCCCTTCTTAAAGTTATATAATGTATCAGCCAGCATGACTGATTCGTGGAGGGAATTCCAGAACTTCACAGCTCTCACAGTAAAAAATCCTTTCGGAATATTTAAATGGAACCTCCCTTCTTCTAAACGGAGTGGGTGCCCTCGTGTCCGTTGGAAGGACTTACTGGTAAATAAAACATTAGGTTATTATATGATCCCCTTATATAGTTTTACATTGAGCACTGGAGACCAAAACTAAAGAGCATATTCTAGATGGGGCCTTACCAGCGATCTGTAAAGGGGAAGAATAACCCCCTCGTCCCGTGAATCTATGCGCTCCTCATCTTCTATCTTTGCCTTCGGGATTGCTGTTTTACAACACTTGTTATAGTGTTTATATTCATTAAACGTGGCTACTGTCCCCTCTGACTTATCCCCAGGGGATATATCTATAGGCTTCTGCAGTGATCACTTTCTGTGATTTTGGTGCATTTCTTGGTATTTTATTGCATTTTTAGCCATTTTATGAAAAGGAAGCATGGTGGTGGCAAGGGCAGGCCAAGGCAGCAGGTCCTGAAAGGCTTGTCAGGGTAGAGGCAGCAAAATACTGTAAAATCCTGGAGTAAAACCTGATGTAGTCTGCATGTAACCTGAACATAAAGCTAAAATGCTTAAAATGACCTGGAATGAGCCGACCGGGGGCCCTAGGCATCCCGGTCGTCCGCCACGTCACGCCCCCTCCTCCCCCCTGCATGCGCAGTCATGTGGGGGGGTGAGCGATGCGATGGGCCATTGCCCCCGCCACTAATGACAAGCGGCGGGGGCAATGGCAAAGGAGGAGGACTAGGGGTAGGCAGTAGAGGCTCCTGTCTGGCGCCCCCTAATCATTGTGCCCTAGGCCTCTTCTGCCTACCCCTAGTTCCATCCCTGCTCAATCCAATAGAAAAGCCATGTCTGGACTTGAAAAATGCAATTCACTCACAATCCCTATGCAACTTGACAGAGCTTGAGCAGTTTTGCAAAGAAGAATGAATGGGTGGGAAATTGCAATGCACAAAGCTAATAGAGACCTATCCACACAGACTCAAGGAGATATTGCTAAAGATGCATTTACTAAATACTTATTTGCAGTGGCTATATACTTATACCATTAGATATTTTCTATATATTTTATTGTAATTTATTTAAATCAGATGTTTCACTTGATACGAGTCAGTTTTTGTTTCCCAGTTTAAAAAAAATACTGTGATTCTGTATCCTAATAATAATTACAAATGAAAATGTCCAAGGGATTGATACAAGTGACTGTACTGTATGACGAAATACTAATGGGCTTATTTATCAATTTTCATGGTCGCTTATTTATTAATAAGGAAAAATTGTTTGAATAAGAAACTCAAATATCTAATTTTTTGAGTTTACAAGCTCTAAAAACTAGAAAACCTCAAGAAATTTGAAACACAGGATTTCTTGTCTTCTTTTATGTACTCAAAGGTGAGCAACCCCTTTACGGGACCAGTAACATAATTTATTTGAACCAAATACATAGTTTTATGTGGAAGCACTAGTCCTGCTTTTTTTGCAGTGAAAAATGTGCTTTTTTTATTGCTTAAACAAAACCCATTTGGACCATTTTTATTTATATCCAAAAAGCTCTATAGATGCTATAACATGCTTTCGTGATATGCTTAAACTGTCATGTGTTAGTGAATAGTAAGAATACAAAATGATGCTAGCAATGTGATATCCTTGTAAGTTTCACTTTGAAGAAATGTAGATTAGAAAGTTTGACAATTAAAACATATAAGAAACACCATTTGGAAAGTTGTCTATATTACTTACAGCTCCAACAAGTATAAATCTAGTTGTCCGTTTATCATGTACTGGACTTGTTGTACAAATTATATGTTGGATTTTATTAAATTATACATTGAAGTTTGGTAGAAGCTTTGAACTGATGGGGAACAATAAGAATCCTTGAAGGGCCACTGCTTGGAAAGCCATGGCTAACTAAATATGCACTCTCCATTTATATCCTCTTACTTAAAAGCTATTGTCCATATATAATTAGTACATTTAAAGAAAGTAGGTAATCCATATTGGTCTGTGGAGAGGGAAAATGGGATCAGTAGCTTTGCTTGTCCTGTTACAGGTACTTCACCAGCTATAGTCTGGAGTCCAGGTTCTTTTCACAAATGACCTTAAACTTTAGACTTGAACTTCTTGTTTCTCCTTAATCCATCATGAAACATTGGTATGTAGCACAGATCTGTAGGGGATTTATAAAAAAAAAATTGAGTTTCAAACAAAAGTGGCAGAGGAATAATACTAGGAAAGATAGTAAAAGACTGAATGGCAGAAATGATGTACATGGCTCCCTGTAGACTGAAGTAGCTGCTGACAAATTCCAGTTCTTCTTCACTCAAAAGCCCCAGACCTGGCCCTGATCCATCCAGTCCTGCCCCTTTACCTGATGTTGAGCTCCCTTTGTCCTCTGTGTCAGAATTAGTTAGTAATCAGTCCTGCATCTTAAGTATTCTATAGACCAGGGCTTTCCAACTGAAGATCTAAGACAGTGCTGCCCAACTGGCGGCCCGCGGGCCGCATGCGGCCCTCGACCCCCCTCTGTGTGGCCCCCCACCTGTCTGGCTGCTTTGATGGCTTACCTTTGTGTAAGATTTAAATGGTATCAGTACTGAGATTAACTGCCCCCCCTGCATGGTTATCACCTCAGATTCAGGCTGTAATCCCTCTGTATTGTTTAAACATGTAATCCCCTGTGTTGTTCACACCTTTTAATCTCTGCATTGTTCACCCCCTGCAGTGTTCACACCTCAGGCTCAGGCTGTAATCACCCCCATTGTTCACCTCTTCACACCTCAGACATTGTATGTACTGCCTGGACTATGCTGCCTGTGTATAGGCAGCATAGGGCAGGCAGAGTATCGGACATAGGCAGCATTTTTGCAGGGAGGGTATGGCACCCACAGGCAGCATAGGGCAGGCAGAGTATGGCACACACAGGCAGCATAGGGCAGGGAGGGTATGGCACCCACAGGCAGCATAGGACAGGCAGAGTGCTGCCTGTTTGTGCCATACTCTGCCTACCCTATGCTGCCTGTGTGTGCCATACTCTCCCTGCCCTATGCTGCCTGTGTGTGCCATACTCTGCCTACCCTATGCTGCCTGTGTGTGCCATATTCTGCCTACCCTATGCTGCATGTTTGTGCCATACTCTCCCTGCCCTATGCTGCCTGTGTGTGCCATACTCTGCCTACCCTATGCTGCCTGTGTGTGCCATACTCTGCCTACCCTATGCTGCCTGTGGGAGGTGAACCTGGCAGGGGTTTGTTCTGGGAGTTTGTTAGCAGTTGGAAATAGCCATTAAATGGTCCCTAAGGTGTGTAATTATATGCTGGGGGTTGCTGTGCTATCCACAGGGGAGGAGGAGGTATATGGATTTAAGGGTGTGGGTCTTAATATGACATAATACAATTCTTTAACATATGAATGATGGTTGATATCCCTGCAGCGACCATTGTGATAAAATGGGTGTGGTTTGAAGTGGGTGTGGTTTAAAATGGGGGAGTGGCCAAAACTGGCTTAAATTAGTGGCTCTCCACCAAGTATGTGAGAGAAATTTCGGCCCTCGGCACCGCAGAAGTTGGGCAGCACTGATCTAAGAGATTTGTATAGCCCACACACTGCTCTATTATAACATACAGTAGCCCTGAACATGTAGTCTAGTAAATTATAGGTCTACTATAGGATGGCACTGTTGTAGAGGTAGTTCCCAATTTTTTTTAGAAGACAGTAATTGGTCAATGCTTTTAGGTCTGACTTAAATAAATGTTAAAACATAGAGTCGCACTGGTAAAAGTTACAATTTTAACCTTACATCCTTCACATTTAGTTGTTATTCTGTATTCCTTATTCAGTTGGCAGCCTGAGTGACTGACTATTTGCAAGGACCATGTGCACAGGGAAAAGCAAACAGGGAATACTCCAAAAACAAATTTAGAGACATGTATGTGTACTGTCCAAGGGTTGCTGTGCCTCAGAGCCTTCCACAGTGAGCTTAATTCATAAGATACATTATTTGTCACCTAATTCTTTTATTGCTATTAGCTTGCCTTTAAAGGACTGGGATTCTGAATTGCTGGATGTTTATCAATGTAGAAAGGAAAAGTACTCTAAAGCCACAACTACTACTTGCCACAACTTACACTAAACAGGCTGAGGAAGAGATTCCGATTACTTCAATTGTGCTAAAACACCCCTCTAGTTGTTATGTTCTCATTTTGGTTATTTATCAAGTCTTTCTTTATCAAAGTCCACACAAATGGCCACATAAATGGCTAAGAGTCTAAGAGCTTAAACTTACCCAAAATACTTGTACAGTAAATGCAGCAAAGAAGGAACGTGACCATGATCAGGAAAATAAGCCAGCGGATAACATCCCAGGCATTGCTCTGTATTTGCTTCACCCTAGAATGTAGTTAGGCATGTAAGAAACAATTAATACATATTAAAACATGCATGTGGTCTCAGAACATGCTTCTTAATGCTGACACAGTTGTTACTACAACTGGACCAGTCTCTGGATGAACATCTTATTAACAGTTTTAGTATCACAAGATTTTCTTGCTTGCTAAATAATAATACAGCCCTTTCATGAAATAATCTATTCTAATGTATGTGCAAGTACAGGTATCGGATCCATTATTCGGAAAACCATTAGCAAGAAAGTTCTGAATAGACTCCATTGTAAACAAATACAGTAATTCAACATTTTTTTTTTTTTTTAAAGTTTAGTATTCGGAAACATCATGCATATTTTTTTTCAAATACCATGTGCACAACCTTACATTTATCAGCACTTACATTAATCATTTGCCATTAAGTATGAATTGTATAGAAGTATAGATTCAATTTTCAGCATAGGCAAATGCAGATTGTATTCAAAAGCATGTTTTAAGTCCTTAATGAGCAGATTAAATAAAAGTGGGCAATTGTTTTCGCCAGGCATGGATTTGCAGCGATATTCTGCATTTTGCCATTGACGAATTGTTTTGAAAAAAAGGCACGGTCACGTCAAAATAGGCACGGGACAGGTTCGCTCATCACTACAAATTACTATTATGCCATATTACATTGAAAACCCCTGTGCTACAAATTTGCACTATACATAGGGGCAAGGGTAAAACAGAGAAATAGTTCTATAATTACATAGTAGTTCAAGTTCAATGTTTTATGATAAAAGACCAAAATCAAGATAGGACAGGTTATAATCAAGTCCAATGACATAAGTACTGTGTTTATAAACAAACAGTATCTGATCTGCTCAGCAGTACCAGGTTACATGGTTATCAGAGGATTCAATGGAATCAGGGGGTTGGCAGAAGAGGCACCTCCCGAGGGCACAATAATAGGGGGCATCTCTGCCTACCCCTTATCTGTGCTCTTTTGCCCCCTCTGCTTCTTGTCATTGCGCCCCCCCCAAGATGTCTCTGTGCCTGTGCGCTTTTGGGGGGAGGGTGCAGTGGTGAGGTGGCATGGCCCACCTCTGAATGCAATTCTACAACAGAAACACTACCCACCTTACACAGGTGTATCTACAGTGTCAATCTTTTGTCAGACATACATTAAGAACAAACAAAAATTTTGAGATAAAGTCAGATTTTTTTTTACTTCTAGATAATTACGAGATTTACGAATTGGTTTTCACCAGAACATGATTTTTTATTTATTGTTCCCCCCAAAATTCAAGTTTTTCTAAAATATTTCCCATAATTTGTGATTTATAAATGTTTAGCTCACTTTTTTTGTAAAAAAAAAAAATTTGCCTCTGTCAAGTACCATTGAGTCCTATGGAGGCTTAGAATAGTAGAGGAATAGAATAGTCAGTGACAGCCTGTCCTTGAACTTTCAAAAGGTTCATTCAGCTTCAAGTGAAATTTAAAAACATTATTGTTTTCCAAGAGGATTAAAGAGGATTCATGGAAACGAACGTTTACATCTCAAGTTTTTTGAACAATACTTTCAACTTGAAAAATTCGGGATTTTCCAATGTAAACTCAAAATGTTCGTACAAATGATTCCAGCATTATCGGAACATTTTATAAATACAGGTATAGGACCCGTTATCCAGAATGCTTGGGACCAAGGGTATTCTGGATAAGGGGTCTTTCTATAATTTGGATCTCCATCCTTTAAAGGGAAACGAAAGTCAAAGTCACTTGGGGGTGCCAAAATGTTAGGCACCCCCAAGTGACTTTAACCGCTTACCTCGTACCCCGGGCTGGTGCCCGTTAGGAGAAAACAGCACCAGCCCGGGGCACCTGGAGCGCAGTGCTTCCGTCTTCCTCGCTTCCTTTTCCTGAGTGCCAGCGGTGGGCGCATGCGCAGTAGAGTGAAAAGCCGACTTTAACATTTAAGTTCGGCTTTTCACTCTACTGCGCATGCGCGCGCAGCGAATCAGCAGCAAGGAAGCGCCGGCAGCTACCCCGGGCTGGTGCTGTTCCTTCCTCACAGGGGCACCAGCCCGGGGTAAAAGGTAGGCGGTCAAAGTCACTTGGGGGTGCCTAACATTTTGGCACCCCCAAGTGACTTTGACTTTATTTTTCCTTTAAGTCTGCTAAAAAATCAATAAAACATTAATTAACCCCAATAGGAGTGTTTTGCACCCAATTAGGATTATTTATATCTTAGTTGGGATCAATTACAAGGTACTGTTTTATTATTACAGAAAAAAAGGAAATCAGTTTTAAAATTCTGAATTATTTTATTAAAATCGAGTCTATGGGAGACGGGCTTTCCGTAATTCGGAACTTTCTGGATAATGGGTTTCCGGATAACGGGTCCGATACCTGTACAGCAATGATTGAGTTTAATTCAAATTTATACCATGTCGAGTTTATATGACTTTCAAGGCCAGAAAAAAATTAATTTTAGTAAATGTGCTCCTATGTGTAGTGCAGTAATAGTTACATATTAGCTGTGTGCAGAGAGACATTCAAAATGTACATGCTAGGTAGAGATTATACAGGTATGGGATCCCTTATTTGGAAACCCATTATCCAGAAAGCTCCGAAAGATTGTCTCCCATAGACTCCATTTTAATCAAATAATTCAGAATTTTAAAACTGATTTCCTTTTTCTCTGTAATAATAAAATAGTACCTTGTAACTGATCCCAATTAAGATATAAATAATCCTTATTGCAGGCAGAACAATCCTATTGGGTTTAATTAATGGTTTATTGATTTATTAGTAGACTTAAGGTACGGAGGTCCAAATTATGGAAACACCCCTTATCCGGAATACCCTTGGTCCCGAGCATTCCGGATAACGGGTCCTATACCTGTAACTCTATTCTGGTTTACTGTAATGAAGAAGACGCAGTAAAATATGACAAACTTAAAATACTTTTTTTCTAAGTTCAGTAAATCTTAAGTAAATGTTAAGTAATTTTATACCTTGATGACTCAGTTACTTCATTGGTACCCAAATTAGGTGGCACAGTGGTGGTTAATACATCAGATGGGAGGATATTGTTTTTTTCTGTGATGATAAATCACAATACATTTCAGTGAATACTTGCAAGAGGTTGTACATAGCTACAGGTTGTACAAGTGCGAACCAAGATGGAACTTAAAGGAACAGTAACACCAAATATTAAAGGGTATCAAAGTAATTAATAGATGATGTACTAAAAGTGTGTTTACTTCAGAAACACTACTATAGTTTATATAAACAAATGCTGTGTATCCATGGGGGCAGCCATTCAAATTGAAAAAGGGAGAAAAGGCACAGGTTACATAACAGATAACAGATATGTTACAAAGATTCCCATTGTATTCTACAGAGTGTATCTGTAATCTGCTTATGTAACCTGTGCCTTTTCTCCTTTTTTCCAGCTTGAATGGCTGCCCGCATGGCTACTCAGCAGCTTATTTATATAAAAGATAGTAGCGTTGCTGAAGCAAACAAATACTTTTACCAGTGCAGGGCAACAGTACTTTTAATTACAGGTATCGGACCCCTTATCTGAAAACCCATTATCCAGAAAGTTTTGAATTACAGAAAGGCCATCTCCCATAGACTCCACTGTAATCAAATAATTCACATTTTTAAAAATGGTTTCCCTTTTCTTTGTAATAATAAAACAGTACCTGTACTTGATCCCAACTAAGATCCCAACTCCTATTGGATTTAATTACTGTTTAAATATTTTTTTTAGTAGACTTATCCATATTTTTAGTAGACCCCTTATCCAGAAAACCCCAGGTACCTGTACTTTTCAGTTTTTGGTGTTACTGTTCCTTTAAGTACTTAGTAGTTGTTCACCTTTGTACAACATTCACAGATCTAACAGTTCACATTAATAGAAAATATTTGCCATATACTGTAGATAGATAACAAAAAATGTGCAACTATCCCTCTGCTGATCCTTCACTTCTGTACTTCTGGGGGGGGACCCTTATAAACACTACAGTCAGGGCCGCTCCTGCCATGAGACAAGGTGAGAACCTTGCCTCAAGCAGCAGTGAGCGGCCAGTTACCATGAGTGGCAAAAAGCCACCTTTGGAGCTGATTTCTTTCAATGACTTTTCAATTTATGCAAGTGGCTAGATGGCACAAGCAACCAATAAATTGGTCCAATGGGAAAAATAGTCATGACAAAGCTTGGACGTGAGGATGTAAGCATATAGGAATTTCTCAGTGTGTCAGGTTCAAAATAGGCCACTCCCATCCCTTCAAAAAACTGATCAGAGAGACAGGAGAAGAACTGATTTAACAGGTATAAAAAGTAGCTTTTATAGTGGCGTTTGCATTTTTTTTTGGAAAATGGATTTTCTAAACACACTGAGAGCATTGATGGTGGTTTAATAAGATTTGGACATTGAAGGTGAACAACCCCTTTAAGTCTAAATATATTAATTACACAGTTAGTATTGCCAAATTGTTAAATATTGTGCTATTAAAGGGGTGGTTCACTTGGAGAGAGCTGCTAAACAAAAAGCTAAATAATACTTGAACTGCAAATAGTAGTAATAATAATAATAATAATAATAAAAAATGAAGACCAATTGCCCACACCTCTGTGGGGGAAGCAGTTCCAGGGTGATAGGTGCTCTTTAAGGCAAAATCTTTTTTTTCTTCTTTCTCTTTTATTGCTGTAGAACTCCTGGAGAGTAAATTTACTGTAAAACGTGGATTCTGCTTACACACATTTTGATTTACTGTTATAGAAATGTATGTACACATTGTTAGTCTGATTTTGTTACCAGGAGCTCTGCATATAGCAATGGCTCCCAAACTGTTAACTTAAACCAGTGTACATGTGCAGTTAGTTAGACTAAGTTAGAGTCAGCTTCTTGCTGATTGGCTCAGATCCACATTCCTAAGGGGGTGGAGGGAGTTCTTAGCATTCTTGATGGAGGGGGGAGGAGGAGAGAGGGGAGACGAGAGAGCTGTGTGTCTCTGGCAGAGGAAAACAGACACAACAAATCTTTTGACAGAGAAGTCAGTGCAGCGTTTCTGTGAGTGCTTATGGCTGTATTTACATAGACCTTTCTGATAAAGCTTACTTAGTTTTCACCTTTCTTTCTCTTTCATTAAAAAATAATGCCTATGCACAAGAACATTTGACAAAACCTTTGTCCTAGGGCATATTCTAATTTAAATGTAAGCTCAAATGGGATATAAAATGTCATGTGTATAAACTAAAGCTATTTATATTACCATACCTTTCTCTAAATTATAATTCTCTATCTCTATCTCAGAGATAGATGTTTAAAAAGGGTACTTTTGCCCAAACTTTGGTTTCTTTGCTTTTACATATGTACTATACATTCTTATGTCTAGGAATGGAAGCACCATGCATATTGCCTAGAAATGGAAGCATCATGCTTCATTGAATTTGTCTAAACTTCCCTCTAACTAACACCAGCCCAGTTTATCAATAGTACAGGTATAGGACCTATTATCCAAAAACCTGTAAAAATGATTTCTGTTTTCTCTTTAATAATAAAACAGTACTTAATCCCAACTAAGATATAAGTAATGTTTAAATGATATTTTAGTAGGCTTTAAGTATGGTGATCCAAATTACGGAAAGACACCTTATTCTGAAAACCACAGGTCAGGATCATTCTGGATATCAGGTCCCATACCTGTAGTAGTTAACCACATTAATAACTTCTTTGAATTAAATTATGTTCTAGACCAGTGCTGTCCAACTTCTGTTGTACCGAGGGCCGGAATTTTTCCGACCTACGTGGTGGAGGGCCGATAATGGAAGCCAGTTTTGACCACTCCCTTTTTTGAAACCACACCCACTTGAAACCACACCCATGTTATCACATGATCATACCCATATTAATGGTTGTAGTACAGCAAAAACCTGCCATACTCTGCCTGCCCTACCCTGCCTGTGTGCCATACTCTGCCTGCCCTACCCTGCCTTTGTGTGTGCCATACTCTGCCTTCCCTACCCTGCCTGTGTGTGCCATACTCTGCCTGCCCTACCCTGCCTGCGTGCCATACTTTCACTGTGTGCCATTCTTGGCTGGTTTGTGCCATACTTGACCTGTGTGTGCCATACTCTGCCTTCCCTACCCTGCCTGTGTGTGCCATACTCTGCCTTCCCTACCCTGCCTGTGTGTGCCATACTCTTCCTGCCCTACCCTGCCTGCGTGCCATACTTTCACTGTGTGTGCCATTCTTGGCTGGTTTGTTCCATACTTGGCCTGTGTGTGCCATACTCTGCCTGCCCTACCCTGCCTGTGTGTGCCATACTCTGCCTTCCCTACCCTGCCTGTGTGTGCCATACTCTGCATTTCCTACCCTGCCTGCGTGTGCCATACTTTCACTGTGTGTGCCATTCTTGGCTGGTTTGTGCCAAACTTGGCCTGTGTGTGCCTTACTCTGCCTGCCCTACTCTGTCTGTGTGTGCCATACTCTGCCTTCCCTACCCTGCCTGTGTGTGCCATACTCTGCTTGCCCTATACTGCCTGTGTGTATGGCACACACAGGCAGCCTACAGTGACACAATGCTGGCACTGCTCCTACAGTCTGCACAATAACTATATATTAAAAAACGTTTTAATTGCAGTACCACCTCAGTATATGTTATTTTTGTAGTATGCAGGGATTATTTGTGGGTTTCTACTGCTCCTGAGGTGTGAACAGGGGAACAATGGGGGTGATTACAGCCTGAGCCTGAGGTGTGAACACTGCAGGGGGTGAACAATGCAGAGATTAAAAGGTGTGAACAGTACAGGGGATTACATATTTAAACAATACAGCCTGATTACAGCCTGAATCTGAGGTGAGAACCATGCAGGGGGCAGTTAATCACAGTACTGATACTATTTAAAGCTTACACAAGAGTAAGCCATCAAAGCAGCCAGACAGGTGGGGGGCCACACAGAGGGGGGTCGCGGGCCGCCAGTTGGACAGCACTGTTCTAGACAATCCAGCCAGATGTTAAGCACTTTCAAAAGATCTCTGCAGGTCTTGCTTAAAATTATTTACCTAGATGAATAGGGAGTGGGGCATTTGGTATTGCAGATGAGCAAAAATAAAAACAAATACATCACTGTAAGACACATTAAGACCATTAACCACCTATTAAACCCTAGGGATTTATAACACTTTCTTTTATATTTACATGTATATGATAAGAAGAAATAACACTAATAAATCTATTTTCATAAGACAAGATCCTTAAAAAGTGCTGACATAGATAATATTATTTATATTACCTGATTGGGTGGAGAAGTTTGTGACCTGAAGTGTTGTTAAGACATTGTCCTTCCTTGTGCCAGGTTGTGTGACTTCTGTTGTAAAAACACAGTTGAATAGGCTTGTACTTACATACATATGTTTAACATTTTCCTCAGTACATTGTGGTCTCACCATTGCTCTGGATGTTCTTTGAAGTTACATGCAGAAGAACCTGGTCAAGGATTGTTTCCCCACCATATTCAGTACACTTGTAGAGCCCACTGTCCCAAAGTTCAAGTTGTGTGAACTTCATAATCATCTGTTGAGCCTTAATATCATTGTAGATGAGAGGTCTTCTTTCATAATCTCTGCTTGTGCTTCCATCTGAATGAGCCACCCAGTCACATTTCCTAGGGCCCATCTGCTTGCACCATATTTTAGACCATTGCTGTTGTTTGTTGTATGAGCAGCTCATGTTTACATACCCATGAACTGAAGCTCTAACTACCGGTAATCTGGAAGGCGTCCCTACAGAAAACACCAGCAGACAGATATTAACCTTACCTAGAAATGATGCACATGGAAATATTGATTTGATATAATGGATTTCATATTTTAAAGAATGTAAGTGGTAGACTTCCTTATGTGTGGAACAAGCCTGTCACAGGTTGCATACATCATATCAGGGGAGAGAGGCAATTCAGTATATACAGACTAGTGAAGCTACAGACATATCATACATTATTGTTATATAAACTAACATTTGTGGCCCTGCAGGATATTAGCAATTTCGTCTCCACTTGTATTTCTGAGCCCAAAACTTGTGCCCCATGAGCTCTAGTTAAAATCTACCAACCTACTTAATACAGTTATTTGTTGGCCCATTTAAAAAATATTTGAAATAAACATCTACTGCATTCTTTTAAAAAGGGGCAACTGTGGGAGAAGAAGAATTAAATTAATCAGAAATTAATTTCCCAGTTATACTATATACAGTATAGTACTATAGTAGTAATTTTATGGGTCATTTTATTAGAGCAAAGTTAGAGCACAGTAATTAAACAGGGTGGAAATTTGTTGAAAATATTTTAAAGGGTTTGCTATGTATGTAGTGTGCTTTATCTCTGCATGGGAAAGTGGGGAAACTATGGAAGTTTAGTGGAGCCTACCAATGAACTTTTTTTGCCTGATGCAGTTACATTGTAAAATTAGTGATTTTGTACACACCAACATTTTTAACTAATTCATGCTAGAATTTCAGTATATAGTCTGTTTTGATAAAAAAAAAACATAAAAAATAAAAACGTGGTCTATTACACAGGAAAGAAAAACATTATTGTTCACAGAGTGCTTCTAAATTTAGTGCAAGTGTAGGACTTTACTGGACAAAAAGGATCAGTTTCTGCTGCTTGCCTGTCTTCTACTGTGGCTCCACATTCATGCTGACAATTTCTTCTACTCAATTATCTTTCTCTTTATTAGTTTAATTTAGTACTAGTTTAGTTAGGGATCAAATTGTAGTTAGTGCTAGTCAGGTTCAGCTAGGGATCATTAATTTTTCCACCTGCGCCCCTTCCTTTTCTAATACAAATTCCCCCTTTTGTCCTTTATACTTCTTTTTCTTTATTGTTGTTCTGATACATTGTGCATATTGTCTCAGACCAGCTTGAGGAGCCAAAGAGGAATGGGAAAGGTTGGAGAACCCTTTGCGGATCTGGTTGTGACCAAACACATGAAACCCCTGAACTGTCCAGCTTGTGTGAAGAGGACATGTGCAGCAACAGCAGCCATCTGGTCGCCATATCACCAATCAGACTCTTCGCCATACGTCACAGCAGCCGGTGGCCATAGTGGACTGGCTGGCCCAGGGAAACTCCTCTGCTGTCTCTTGTGCCAACTCTGTGCTGGAGGACTCCCCACAAGAGCAATAACAAGATCTGAGGCATGAGGTAGACCTGAGTCCGTACACCCACAATCTTTTTGATGAGCAGCCAGACATGGGGATAATATGGTCTAAGGAGGTGGAGGCATTGCACGTGTCAGCAAAGCAGCAGCAGAAGATACCCGTCAGGGTCCCCAAATGGCTGGGCACCAGACTACTGCTCTAAGAATGCAGGGGAATGATGAACTGTGTGTTCCCCTCTGGAGCAAGAGAAAAGGTTTTAGGTGCCAGGTGTGAGGTAGACAGGTTTAAGATGAAAGAGAGGAGTTGGATGGTGTTGGAGTGTGGATGGTGTAAAAAGACGGAGGCTCTGAGAGGAGCGGAAGAGACGACCGGGAATGTACAGAGAGACCAGTGAAGAAATGTAGTGAGGAGCAGAGGAGTGAAGGGCTTTGAATATTAGCAGAAGGATTTTGTATGCTATCCTTTGCTTAACAGACATCCTTGCTAATGGAATTACTTGGGGCTGAACAGGTTCCCTCTTAAGAGAGAGAAGGAGGATCCTAGCAGCAGAGTTTAGGATTGATTGCAGGGGAGAGAGGTTGGAGTCTGGGAAGCCGGTTAATAGCAGATTGCAGTAATCTAAGTGGGAAAGGATATGGGCATGGATTATTGTTTTAGAAGTAACTTGTGAAAGAAAGGGGCATAGCTTGGCAATATTGCAGAGGAAACAATGGCAGTGTTATTAATATGGTTAGAGAAGGAGAGAGAATCCCCTTGACAAAGGACTGTGTTCCGAAATGTTGGGGTTTTCTCAATCCACACATGTCTGCTTTTTTTTTTTGCTGTTTTATTATACTTTGTCCAACTGGTGGTATGTACAGTATATTATGCATTGTAATTGTATTTACTGTTTTGTGAATTTTTACCATATAAAGAGCATTATATGTCAAACATACCATTTTCTGCCTTTTTGTGGTTACTAGGTGTGCATTGATTAATTGATTGATTTGTATTAATATTCTGCTTGCCCCTTATGTGGGCTTGGGGAACAGATTCTCATGTGCACCCTTTTTTCTTCTTTTTGCTGTCTTTGTTTTAAAGCCAGCTATTTCTGCTTTAGCAATTGTGGTGTGCCCTCCAAAACTACTCCAACGCTAGATGATATCTGTGGTTGTGCTGGCGCTGCATCTTTAACTTTTCTTGGTGGGGTCTGTCACTCAAGTAGCCCCTCTGGCATTTCCCACAATCTACAGCTTGCCAGTTCAATTCAAATACTGTCTGTCATAGGCTGGTTGTCTGGCTGGCATCTTTACAAAAGCACATCTGCATTCATACCAATAAATTCATTGGTTGGGCAGAACTCTTGGTAGGCATGTGTTACACTGGACTCTTTCTTCTGAGGTGGGACCACGCTGGCTGCGGACGAATGGTTAACCACACTGATCCCACACTCAAAACTCAATCTCTTAAATAACTTGGGCATCAGTGGTTATTTAAAGGAAAAGGAAAGGCTAGTAAAGAGTTAATCTCAAGCTGCAGGCATACCTTCAGTTGTCTCAATAGTGCCCTTAAGTCTCCCCATATTTCTCCTGTTCAGATGATCAGAAGCCAAACAGCCAGAAAAAACGCTGAGCTGTGTAAAGAAAGTTCCCATAATGCCTCACTCCTACACAGACACCCAGACCAAGTGAACATGCTCAGTTAGTAAGACTATGAGTGAGCTTCCTCCTGATTGGCTCAGATCCACATTCCTAAGGGGGGGAGTGAGTTCTTAGCATTCTTGAGGGAGGGGGGAGAAGGAAAGAGGAGACAGCAGAAAACTGCATGTCTGTGGCACAGGAATTACAGACACAAGAAATCTTTTCACAGAGAAGTCAATGCAGCATTTCTGTGAGTGCTTATGGCTGTATTTACATAGACCTTTCTGATAAAGCTTACTTAGTTTTTACCTTTCTTTCTTCTTTAAAACAATTGCAACTCTTCACAAATCTAATTAGATAGCATAAAACATCCTATAATCACATTATAGACTAAAGGCTTACCTTCTGTCACATGCAGCAGTACACTTTGCACCACCTTGTAGCTTGTCCCAACCCATATTCTCCACTTGTACAGGCCAGTATCCCAGATTTGTAAATTTGTCATATTTACAGTGATAGAACCAGTATTCCCTATAATCTGTACAAGAGTCACTCGACCTTCATGGGTATGAATAATCCTTCCATATATGTCAACAATATTGACACATTCTGTTCTAGACACTTGCAGGCACCAGCTGCTCAGTTGTCGCTCATAGAATTTTGTGTCATAGGTAAATGTGATGCTCACAAATCCCCCAAAAGTGGCCACACATTCACGCAGGTCCAATTCAGAGAAACCTAGGAGTATAATACAATTCTATTATTAAGTCAATTAAAAAAAGTATTTTAATGCTGTTCAGTGCATGTTCAAATTGTAGGTCATTAGTTACTATTGGATTGCAACTTTCAAACTGCCATAAATACTGTTTCTGCATTGTGGCTGGAGGGCAACGAGTTGGGTCCTGCTGGTCTGAGGAAATTATACATAAGCATTGTTAAAGCAATACTGACTCTTTCTAACCAAGGGTGCTTCAGGCACCACTTTTAAAGTGGCAGCAAAACGCTACCTCCTGGTAACTTTCATAGCATATGTGTAAATTTAAAAAAAAAAAAAAAAATTAGTGACATATTACACAGCAATTTACATAGATTATACATATCTAAGGTCCCTATCTCATACTATGGTGATTTTCTTTTCTTCTCTAAATCAGTATCCCATTAACCCACCTGTAGGTGTTTTGGGGTGTGGTAGGAAGCCCATGCAGTGAGAAAATACAAACTTGCCCACAGCTACCCCACCAACCCAATAAATAGTAATTGTCTAAAGCATTTTTAGCAGTCCCTGGGGCATTAACCAGAATCCACAGATTGCAAGTGGGTAGGCAGAGTATCGCACATACAGGCAGCATAGGGCAGGCAGAGAATGGCACACACAGGCAGCACAGGGCAGGCAGAGTATAGCACACAGGCAGCATAGGGCAGGCAGAGTATGGAAAACACAGGCAGCATAGGCAATACATACAGTGACACAATGCTGCAACTGCCCCTACAGTCTGTCTGAGGTGTGAACTGGTGATCGATTTGGGGGCTTACAGTCTGAGCCTGGGTATTAAGTCCTCAGGAATCAAATATTATTTATTGTAGTTTATTTACAAAGTGACTCAATACATTTACACAGCAATTTAAAGATATTGTTCATCATTCACACCAATCTAAACCCTAGCAGAGCTTGCAGTTTGAGGTCGAAGTACCAGAAGGAAACCCACATAGAAACAGTGAGAACATGCAAATTCCTGGTAACAATTAGGATAAATTCTATACTTACATTGCGTCCATGTGATAAGCAGTAGGAGGATGAAAACAGATCCTCTAATTGTGTGACACTGGGCAGACTTTGACTCCATACTTTATTCAACACTAGTTAGAAATAGGTGGCACCCTGTATGTCCTTTCTATGAATAATGTTTTGTTCTGTTCCTTCTAAACTCCTATCAGGGAATGTCTGTGTCTGACTGATAACCACAACTAGGAAACAATGTGTCAGGATATACACTCTCTTGGTTGATTGTACAAGCATACAACATGCAAGATATGCAAATTGTGTCAGGAATAAGGGGTGTTATTATTTTCAATGTAATTAATCGACATAAAACTTAAAAAAAAAAAAAAATAAAGAACCCATCTGTTTAAATGCTCTAGGTTTGAGACAGGGCCATTAAAAATAACCTTCCATCACCATATATATTTGAATATTTAAACAAAATATTAAGTGCTAGGACCATTTGTATGAGGCCGTGGCAAAACTACCGCAAATTCTTGGGGAAAATAATGCATCTCTCACAAAAGTAATTAAATGACACAGATTAGTAAACCCAATTGCTAAGTTCTTTTCCACGGACCAATGTTTCTTTTAGGGTACACCACGTGAATTATACTTGCACATGTGCCGTACAGTTAAATCAGAAAATTTTACTGGGAATGCCTGGAAGGTGGCGTGGTGCATAATTTACATAATAAAATCTATTAAAGAAAAAGAATCATCTGTAAACAAAAAATTGTTGTATTTAGTTTTCTAGAACTTTAAAAAAAATTCTATTTACACAAAAACATTAATCTCAAACCAAATACTGTTTTAAGTGCATCAAAACTGAGAATTAGTAACATCTTTCAATACAGTGCATTTCTCTTCTCCTAACTGTATGGATTTTTAATACAGCTTTATGACAAAATGACTGCTTTCTTTCACTGCCATGACATGAATGTGAATAATCATACTCACCTATGCTGCACATATTCATAGTCAGTCATAGTCAGTCATTTACTATCAAGAAGGCAGGTTGCCACAGGACGATTTTTGCAATTTTCTCCCTTTCTTCATGAACTGATGCAGGTCTCTGAACTACTTTTTGGAGCACAGAGACCTGTATCTAGTCCCATAAATACAGCCTTGCCAGCATTCAGCAGCATTGTATTCAAATGGACATTTGGGGGCATGTAACTTGCCCCCCCCCCCCTCCATTTCAGCATCATTTACTAGTTAAGGAGCAGTAGAGGATGCAGACTGCAACAGGGCGCTGTCAATAGTTCCTGGCCTATGACTGGCCTGCACCCACCGAGCTCTGCATCTCCTGGGCCAAGCCGGCCAGATGCCCTAGGCGAAGAAGAAGTACCTGCCTGGCCCTGGGCAGGTGCCTCTTCTGCCAACCCCTAATTCTGGCCCTGACAGGAGGACCCATTCCCCTAGTTATAAGCACTCCACAATGCATGCATTCTTTCTCTAGAAAACACCCTCCACAGCCATACTATAAAAGTATGCAAGTCCATACAATTCTAAAGGCCATAGCTGACTACAAAAATCTGTAACCAAGTAACATATATAAAAAATATATATTGCTTGTGTTACCCAGCAGGTAACTAAAGGACAGGCCAAGCCCAGACATAATAATCCTTTACCAGGAAATAAAAGTGTTAAATGCATTTTGTCTGGCAACAATATTTAAGCAAAGGGGCAGGACTCTACAAAACTGATGAGGCAAACTGGCCAGTTGCCAGTTTCCACTTATGGAAAATCAATTTTCTAACACACTGAGAGCATTGTTGGTGGTTTAATAAGGTGAACAATCTCTTTAAGTGCCCACACTCTAATGCTTAAAGCCAATAAGTGGGTGCATGGTCAAAAATAGCATTTGTATTTGTAAATTGATAATTGGACCAGCACTTCCTATAGATTTAATTTTTTTTCTTTTATTTATACATTGTACAAAAATCTTTTTTTTGTACAGTGTGTTAATAAAAAAAAATGAAAAGAAATACACTTGAATCTATAGGGATATATATATATATAGCTGTACTTTCTTTTGCATTTGAATGCCTGGGTGCACAATGTATCTATCATCTATCTATCTATCTATCTATCATCTATCACAAGATCAGTCAAATTGTACACATTTTTCAAGGCTAGCTGGAAACCACATACATGTAGTATGTATCAAATATGCATGCCACAAGGCATTATTTGGTTAAACGGTAAAAAGAATCAAGTAACTGCTTCTACTATACAGTAAAGTTCAATGTTATTATTATTATTTTACCGGAACTGCATATCACAACCTGTAATTTGCATTTTTTGCTGATAAGTGCATGTGTGGTGAAAGTATTTTTAGTAAGCTGCACCTGCATGGGATATATCTCTTATTTCAAGTTTATTGAACTGAACGGCTTTTTGCCATTCTCTGGTGACCTCTAGTGGAAGAAAATGGATGTACAATACATTAATGATAATCTGAATGTATATTTGGCATAATTCATGGTGCAAGGTATATCTAATTACCTAGTCATGTAGGGATGCATTGTTAGCAAGCATTAGGCTTATGCCACACGCAGCATATGCGGTGTATCCTCGGCAAGCCGAAAAACATTTGCAGAGAATATGCTCCTACGCTTGAAAATCCTCTTACTTGTGCCTGCACCTGTAAGCATGAAATAAGCTTTGGTGCAGGCCATGTAGCCGATATCCTCCGAAAATGCAAAGTCTTGCGTTTTTAGGCGGATATCGGATATCAGTAGTGGGGCGTATTCTTAGGCTAATGCCAGACGAGGCTTGCTGAAAATATCTACCCTACGCCTCGTCTGGCATTAGCCTTAGGAAGCATTTTTCAGTTTGCCAAGAATACGCTCCATGTGGCATCAGCCTTAATTTTGAATGTGCTCCTCTATATTAGTCCCCAAAGAGAGCATGCAAAGGAGGGACTTAATTTGCAGAATTCTTAGGTTAATGCCACACAGAGCGTATTTTCGGCAAGCTGAAAAACGGTTGCCAAAAATATGCCCCTACGCCTAAAAATTCTCTTACCTACCTCTCTTACACTTGGGTGCATAGAGAGGCAGAGTGGAAGGGCTTGGGGCTGGACTTGTTGTGAAGCCAGTACAAGGTAACACCTCTGGGTGTATATAAGCACCAGCTGAACCATTACCGTGATTATAATGCAAACATGATTACCTCATTCGTGATTTGTGTAAAATATGCACAATAGTTTTGATGCACTTTAGCCTGCATAATGAGAGAATTTTTTTAACCACATTTATCAAAGTATTGGTTCGTACTGTACATATTTTCTGCGACTTTTTCATACATTTGCGTGACTTTTTCATGCTTTGCGACAACATTTGTGCGACAAAATCGTATTGTCGCGTCAAGTATGAAAGTTTTGGATTCATTTAAGCTTTGGTATCGTGACTTGGAGCTGCAGAGTGCCATTGAGTCCTATGGGTATGGGAAGCTTCCAAAATCATGCTCAGAAAGGTTTTCCCGCCGTTTACGATTTGTGACTTTCGGATCGCCAAAATGATATTATCGTGACTATTCCGATTTTTTCGTAAGCATTTTCGTGATATTTGTGATCATCAAAAATTATTGTATCTAATCCGAATTTAACCCGATGCACCAGGATTCGGCCTTTTTCAGCAGGATTCGGCCGAATCCACAGTTGTGGCAGAACCGAATCTGAACCCTTATTAGCATAGGGTTAAATGTTACTGCATGAACACAGAAGTGGAAAATTATAACCCTAAAAAAATATATAAATACATTTAACCCTTACAAATCCTAATTAGCATATACTAATTAGGATTCGGTTCAGTATTGGGCCGAATATCTTATGATAGAATCAGGGGTTTGGCCAAATCTGAAAAACTTGGTTCGGTGCATCCATACTTAGTACCCAATCCATCTCTGCTAACTGCCACTGCTACAAATTGGCAATTTTCAAAAAATGTGACACACAGCAGCAAAATTTCACCAAGCCCACTTTCAATACATCTAACATTTAACTCTTTTACTGCCAACGACGTATGGGATACGTCGTGGCAGTAAAAGGGCTTAAATGCCAATGACGTGTCCCATACGTCGTTGGCATTTAAGGGCTGCTCTCTGCAGCGGCGGCATGTGCTGCCGCTGCAGAGAGCTTCTATCGATGACAGCCCCCCTGGGCAACGTGCCAGGGGGGCTGTCATGAGGGTCCTGTGAGCGATCGTGTCGCAGGACCCTCCAGGAAGCAGCAGACGCCTTCTTCCCCCCCCTAGGGCCAGCCCACTGAGGAGGAGGCGATCGGGTCTTCAGGACAGGTAAGTTTTTTTATTTTTGCATTTACACAGTTACACACACACTTACATACATTTATACACACTTACATACATTTACACACACTTACAGCACACATTTTAGCAGTTTTTTTTGTTTTTCACACTTTTATACACTTATTTACACTCATATACACACTTACACACTATCACACAACTTTTACACATGTGCACACATGTATACACAAACACTTTTTTTTTTTTCATTTTACCACTTTGTTTTTAGTTTCTTTTACCTAAAAACTGTTTATTTTTACAGCGTGACTATTGGATCAGATATTCTGACCACTAATTACACTGTCATGTGACTTATTTTGTTGTTTCACTGATTTGCACAATTTTATCGCATTTTATCCCTGTATAAGTGTTCCTAATCTGTTTTTAGCGTAGCTTTGCCAGGTGTAACTTTGGTGTACAAAAATAACTTTACCTATTTTGAATTCATCAGAATGTGTACTTTCCACAAATATATGGTTTTCTGGGGGTCTGTGTATAGTTAGGGGGGGTTACTGCACATAATACACTGACAGGGGGCTCTGTGTGCAAAAGCTGAGTTGGCAGGCGAGAAATCCATATGCGCTATTTTCATTTTGGGGTCAGTACATACCACAGACTTGGGTATATCTATGCATATTGGGCATCAAACTGTTCAGTAGACCATAGGTGTTCCTATTTGGGGTGATTTGCCTTTATCTGATCTTTATCAAGAAATTGTGAGAGATAAATGCGGCAAATTGCAACATTTTTATGCAATTTTCTAAATGTCATATAAATCTGCAAACTTAGGAAAGCTTTACAGCTTGGTACTTTGGAGCAAAAAGAAATGTTTACCCATTATAGATTCGGGGGGATGTGTACTTTCCAAAAATATATGGCTTTCTGGGGTGAGTGTACTTTTTTTGTAGCATTATCCCACATAAAGGATGTAAATGTGTTGATTTTGCAGGAGCTGAAATGATACATCATATGGGGGTATGTTCCCATTGGGGCCCCTACATGCCACATACTTAGGTAAACCTATACATATTGGGCATCAAACTGTTCAATGGACCCCTGGCGTTCAAATTTAGGGTGTTTTATCTTGGTATCTAACACTATGTAGGAGATAAGATGCTGCGAAGTGGAAGCTTTGAGGGAATTTTTGGAAATGTCATCAAAATTGCTAACTTTAGAAAAGCTGTGTGGCTTGGTACTTTGGAGTAGAAAGACATGGGTACCCATTTTAGATTCGGGGGAATGTGTACTTTCCAAAAATATATGACTTTCTGGGGTGAGAGTACTTTTTACTAGCTTTATCCCACATAAATGATGTAACTGTGTTGATTTTGCTGGAGCTGAAATAACAGAAATGAATGATCATATGGGGGTATGTTCACATTGGGGCCCCTACATGCCACATACTTTGGTAAACCTATACATATTGGGCATCAAACTGTTCAGTGGACCCCTGGCATTCAAATTTAGGGTGTTTTATCTTGGTACCTAACGCTATGTGGGAGATAAGATGCTGCAAAGTGGAAGCTTTGAGGGGATTTTTGAAAATGTCATCAAAATTGCTAACTTTATAAAAGCTGTGTGGCTTGGTAATTTGGAGTAGAAAGACATGGTACCCATTTTAGATTCGGGGGAATGTGTACTTTCCAAAAATATATGACTTTCTGGGGTGAGCGTACTTTTTACTAGCTTTTTCTCACATATAATGATGTAAATGTGTTGATTTTGCTGGAGCTGAAATAACAGAAATGAATGATCATATGGGGGTATGTTCACATTGGGGCCCCTACATGCCACATACTTAGGTAAACCTATACATATTTGGCATCAAACTGTTCAGTGGACCTCTGGCATTCAAATTTAGGGTATTTTATCTTGGTACCTAACACTATGTGGGAGATAAGATGCTGCAAAGTGGAAGCTTTGAGGGGATTTTTTGAAATGTCATCAAAATTGCTAACTTTAGAAAAGCTGTGTGGCTTGGTACTTTGGAGTAGAAAGACATGGGTACCCATTTTAGATTCGGGGGAATGTGTACTTTCCAAAAATATATGACTTTCTGGGGTGAGTGTACTTTTTACTAGTTTTATCCCACATAAATGATGTAAATGTGTTGATTTTGCTGGAGCTGAAATAACAGAAATGGTTGATCATATGGGGGTATGTTCACATTGGGGCCCCTACATGCCACATACTTAGGTAAACCTATACATATTGGGCATCAAACTGTTCAGTGGACCCCTGGCGTTCAAATTCGGGGAAAGCATTTAAGAAAGCATTGCGACTTGATAGTTTGGAGTAGACAGACAGTTGTGCCTATTCTGTATTCCCCAGAATCTGTTCTTTCCAAAAATGTACAATTTTCTGGGATAAACCTTCTGTTAGTGGAAATTTTGTCCTTGAAATCTAAAGTATGCAACTTTCTGGAGCAGTGCTTTGGAAATTTGGTAGTGTACTGCTGGGAGTTTTTTACCTATACAAGTGACAAATCTCCATAAAACTATATATATTTGGTATTGGCACGTTCAGGAAACATGGGACTTTCCAAATCAGTTGTATATTTGTGCATAAAATATTTTTTGTTTCTAGTATATGTGTTTATATTATGGAAAATTAGACTTTTTTTGCATTTTTAGACATTTAGAAGCCTATATCTTGTTACAGAATTGGAATTACACAAAAATTCTACCATATTTTGAAAGCTTAGGTTGTTCTGAAAAAAACGATATATTGTTTTCCTGGGTAAACTAAAAGTCCCCCCGAGGAAAGGCCCCTAAAGTGAAACAGTGCAAAATGTTCAAAAACTGTCTGGCAATACAAGTTCCACTTTGACCAAAACAGCTGGCAGTAAAAGGGTTAAAACCACACCTTCTAAAACACATTCAGAGTGTGTACATTTAAAGGGTCATTTATAAGCAATAAGGCACTGTGAATAGTGCAGAAAATACGAGCAATCCAACACCTGCTTTGAAAAATTGCAGCAGTTACTTTGAAAAATAGCTATGAAATGGTCTAATTAATTGGGCCAGACTAGTTATAAGCCAAATATTGAAATGAGACTAGTGATGAGTGAAAAAGTTGCTAAAAATTTGCTAAAAGTTGTAAAAGAACACTTTTGATATATGCTTTCTTTTCTATATTAACATTAGTCTGGTACAGTGTTTCTGCATTTTTTTCAGGCTGTCATCTAACATTTGGGTTGTTTCCACAGGATGAATTCTGTTCTATTTTTGTATATGTCTTTCCTTTGCGGTTTAAGAGTAAGACAAAGGGTGATGCTGATTCAGCATTTTACATATCAGAATAAGAGCAGATATACTGTTTGCCAAGCTTGAAAACAAGCAGAGGTTAGTCTGCTGTCTATAGCTGTATATGTATGAATGTTATGTGATAAGGTTTTTTCCACATTTGAATTGGTCTTTTTGAAAGAGTGGGGCACTTCAGTAATCCATTAGAAATTGACTTTGATCAGTCAGTTTGATCAGCAAATCCGCAGTGAAATACTATTTAAAAATAGATTAAAACAATATTAGTTGCACTTTTGGAAACTGGATTATTTTACTTTCATAGGCAGGCTCATTGCTGCTCAAGGGGCAGCTGTGAGCTGAGGACCTTCTTAAATGCTTTCTTTTTACCACTGAGTGTAGGGTTAGGGTTTCATCTGTTAGGTTTCGCACTGGACTGTACTTTTCTTGTTTGGACTGTCTGGTACAAAACTGCTTGTCCAGATTTTGAAACCCAGAATAAAACTCTACCACCTGGACCCCTCAGAATACACCAATTCCCACCATGCACTTTACTGCCCTCCTCCCTGATGTCACAGCCCCATCAGTTTATTTCATTTACATAATGGGACCCTTCATGTCATGTGCTTTGCCATCTGATGTCACCACTCAGGTTTCATACACTGGACCTTCAGAGTTACATATAAAGCAACCAATAACCAATGCAAGAGGTGAAGAGGGCCCTGCCCTAAAGACCTTACAATCTATAAGAAGAAAGGGTTGAGATACAAGGTGTGGGAATGAGCAAGATCAGAATCAAGCAGTGTAAGAGATGTAGCACTGGGTATTGCTTTTAGCAGCCTACTGGGGTTGTGCTAGATTTTAAAGGCAGAAAGATTGGGAGAAAGTCTGAGAGATTCTGGGAGCGAATTCCAGAGAGGGGGTGCTGCCCTTCCAAAGTCTTGAATGCGAATGTTTGGGGAGGTAATGAGAAAGGAGCTGAGAAGCAGGTCAGTAGAGGAGTGTAACAAGCTGGTTGGCTGGTATCTAGAAATAAGTCTATATATCTGAGGAACCAGATAATGAAGGCTTCCCTTTTAATTTACCCAGTGCTAGTAATTTAGCTACTGACGCGTGGGTCACTCAGGAGGAAATTCAAAAGAGACTTGAACATGTAAAGGTAAACAAAGGTCCAGGACCGGATGGGATTCATCCCAGGGTATTAAATGAGCAGAGCGCTGTGATTGCCAAGCCTCTTCACATAATTTTTCAGGATTCGTTGAGGTCTGGCATGGTGCCGAGAGACTGGCGGATTGCTAATGTGGTGCCATTATTTAAAAAGGGATCTCGTTCTCAGCCTGAAAACTATAGGCCTGTTAGTCTGACATCAGTAGTAGGAAAGCTTCTGGAAGGGGTAATAAGGGATAGGATAGTTGAATACATTGCAGTTCACAATACTATTAGTTTGTGCCAGCATGGTTTTATGCGTAACAGATCTTGCCAGACTAATTTAGTTGCCTTTTATGAGGAGGTGAGCAGGAACCTTGATGCTGGAATGGCAGTTGATGCCATCTACTTAGATTTTGCTAAAGCGTTTGATACAGTACCTCACAGAAGGTTAATGATCAAATTGAGGAATATTGGCCTAGAACATAATATTTGTAATTGGATAGAAAACTGGCTGAAGGATAGAGTACAAAGAGTGGTGGTAAATGGAACATTTTCTAATTGGGCCAGTGTGGTTAGTGGAGTACCGCAGGGGTCAGTCCTTGGTCCTTTGCTTTTTAACTTGTTTATTAATGACCTGGAGGTGGGCATAGACAGTACTGTTTCTATTTTTGCTGATGACACTAAATTGTGCAAAACTATAAGTTCCATGCAGGATGCTGCCGCTTTGCAGAGCGATTTGACAAAATTGGAAAACTGGGCAGCAAACTGGAAAATGAGGTTCAATGTTGACAAGTGCAAAGTTATGCACTTTGGTAGGAATAATATAAACGCAAACTATCTACTGAATGGTAGTGTGTTGGGGGTTTCCTTAATGGAGAAGGATCTAGGGGTTTTTGTAGATCACAAGTTGTCCAATTCCAGGCAGTGTCATTCTGTGGCTACTAAAGCAAATAAAGTGCTGTCTTGTATAAAAAAGGGCATTGACTCAAGGGATGAGAACATATTTTTGCCGCTTTATAGGTCCCTGGTAAGGCCTCACCTTGAGTATGCAGTGCAGTTTTGGGCTCCAGTCCTTAAGAAGGATATTAATGAGCTGGAGAGAGTGCAGAGACGTGCAACTAAACTGGTAAAGGGGATGGAAGATTTAAGCTATGAGGTTAGACTGTCGAGGTTGGGGTTGTTTTCTCTGGAAAAGAGGCGCTTGCGAGGGGACATGATTACTCTGTACAAGTACATTAGAGGGGATTATAGGCAGTTGGGGGATGTTCTTTTTTCCCATAAAAACAATCAGCGCACCAGAGGTCACCCCTATAGATTAGAGGAACAGAGCTTCCATTTGAAGCAGCGTAGGGGGTTTTTCATGGTGAGGGCAGTGAGGCTGTGGAATGCCCTTCCTAGTGATGTGGTAATGGCAGACTCTGTTAATGCCTTTAAGAGGGGCCTGGATGAGTTTTTGAACAAGCAGAATATCCAGGGCTATTGTGATACTAATATCTACAGTTAGTATTACTGGTTGTATATATATATAGTTTATGTATGTGAGTGTATAGATTGGTTAGTATAGGTTGTGTGCTGGGTTTACTCGGATGGGTTGAACTTGATGGACAATGGTTTTTTTTCAACCCTATGTAACTATGTAACTATGTAACTAAGTTCAGAGATGTAGGGGGGGCAGAGTTATATACTACTTTAAATGTGAGGGTCACAAGTTTCAAGAATTCTATTCTGGATGGTATCGGAAGCCAGTGCAGGGACTGGCAGAGTGGCATGGCAGAGGATAAGCAGTTAGATAGGGATATGAGCCTTGGCAGCAGAATTCATTATGGACTGGAGAGGGAACTGTCTCTAAGGGCTCTGGCACACAAGGGAGTTTAGTCGAGTTTAGTTTTATCCACATTAAGATCCTGCTGCAAGGATGCCACATCCTGAATAGAATGGACTGGTCTGCAGAGTTTTGTGTCATCTGCAAACACTGATACATTACTTATAATACCCACCCCTAAGTCATTTATGAACAAATTAAACAAAAGTGGACCCAGTACAGAACCCTGAGGGACCCCACTGAGGACCTTATTCCAAGTAGAGAATGTACCATTAACAACCACCCTCTGTACCCGATCCTGTAGCCAGTTTTCTATCCATGTGCAAACGACTTCACTAAGACCAATAGACCTTAGTTTAGAAAACAGTCATTTGTGGGGAACGGTATTAAATGCTTTAGCAAAATCCAAATAGATTAAATCTACTGCATCCCCAATGTCCAGCTTCTTACTTACCTCATCATAAAAAGCAATTAAATTGGTCTGACATGACCTGTCCTTCATAAAGGACAGGTCAATATTAACAAAAAATTATTTTGTATATTATGAACAATACTATGTACAGCTGATGGGCTGTACAATGGGTGCGAACATGGCACCTATATATGCGAATGCGTTCATGCATATGTTTGAGAATAAGTTCATTCTGAGTAATAAAAATTGGAATGAGCGCATTCTCTATTATTGGCGCTATGTGGATGATATTTTCTTGTTTTGGAATGGAACAGCAGAACAGTTTGCATCAATGGTACAAGAGTTAAATCAGGTACACGGTAGCATTAAATTTACCTCGGAACAATCTGAGCAGGAACTAGCGTTTTTAGACGTTAAAGTCAAAATTGTAAATAATGAAATAATGACTACCATGCATTATAAACCTACTGATTGTAATACTGTTTTATTGCCTAACAGTTGCCACCCTCTGGGAGTATTTAAAGGTCTTCCATACAGCCAGTTGAGTAGAGTGAGACGGATTACATCTAGTGAGGAGTTATATGAGGCGGAGGCACAGAGTATGGTTAAAACATTTGTGCAGAGAGGCTATAATGAGAAACAACTTAATGAAATTAAGCAGGATTTAAAAGGAGTAAAACGTGAAGAATTACTAACCAAGAAAATACAACCGAAGACAAAAAAATCTGAGAGAGTGGCCTTTGTGTCAACTTTTGGTAGCCACACCCACAACATAAATAAAATAATTTTAAAACACTGGAACATGTTACAAGATGATCGTGAAGTAGGTAAATTGTTTAAAGAGACCCCACTATTTTCATATAGGAGGGGGAAGTCAATAGGACAGGTTTTGTCCAAAAAGGTTTTGCAAAAAGAAAAGAAAAGTGGGTTATTAGCCCCCCTCAAATTGGGTACATTTTCGTGTGGCAATTGTGGGCATTGTACAGGTATTATCAGAGGGGATACGATCGCTCATCCCACTAAAGGCACACCAATTTCAATTCAAGGACATTTTACGTGTAACAGTTCTGGGGTAATTTATATGATAAAATGCCCATGTGGGGTCCCTTATGTGGGGCAGACAGCCAGAACAATAAGAACCCATTTAAATGAACATAAAAGCAATATAAGGAACTACACTCCTGATAGAGAAAAAGAAAAATCTGAACAAGAAAGTGGAAAGAAATATGTATCTGAACTATCTGTGGCTAAACATTTTTATGTAGCTAAGCATTCAGTGGCACAGGTCAGATGGGCAGTATTAGAACAAGTCCATTTACTTAGAGGTGGAAATTTGACTAAACAATTGCTAAAGAGAGAGGCAGTGTGGATTAAAAAACTAGATTCTCTTTCCCCTCAAGGTCTAAACGAAAGCTTTAGCTTGAAATGTTTTTTATAGACTTTGTAACTGTTTTTTGTAGGATATTTTGTATAATTGGTTTTTAAATGTGATACTTTGTATTTATGGTTATATGTTTTACAGATTATGAAGTGTAAAGAATTCTTATGAAGGGGATTGTCGATTCACATAATTGAATGGCTGCTTGGGACTGTTTGATACTGCAGCCGTGATGGGGTTGATGGGTCACATGCTAGTGTCACATGGTCTGTTAAGGTATTTAGTGAGTAAATTGTTCACTTGTGTGTATTGCACCTGAGGAAGGGGTCACCCCCAAAAGCTTGTGCTGTTTTTGCTCATTTCTGCAAATAAATGATTTAAAGGCATTGCCAACACAACTGGTGTGCTTCTTTCCCTTTGCAAAGCTACATGGAGAAAAGGCTTGGGAGCACCCTCTGAGAACATGTATGTAAGTGGTGTGCTGAAGATTTTTCTTTATGTTGACTGTCCTTCATAAAACCATGCTGATTACTGCTCATAATGCCATTCTCCAGTACATAATTTTGTATGTGATCCCTTAACAAGCCTTCAAATAACTTGCCCACCACGGATGTCAAACTTACAGGCCTATAATTGCCAGGCTGAGATCTTATTCCCTTTATAAATATAGGAATGACATTTGCCTTCTTCCAATCCCTAGGTACCATACCTGATGAAAGTGAGTCTGAGAATATCAGAAACAAGGGCCACTGCAATTCTGCCCCTAGCTCTCTCAGTACCCGAGGGTGTATTCCATCTGGCCCAGGTGTCTTGTTTACATTTATCTTGTGTAACCCTTTAAGCACCATATGTGTCAACCACTGCATAGTTGGAGCTGAGGCAACACTGAAGCTATTGGGTGGGACTTGGCCCTCTGGCTCCTCTACTGTATACACAGAAGAAAAGAACTGGTTAAGCACATCTGCCTTTTCTGTATCTGCTGTAACCATATTGTTACTATAACTCAATGGGGCCACACCCTCAACCTGCATCTTTTTACTATTAATATACTTAAAAAACTTTTTGGGGTTAGCCTTGGCCTCTGCCGTGATGCGCTCCTCATTTTCTATCTTTGCCTTCCGGATTGCTGTTTTACAACATTTGTTATAGTGTTTATATTCATTAAATGCAGCTACTGTCCCCTCTGACTTATATTTCTTAAAAGCTTTCCTTTTTTCCCTATTAACTTCTTTACCTCAGAGTTAAGCCACATAGAGTGATTCTTAACTCTTCTACTTTTTCTTATTAATGGAATAAATTGAGAACAGTAATGATTTAATATAATTTTAAATGACAACCATTTCTGCTCTGTGTTTTTATCAGAAAACATAATGCCCCAATCTATGCCCTGAAGCGCTGCCCTTATGGGGGTAAAATTTGCCTTTCTAAAATTCAGTGTCTTTGTTGCCCCATTGTAAATTTGTTTCCTGCACCAAACATCAAATAACATTATGGTCACTGTTGGCCAGGGGTTCAACCACTTGCACATTTGCTATACGTTCTGGGTCATTAGAGATCACTAGATCCAATATAGCATGGTTCCTGGTTGGCTCCTCAACAACCTGTGACATAAAGTTGTCATGCAGCAAGTTTATAAACTTGTTCCCATTTACTGTCCTGGCAGTACTATTGCCCCAGTCAATTTCCCCCATTATTATCACTTGCCCCAAACTAGCAGCCTTTTCTATTTGCAACAGGAGCTGAGCCTCCTCCTCTTTGCTTACATTAGGGGGTCTATAGCATACCCCTACAATTCATTTGGTAGATTCTTTACTATCTGTGAGAAGCTCAACCCATAATGATTCAGCGCCTTCTGTTACCCCCATTGCTTCCTCCTTAATATTTGCTTTTAATTCTTGCTTAGCGAACAGACACACTTCTCCTTCTTTTCTATTGCCCCTGTCCCTCCAAAACAATGTATAACCTACAATATTACCTGCCCAGTCATGTGACTCGTTCAACCAAGTTTCAGCAATGCCAATCACATCATATTTCCCCTCCAACGCTAGTACCTCCAGCTCTCCCATTTTACCAGTCAGACTCCTTGCATTAGCAAACATACATTTAATACTGGTACCAGCGTGAGAATGTCGCGTAAACAACTTATGGTCCTCCCTGCCATTATCAGTACCCCAAAGCAAGTCTCCTCCCCTTTTTTCCCTTACTATGCCCACTACCTCATCTATCCTGTCTCCCACAGAATTACCCGCTGCACCCTCCCCCCCCCCCCCACACTTCTAGTTTAAAATCTCCTCCAACCCTCTAGCCATCTTCTTCCCCAAAGCAGCTGCACCATCATCATTGAGGTGCAGCCCATCCCTGGCAAAGAGCCTGTAGCCGATTGAGAAATCAGTAAGGAGAGAGGAAGCCAAAAGTTTTGAGACGTCCTCTTTAGTCACTGGGGAGAAGAAGCCAAGAAGACACTGGGTAGTGTGTAGGGAGGGAGGTGAATTGTTAGGGGGATTAAGTTGTTCAGTGTTGCTTCTGATGGTGACTGAAACAAGCACAGGTGTTTCACGGTGGTGGTTAGGATTTTTGTGTGAAGAGAGTCAAAGGAAGAAGAGAGATGTGATGTGCTTATTGGCCTAGGGACACCAAAAGGGCAAATCTGTCCTTGTCTATATTGCTGCATAGTCTCCTCAGTTCTTAGCATGGAGCACCAACCAGGCAGATTAAAATAAAAAATCTTCTTATTAATCATATAAAAACATCAACGAGATGTAACTAGCTTTACCCTAAAACCACAAGCTTGGCTTGACACCTTTCGTGGCAAACAGCCACTTCCTCAGTGCTGCATAGAACATCACCAATGTCTTATTTGTCTTGCATATCAGTTAAAGATATTGACTACTTCAGTACAGTAAAGGTGAAACTGCTACCTAAGGTAATGTGCTTCCTAATGAACTGGATCCTAAATAAAGCTAAATGGACCCTAAATAAAGCAAAGTTGGGCTCCTGTTGAGCAGTTGACGTTTTATGAAAAGGTTATAAAGTACAGATTTTAACACTAAGAGCAATGTTTCATAATTCTGCTGTTTTATGATCGTTGTCATACCACAAGTATGAATAAAGCATTATCTGTGCGAGAACACCTAGTTCAGATTTGCCATCGTATACATATAATTAATGTAGACTGGTGTATTGTTGTATACTTCAGTTCCATATTCAGAGCTTCTATATTTGCAGACATTTCTAGATTCTCCCAAAACAGATTCTTCAGAAGAAGCAATAAGTGTGGGTTCGAGATTAGCTCTGCTGGAGAAAAAAATTTAGGATTAAAAGTATAATTTGGGAGAAGAAAATCAAAAATGCTAAATGCTAAAAATTACTTTGTTTAGGGATGTTGACTGTGGACAGAGTTAGTGATTCTCACAGGTTGAATTGGGTTCTGAAAATTCTTTTTCTCTATGGTGTCTGTAAACCATTTGGCTCTACGGATATCAGTCTTTCTGATCCACATTCTCCACACCTCATTTTGTGCCTACAACCTTGTTTAGTTCTGTAGTAAGTCAGACTTTTCCAGTAACCAGTGTTTGGTCATTTAGCTTCATATGCGGTAGTTCCTACATTAGATTAAGTTTAAATTAAGGGTTGGATTTCTATTTAGCAAGTGAGAAAATGCAATGCTACTGAAGTTAACTCTTAAGGTCCCCATACACGGGCCGATTTTAGCTGCCGATATCGGTCCCTTAGACTGATTCGACAGCTAATCGGCCCATGTATGGGCACTACCGACGGGCCTGCCCAAACGATATCTGGCCTGAAATCAGCCAGATCTCGATCGGGCAGGTTAAAAAATCTAGTCGGATCCGGACCGACTTTTCCTAGACACGTCGTTATAATCCTGGATTCTCCCGATATCGCCTACTCATAGGTGGGGATATCGGGATCGTCCTGTGTATGGGGACCTTTAGTACAAGAGGAGCTCTGTACACATGGAGGGAATGTTTTCTTCCTGAAAAAAATGGCTTCAAAATTGTTTCTCTTCTTCTGGATGATCTAGAAATGTACATGGTTTACTGAAAATTGATAGGCTTGTTTTTTTCCATCCTTATCTACTATTATGTAGGTAGTATAGTCTTTTCTTAGAGGGCAACAGGCACCCTCTGGCAATAAGAAGCTCTAATCAAGAGTCCTCCTGCCCTACTTCCTAAGCACAGAATGCCTGCTGGCCAATTAGGGTTAATTCAGTGTTAGTATAATCCTTTATTTGTACAGAAATTATTTGTACAGAAAAAGTGGTTGTTTACCATCATGTTTTAGTATGTAGTATGTGCTGTGCTAGGAATTATCGCTGCACAGAAATGGGTAGGTCGATGGACAGTTAACGGTTATACTTCACCTGCAGAGGAGCCTGCCTAACTGGGGCTTGGATCTTCTGCAGGTGAGGGAATAGGTAGTGAGGGGATTGTAGCTGGATATTGGGTACTTAGTGTCAGGTGGTAGAGTTCTGGGGGTATAATTACCTAAGAAAACCAGCGGGTCAGGTCTTTAGCAGATGCCAGCCAGTGGGGAAGGAAATGCAGCAACCGCTATCCCACCCTGATTATGTGTTCATTCAGATATATAATTATATGTTAAATATGTTTCTATAATTTAAAAAAACTGTTGCAGCACAAAGTATACAAAGTGGTGTGTATATATATATATATAATATATTTATACAGGGTTGGATTGACAGCATACGCTGTATATATATATATATATATATAATTGTACAAACTGAAGTGAAGCTAACGTACCAGTCTGAAGACCTAGTCCGAACTCACGGACAATACATATAGAAAGAAACAAAAAGGTCCAGACTCATTTAAATTAAAGATCTTGCTACTTGATAAAGAGGCGGGAGCCTCGAAACGTTGTAAGTAATGATCAATTTCATTACATGCCGGTTAACATTCCTGTATGATTTTGGACTGTGGTAAGGAACTAGAACACCCAGAAGAAACAAACACAAGCATGGGTTGAAAACATGAAAACTGCACAGCACTCTGTAAAATATACAATATACAAAAAGTCTTAGCCTTAGCATGAGTAATGTAGAAGGAGTTGAAATTGCCAAAGATCATTTTTTTGTAGCCTGTGATGCTGTGAGGTATTTATGCCTATTGCCATTCCTACTTAATATGTGCCACCTACATTCCTGGAGTCTGTGAAAGTTCAGTCACTCATATACACAATACTACTTCCACCTTCCTTTGTGTAATTTAATATTAGGATTTTACTGAATTGTTTGCAGTAGGCAAGATCTTTTTACAGCCATTGAAATTAACCTGTTAATGGAGGACTAAACCCTAAAAACAAAATGGGAATACTTCTCAATGCCATCTAATAAGGAAAACAGGGAGTAACTGGAAAATGCTTAATAATGGCTAGTGCTTAGCTGGGTTCTGACCTGAGAAAGGGCAGAGATAAAGGGCAGCAAATCAGAAAAGACTCCAACAGCAACACACATCATTCCTCACCTTTTGTGTCGACTGTTCAGCCAAATGAATGTCAGACCTAACAGTATAACCTTGGACACTAGGAAGCTGCACCCAAGGAGGGTCAAACTCAAAGGAATCCGTAATCTTGCTGAAAACCTTTTAAACATTAAGAAGTTATATAAAGAGTTTAGTTCATAATCACAAAAGATTAACTTTGCACATAATACATTCTATATATACTGTATATATATATATATATATATAGATATATACATATAGGCAGATGTAGGTACTGTAGATGTAGATAGGTTAGTATAAAGGCATTGTATGAAAAGCTGGTAAATACTTTTGTATGAAGAGCTGATACATACTTAATTTATATACACTACCAGAAAAAAATGACTGGTTTGGGATATTTAGCTTACCCAGAGATGCTATGTTGAACATTGGCAACATCTGATATATTAACCCTCATGGTTTCTTCCACCACATGCAGTTGTACTCTCTGTAGGATGTCTACCTCTTGGGAGGAGTGAGATTGGCATTGATACATGCCTGAATCATCATGCCGCAGGTGGCTTACTGTAACAATGACAAGGCCTTCGTGTATATTGTCAGATATTGAAGTACTGCCATTAGATCTCTTTGAAAGCTGCAGCCAGAAGCGTCGGGCAGTAACCACAGGTTGGCAGTGATTGGCACTATCCTCTTTGCACCACAGCTTTTTCCGCCAACGATCAGCACGTTGCTTGTATGGACAGAGGATAGTCAGAGTGTCCCCAAGTTGGCCTGACAATACAGTGACATTCTGTGCAAGACAAATATCTGTAAAACACAGTGGGACATTACACAAAGGATAGCCTCCAAATGAATACCACTATCAGCAAAAAAATAGTATATACATGTATGGGATCTGTTGTCCAGAAACCTGTTATCCATCTCTCATAGACTCCATTATAGCAAATAATTTTGATTTTTAAAAATGATTTCCTTTTTCTCTGTAATAATAAAACAGAACCTTGTACTTGATCCCAACTATATATATAGATATATATAGACTATAGATATAATTAATCCCTATTGGGGCAAAACAATCCTATTCGGTTTAATAATGTTTAAATGATTTTTCAGTAGACTTAAGGATGGAGATCCAAATTACGGAAAGACCCCTTATCCGGAAAACCCCAGGTCCCGAGCATTCTGGATAACGGGTCCCATATCTGTATTTAGATTTTTACTAATTTAATTGATGTATACAGATATGCAACATATAAGGGGTCATTTATGAACACACGTGTGGTTTCTCTAAAATTAGACAAAATAGAAAGTGGATATACACAATTTGTTAAGGTACTTTTATCCAAACAAGCTTCTGCACTTGGTTGCCATTGCTTCCATTCTGCCACTACTGATGAATGGTGCAGAACTGTGTCTACTGATGCTGGGAAACCCTGGAGTTACTGAGACCCTGCAGCTGGCACTAAGTCCAGGGTTTAATCTGTGAATTGTGCCAATAGTTGCAGCAGACTAAGGACCCATAAATCGTATGCAAATGCTGTTTTGAACATGCACTTTAAAGTGATGCAACCTCCACTCTCAAAATGCTAATTGCCACTTTAGGTAGTGGACACAACTCAGCCAATTAGGTAGTGGACACAACTCAGAGAACAGACACAACTAGAAAGGGAAGTTTGAGAACAAACTTCATTTTGGGTTGAAAAACGTGAAGTCACCGAATGAAATCTGATCTATTGTTGACTCCACCCACTTTTTATAACCTCGGACCCACAGTTATATAGTAAAAACCACTGTGCAAAGTTTGAGGATCCTGGTTTTAATAGTGTCTGAATACGCGGTCAGCCAGTGACTGACTGTGCAAAGTTTGGGAACCCTGACATAAATAGTGTGAGAAAGGTAGCATTTTAAATTTAAACAAAAATTCAATAATTGAAGTCTGATTGGCTGTTGGTGGCTCCACCCACTTTTTCTTACTCTGAACCGCAGTTACCTGGTGACAAGCTCTGCAAAGTTTCTAAACTTGGAACATAGTCACCCAGTGATAAACTGTGCAAAGTTTGGGGACACTGACATTAAACATGTGAGAATGGCAGCAGTTAAAATTACCCCACTGATAACAATGAAAGAAATGTGATTGGCTTTTGGAGGCCGCATGATGCTTTTGTTCTTTTACACTGGAATTCTAGATAAATAATCTGCATTGTGGCAGACTGGTAACAAATTTTGCATTTTTTACTCCTCATATATTAAAATGGTTCATTAGTCTATTCAGTGGCAAAACAACAGCTGGGCCCCTCCTCCAAAAAATCTTTGAAGGGGTGTGCTGCAAATAGCTGTCCCTACCCGACCCTCCCTCCACCAACCTGCCCGCTTACATCTCCTGCTCCCTGCCCACTCACACCAAATAGGTAAGGGAAGGGCAAGGGGGGGTTTCTATAGAGGCAGTAGAAATGGCGGTCTGGCCCCCTGTTCCCAGGCCCCACCTTGACCACAGGGTCCGTTTCCTCTATAGTTACGCCACAAGAACGTAAGAAATAAGATCACATAGAAACATAATCCCTATTTCTATCACTGGAGGGCCAAGTTCAGTTGTATAAGAAAATTACCTTATGTATTCTATTTTATCTAAAATTGAAAATCTGGAGTTTTTTTTAAAGTTTTTTCTCATATAACTGAGTACAGCCGATATACATTGTACAAATAACTGGCACATTTCCTGGTCTAATGTTTATCAGAAATTAATTCTCTGAAAGTGGACATTTTATACATGGTTTTATGCAAAGGTTAGGAATTATAAATTTATGATCCAAAAGTCAATAACCTATACCCACATCAAGGTAGGCGAGGGATGCCCCAAGCAATAATATTTGGGTTCAAACACCAAATCCTCCACAATAGATTTGACTGGATACCAAACTAAATCTGGACCCTAATTTACAGAATCAAATTTGAGCAAAATGATAAAACTCAATTAATTTACCTCTATTTCATTACCTAATTTACCTTGAATTTCTTTTACCTGGTATGGCAGAACTTTATGTGGCCAGATTTGAGTTTTGAAAAAAGGGTTGAGATTTGGCCAAAGTCTTAGCCAATTACTTGATTTAATGCAAACTTAAGGTAAATGCATATGGTGGTCATAATAATTTAGTATTACCATTATTACAATCATTTATAAAGTGCCAATATATTTTGCAGTGCTGTACTTAAGGACACAACAGTGTTCATATGTTCCATAGGTTGCCACTTTCTGTTTATTTGCACGGCTACTCACCAGGGTGATCCTCTCCACCTGTGGGTTTTTAACTGGGAAGATATCTCTAAATTGAAACACATTTCAATGGCGCAAAAGCATCATTAATGTGATAAGTTTGGTGATTCTACTTCGATTTCTCTACAGGATCAGACGATTTTAATAGGTGGAGATCTCCAAGACCAACACAAGAACAGAGGTGCTACAGCCAGATAAAGGTTTGGCATGCATTCCTGCAAAATACCTCTGCTATAGTAGGTTGCTAAAGAACTCCCTGGCTATTTTTATAGTATAGTAATATTGTATATGTATAGTTAAAGTGCTACTGATCTGTTTTCTGTTAATGTACAAACATATGCATGTGCAGAATGGCCAATGCACATTCCCTAGCCCCAAGATTTAGACCTAGATCTTTGATCATGAAATTTCTTTGCCACTTGTGCCTTATTAAAAGTTTCTCTTGGTGTCACTTGAATAGGATATTGAAAATGAAATACACAAAATACATCAAAAACAGGTACTTACCTAAAAGACACATGAGAAGAATCAGCTTAAAAAGAGGGTGCATAGTTGCAGTATGTGAGACCAGAAAATAGGACTAAGAAATGCCTTTTTAACTAAAATACCAGAGAAAATAAATTAGGAAAGAGGAAACTGTAAAACAGTTGTGTAATATATTAAGCTGATGCTTCAGCAGTCTTCAGGATGAGAGTCATACAGCTTAGTGTCATGTGAGTGAAGTTGATTTCTATAGAGGAGACCAAGTCCAAACTGGAATCCTGCCATTATCCAACTGTTGACCCACAGCATTCCAAGGCTATTTAACTTATTTTAAAGTATAATTGAAGTTCTACTACTCTGGCCAAATTTGTTACAAACATACCCAATTTCCCATATGATCAGTGCATATTCATTGGCTTACATTTTACCAGCAATATACGCTATGCAAGTTCATTTTCAAAAACAGGAGTTTAGGCACAAATTTATGATCACAATATTGCTGCTTGGTTTAATCTAAAAGCAATGACAATGCGGAGCAGTGTGACAGAGGCAGGAGAGTGCAGAGGGTTTAAGCTTCGGGAAAATTCCACTGATCCCCAATAAACTTATTAACTTATCAGCACATTAATTAATGGAATTATTTATATAAGCTACTTATTACAGAGTAACCATGGCTGGAACTAGGGGTAGGCAGAACAGGCACCTGCATAAGGCACAATGATTAAGAGGGGGCAGCGTCTCTTTTCTATAGTTACACATCAACCACAAAAACAGGGCACTCAAAAACCACAACATTTCCTAATAAAAATAAGTTAAAAACTCAATTTCTATTGTGTTCCAAGAACACCTTATGATTAATTGCTCTTGGGCAATACATATTGAACCTTTAGTTACAGCAAAACCTAACAACCTGCTAGTTGATCATTTGTGTGCACACAAGAGACATAGACAAAAATGGTACTGCAAGCTTAAGTTTGTTGGGGGCCCCATATAAATAACTTGTATGGCGCATCAGAGTTTCTAATAGTGGCCCTGATCCTGGGACGGCCTATTTTTCTCGGTCAGGAAGAATTTTTTTTAACTCTTTAAAGCAAACTGATGACATATTCTGAATTATATTCAATAACCAGAAGCTAAGCAGGGTTCTTTTGGAGAAAAAGCTTAACTTGGATACAGTATGTGACTGTTTTTACCCTTAATTACTGTGTAACTATGTATATTTTAGACAGTAAGTACTAAGTATAAGGTGCATTATATGTAATCTTTTGTGTGCTTTATCTTGTCCTTTGAATCCAATATGGGGTTGCAAACTTTTAATAACAACAAAATCAGACAGTTGTGTTAAAATCGTCAATGGGAAAAAAATGTTCTGATTGACAAAGTATAATCCCGACAACATCAATTTTAAAAAAGAGTTGTAGAAGACCCGATCAATGGAAAGTAATTGACAGCATGCAGCACTACAATTAACTTCACTACACTATCATGTATGTGGCACAGAAGCAGGACTAGAAGTGAAACCAGAACTTTACAATCTTTAGCAAACTTCATCTCCATGACTGAATATGTTTTATAGGGTAATCAAATTGACCCCCTCTTTTTTTGCGGCTTAATTTTGCCCATCCCAGCATGCGTAGTGTCATTTTTAATTATAAGTATTTACTTTTTGTAATATTTTAAACAATATATATACTGTATAATATATATATATATAATATTTTTAAATAGAATTATGTTTAGTTTTCTTTTTGTTTTTTCATTATCTTTTTTTGTATGGACCCATATAAAAATTGCACATAAATCATGTATAATAATGTAATATATAAGGAAAGGCTACTACTGTAGCCCTTAATATAGTCTAGAGCTCCCTTGCCCAAAGTAAATCGCCAAATTTATTTTTAAAAATAATGGTCACATATCCCAAAAATTGGCTTGTAACTTAGGTGTATTTGCAGCCTGTCACGGCCGCCATCTTGGATTCCTGGATTCCCCCGCTCGCACTCCCCCCGTGGCGATCAAATAACGCCACCCGCCCCCCGCTCGCAACCCCCCCTCGTGGTGATCAACCCCCCCCGCAACACCCCCTACCCGCTCGCTCCCCGCTTGCCTGCTCTGCGCTGCGTGCCTGCTCTGTGTGTCACAGAGGCCAGGGGAGGGGAGCGCGCCGGCTTCTCTCACTAAAATCGAGCAATGCGCATGCGCCACCTACAGTGTCCTGGTCACATAGTCAATGCAGGAGCGATGCATTATGGGAATCCTCTTTATCCAGCTCGGCGTTTTTTATTCCTGTTTGGCTTCAGATCTTCTGAACAGGTGAACTCTTTATTAGCCTTTCCTTCTCCTTTAACTGATCTGCTACAAATTTAAGATTCAATGATGTAACTGCAATCTTACATTTAACCACAAGGTGTCAGTGTCTGAGTTTTTTTAGTTAAGCAATGGTTTGTAAATGGTATGTAAATGTTGAAATACTGTATTGGAACATCATAGTACGGGGCATTTTTATTATAGTGTGTTAGTCAGCATCCCATAGCGACCAATCAGCAATTAAATTAGAACAGTCATCTACAAGTTAGAAAACAAAAGCAAAGATCTGATTGGTTGCTATGGGCAACATCAGCAGTGAATTAGTTTGTGAATTAGTTTTAAAGACAAACTGAGTTGACTTATTCAGTTGCAATTGTATGGATGCAACATTTTAACCAATTTGGCTACTAATGTGGGTGTACGTCAAGCCATCAGTGGCGTAACTATAGAGGAAGCAGACCTGCTGTTTAGCAGTGGGTGCGCATGCATGCGAGTGGGGAGAGGAGCGCCAGCTAGGTACCTCTGCATGCTGGGCTCCCTTTAAGTTTTTTTTGCAGGGGGCCTGATACAAACAAAAATATTGCTCATAATAACAGGATAGTGTTAACAAGGCATGTGACTAGATTATATACTGCACAGCACTCATCAATCTATATGTATAAAAATTCTAAACATGCAGCCAATAAGTTACATCTGCATTAAGTAAAAATGTGTTTCATTTTTTTAAAATAATGCAGGCATTTTATGATGCATTTAGAACAACTGTAAATTACAGCACCCTATTATTGCCCTATTTGTTTATTTAGGAACTGCATCCTCTTGTCTTTTTAACACTTAGCACTTAATCTTGGATGTAACTATATTTTGTATTTATATTTTATTTTTGTATTTACCTCTGTTCTATTAATAATTGTGCTAATGTACAGTGATGCATACACAAGTAGAATTTATTTTTCTATGAGGCACACAGATAGTTGAGTGCTAAGGGATCACATACAGTGCAGTGCCAAGAGTCTGGCTCAGAAAGTGGATCCAGGACTGGCATTAAGCCAGTGTGTTCTGGCCCTGTGAATGGTTATGTGTAGTGATTTTTTTCGGCAGGCATGGATTCGCAGTGAAATTCCACATTTCGCAATATGTGAATATTTTCACAAAATGGGTACAAAATTTTGTAGCAGAAAATTTTTGGGCTTGTCAAAAAAAGTCGCGGTTGTGTCAAATAAAGACACAGTCATAAAGGGGTTTGTGTCAAAAAAAGTTGCGTTTCGCGAAGTTTTTTCCATTTCAGCAATTTTTCCGAAGTTTCGCAAATTTTTCAGTAAAGCAAAATGGGACAGATTTGCTCATCACTAGTTATGTGAGTAAAATGTCACTAATGACTAGAAAGATGATGCTCAAACCAGATGCTTAGAGGAACACACGGAGTGTCTGTGGAAATAAAGCACAATATGTACACAAATCACCTATTCTAAAGGTTATGATACACTAATACAGAAGTGATATTGCTCTGCTTCATTCTGTATGTATGTATATCTTTATGTATGTATGTATGTATATCTTTATTTATATAGCGCTACTTATGTACGTAGCCCTGTACAGCAGAACAACTAAATTAATACAACAAACATTACCATAATAGATAAATACAAAGTATGAAAATAAATACAAAGTACAATTGCATTAAGGACTCCTCAGAGTTAAGTTTTAAAAAAAACAAGGATGGAGGTCCCTGCCCCTTAGAGCTTACAACCAATTCAAGCACCCCCCATCCCAGTATAGCTAAAAATATGACAAACCATCCTGGTTATGTGAAGTGTTGGTGTGTCCGTCATTTACTAATATACAGTTTTTGTACTATAGTGTACATTAATAAATGAGGATCAGTGACATTTTTTTAAGGTGCCTCACAAATAGCAAAAAGCTGCTCTTGCTCAATATCTACAGAGAGAATAGAATGACACTATGAGAGTCCAAATCAGATAGATTTGCACAGCAAAATCTGACACCTCTGATATGCATTATGGTTTAGTTAGAAAATCATATATACAAATTTAAACAGCACTTGCAAGACTTTGCACGTATAAAACATTTCCATTGTCAGTTACCAAAAAAAAGATGGAAATGACACTCTTTTAAATTGTTATAATTTCTACTTCTAACCAGATAACACAACTCTATTGTTTTATCTCCTCTTTCTGGCTATGTGCATGCACACATAGACGCTTTCACTGTTACATTTTGCTCTCCATGGCGCTACAAAGCACTGTGGCCCCTGTCTGCCCTATGCCCTTTGCCCCATCATGTCTAGGCCTCCTCCTCTCCCAAGAGTAAAGCCTTTTCATTAATAACTTGGAACATGTGTGATGTAAGCCAGGATGAGTCTTTATGATGACACATGCTGCCAAGTATGGAGAGACTAAGAATTTAGAGCTGTGGTTTTTAAATAAATACCAAATATACCAGGATTATTTTTGTCTGAACTCAGGTAAGGCATTTAGCTTTTTAAGCTGTTATTTTGACTTACTCTTCTATATTCAAACAAGTTTTAATAGATCTCACCAACTAATAGGGCTTCACTAGGCAGTGGGGCCTGGCAATTAAAATAAAAAGCTTTAGCTTGCAGTCTTACATTTTTTAATTGAGTAAATATGCTTAGTATTTATATATAGAAAATCAGGAATATATCTGTAAGAATGTATTTGCTTACATCAGACAAACTATAGGGCTTATTTCTGAATGGAACAGCAAGTTCAATTACTTGTGTCCAAACCCACTCCTTGCACTTAATTATGTTTGACACCAGTGTGTCTCTTCTGCATCTTCTGTTGAGGCAAATTTGACTATTGATGCTGGCGAACCCTAAAATTCAAGGTGGCAGTAATTCTAGGGTTCCCTTAGTGCTCTTAGGCACAGCAGACTTGCATCCAAAGATTCACAGGGTAGTGCCATATGAACACCGAGTGCCAGAAGTGATGGCATCCCCACTACGAGTTACATATTGTAGAATTTCCCATGTGGTACAGTACCTGCCTAATTAGGTGATATCTTTTCTTCTAAGGCTAATGCCACACGAGGCGTAGGGTGGATATTGTACTTTGCATTATCTCACGTTTTCATGCATACAGTGGTGTGAAAAACTATTTGCCCCCTTCCTGATTTCTTATTCTTTTGCATGTTTGTCACACTTAAATGTTTCTGCTCATCAAAAACCGTTAACTATTAGTCAAAGATAACATAATTGAACACAAAATGCAGTTTTTAAATGAAGGTTTACGTTATTAAGGGAGAAAAAAAACTCCAAATCTACATGGCCCTGTGTGAAAAAGTGATTGCCCCCCTTGTTAAAAAATAACTTAACTGTGGTTTATCACACCTGAGTTCAATTTCTGTAGTCACCCCCAGGCCTGATTACTGCCACACCTGTTTCAATCAAGAAATCACTTAAATGGGAGCTACCTGACACAGAGAAGTAGACCAAAAGCACCTCAAAAGCTAGACATCATGCCAAGATCCAAAGAAATTGAGGAACAAATGAGAACAAAAGTAATTGAGATCTATCAGTCTGGTAAAGGTTATAAAGCCATTTCTAAAGCTTTGGGACTCCAGCGAACCTCAGTGAGAGCCATTATCCACAAATGGCAAAAACATGGAACAGTGGTGAACCTTCCCAGGAGTCGCCGGCCGACCAAAATTACCACAAGAGCGCAGAGACAACTCATCCGAGAGGCCACAAAAGACCCCAGGACAACATCTAAAGAACTGCAGGCCTCACTTACCTCAATTAAGGTCAGTATTCACGACTCCACCATAAGAAAGAGACTGGGCAAAAATGGCCTGCATGGCAGATTTCCAAGGCGCAAACCACTTTTAAGCAAAAAGAACATTAAGGCTCGTCTCAATTTTGCTAAAAAACATCTCAATGATTGCCAAGACTTTTGGGAAAATACCTTGTGGACCGACGAGACAAAAGTTGAACTTTTTGGAAGGTGCGTGTCCCGTTACATCTGGCGTAAAAGTAACACAGCATTTCAGAAAAAGGACATCATACCAACAGTAAAATATGGTGGTGGTAGTGTGATGGTCTGGGGTTGTTTTGCTGCTTCAGGACCTGGAAGGCTTGCTGTGATAGATGGAACCATGAATTCTACGGTCTACCAAAAAATCCTGAAGGAGAATGTCCGGCCATCTGTTCGTCAACTCAAGCTGAAGCGATCTTGGGTGCTGCAGCAGGATAATGACCCAAAACACACCAGCAAATCCACCTCTGAATGGCTGAAGAAAAACAAAATGAAGACTTTGAAGTGGCCTAGTCAAAGTCCTGACCTGAATCCTATTGAGATGTTGTGGCATGACCTTAAAAAGGCGGTTCATGCTAGAAAACCCTCAAATAAAGCTGAATTACAACAATTCTGCAAAGATGAGTGGGCCAAAATTCCTCCAGAGCGCTGTAAAAGACTCGTTGCAAGTTATCGCAAACGCTTGATTGCAGTTATTGCTGCTAAGGGTGGCCCAACCAGTTATTAGGTTCAGGGGGCAATTACTTTTTCACACAGGGCCATGTAGGTTTGGATTTTTTTTCTCCCTAAATAATAAAAACCCTCATTTAAAAACTGCATTTTGTGTTTACTTGTGTTATCTTTGACTAACAGTTAAATGTGTTTGATGATCAGAAACATTTTGTGTGACAAACATGCAAAAGAATAAGAAATCAGGAAGGGGGCAAATAGTTTTTCACACCACTGTATATCGGCAACATGTGCCTGCACCCGAGCATATCTCATTCATTCGGGTGCAGGCACATGTAGGAGGTGTAGGGCGGAAATTTCAGCAAGCGTTTTTACGCTGCCGAAAGTATCCGTCGTACGCCTCGTGAGGCATTAGCTTCAGAAGTCTCCTTGTGTGCTAACCTGCTATGAGTTTAACTCCATCTTCTGTCAGTTTTCTGATCCTCTTCTGTCAGTTCTCCAATACAAATCTTGTAGGAGCAGGCGCAGTTGAAGCTGATTCAGGACATGAATGCAACTGCACATGCCACTGCTAGACCCGTGTCGGCACTCTAACAGAAGAGCATCAGGAGACGGGGAAGATGGCCCCTTTGAACTCCCCTGCGCAAGTCTGCAAATTTATGGCAGGTCAGGACGCAAGACTTCTGAAAAGAACACATGCTGCAGGGAGGGAGCTTGAAGGGGGGACAGTGAAGGGGGGACAGTGAAGGGGGGTGAGAGGGGACTAGGGTTTAATTCTTCTTTAATACCCTCCTATTTGTGTCTGTAAGTTACTCTCCCTTTTAGATTGTAAGCTCTAAGGGGCAGGTGCCACATCCACTTGTCTTTTGGCAATTTTTATTGCAACTGTATGTTGTTCTTATTTGTATCTATTATTGTTTGTTCTATGCATGTATTGCCCTGGTATACAGTGCTAATAATACATACATACATACATACATACATGTAGGTAGTAGGTGTTGCTTAAAGGAACAGTAACACTAAAAAATGAAAGAGCTTTAAAGTAATAAAAATATAATGCACTGTTGCCCTGCACTGGCAAACTGGTTTGTTTGCTACAGTAACACTACTATAATTTATATAATAAGCTGCTGTGTAGGCACAGGTTACATAGCAGATAACAGATAAGTTCTGTAGAATACAATAGTGTTTTATCTGTTATCTGCTATGTGCCTGTGCCTTTTCTCCTTTGAATGGCTGCCTCCATGGCTACACAGCAGCTTATTTATATAAATTATAGTAGACTTTCTGAAGTAAACACACAACTTTTACCAGTGCAGGGCAGCAGCACATTATATTTTAGTTACTTTTATACACTTTCATTTTTTAGTGTTACTGTTCCTTTAAGGGACCAATAAAAGATAAGTATAACTAAATAACAAAAGGGAGAAACAGTAATTCCACTTTATTTTCTATGACCGTTTAGTTTAGCCCAACATTGTTGTTAGCAATTGTGCTTGGGTTTCATCTACAGATAAAGCAGGAGATTTAGCTTTTCATTTAGATAAACTTTGTGAACAGTGCAAAATTTTGAGTAACAAGTCATACTGCAATTCAAAATAGACAGGTTCCTACCCTGCACATTCAAATAACATGTTTTATGGCAAACTCACTGTATATAAAACACAAAAATAGAATATACTACAAGGAAATCAGACTTATTTATTATAGTAATCCTGCAAACTAATTGGTGCAAAAGTTACATTGATGTCACACATTTTACTGTACCAACTATATTCATTTATAGGGTAATGTAATATGTAGTGACTAGACCTGAGCAAAAGTTGCTCCTTTTGGTACATTTTGTGAGCTTTTGGTGATATTTCCCCAAAATTTCCTTTATTCTGATCAGTTATGGATTTCGGATTTGAATATTAGTATAAGTGTTATCATTAGGAGGTAGTTATAACTGCTGCAAACCTGTTGGTGAAAAACCTGGTTTGTGTCAGCATTTTGCACATTGGGATTATTATGAGGGATTATTTGAACAGAGCTGCATAAATCCAGTTATTCTACAAAAATTAACATATTATGAAGGTTTAAGAAAAGAAAACCTTATTTACAATTGGCGGCTAAGCAATTTTAGTACTGTACAGGGATAAGGTCCCAGAAGGCTTGAGATCTGGTATTTTCTGGATAAGGGTTCTTCCCGTAATTTGGAGCACGAGGTTTGATAAGGTAGACACATGGGGTAGGCATAAATGGCAGGAAGTTTCCTAACAGATAACTCTGATAACTACTGTCCAGCTTTTTTCTGCATAGGACCTCAATATAGTAGATGTTATTTATAGCATGATTTTAATAGGGTCTGGCTATATAGCATGTTGGCAAAAAATGATGACAATTCTAAGAAAATACCATGGCCTGTAACACATTGCTGTTCCCTTCCAACAGGGCAGATATAATGTGAGTTTCAATGCTTTGAATAAAAATCCCTTAAGAATCTAATATATCTTATGCTAATGCGCATATAACTCATTCTGTATAATTGTTGGTAGGAATGAATTCTAACAAAAAGCAGTGCAAGTGAGACGGATATTAATCACCACTTTGTCTTTCCACAGAACCTTTAGGAAATATCTCCTGCATTCTAAATTCAGACACTCATGGTAGGACATTTTCAAATTGTTCCTTCTTCTTTGGTGTTTTGAAATGAGAGGGTTTCGTAGGAAGTGTTTCATGACAGTTAAATTGCAATGTAGGTTGAGGTTAGGAGTAGGATCCTGTCTCTTTAACATGGAAAAAGACAAAGGTTCTACTCTTAGAGAGCCGGATCACAACTGTCAGACCATCTCTGTGTGCACTTGGGAGAGTCTGCTAAGTCATAATTATATCTCTTAACCTGTCTTGCACTTTGCAAAAGAAAGATCCTATTATATTGAAATGAGATCATTAGCAATCACATACTTTTTCTTATTCAAATATCTTAACTGCTTGGCAGCGGAATATTTATACATTTTTTTTCCAGTAAATGACGGCATGTTTCTATAGAATAGGAAAATTAACCTTTCTGTTTCTCATTTTAGTCTTTATTTTCAGCGTTTTGAAGCAAGTAAGAGGAATGTGCATGACCTCCAGTGGAAAGCAAAACACAGCTTAGATGCAGTAACTGGATGATCAGCTTTCGTTCATAACAGCCCCTGACTCCCTGACTCTAAAGTTTACAGCTGAGACGATACAAAGAAAGCAGATTTATATGTTGTAGAATTTTCCATGCGGTACAGTAACTGCCTGATTAGATAATGTTTTTCTAAAGAGAAGCTGAGCACCTTTTTATATTCTGCCATAGGCTTCCTTCCTTGTTACTTAAAGCATGGCAACAGTTTCTAGAGCAGTGCTTTCTTAGGGCGCTTAGGCCACAGTTGTTTAACAAGGTATCAAAGTGTTACTCACAGATCCTAAGTAAATAACAAAGGTCAGACTCATAGTCTGTAGATTGGAGCATAAATGTAGAACCTCATGACTCTTTATAAACCTACATGGGCAGTATCTAACAGGGCTATCCATGGCAGGCAGACACCCATTACAATGAAAAGTATGGGAACAGCCTTTATTGTAAGAAGCAGGCATTATGAAACAGGGCAGAATTTTATTTAGCAGTTTCTTGCAGGGTTCCAGACCAGATTACAGGTTGCCACACTCAAATTAGATTAGTTACACTCCAGGACCTCCAGGACCTCTGTGGAAAAGCACTGTCAAAGTCCAATTAGGCACTGAGGTGACCCCCTCTCCTTTATAAGCCTTCTTCTAATTCCCTCCGTTATCCAGCATACTGTGCCCAAGCTTCTCCTGTACTACAGCTCCCGTAGGTTCCCTCTAACCTAGTCCCTAACTGGCGCACTTTCACCCGGGGCTGTACCCCAAAATACTCACCACTCGTCAGGATAACACACTGTCCTTGCTGGCTAACCTATCACTCACAACTAGAGTGAGTTGACACCAAGATACTAACTCACTTCATAGCCCTGATTGATACAGTCACCCACCTTATCTGGTCCTTACAGTCTTCAGACCTCTTTGGTTGATGTTCTTAGGCCAAAGAAAAGTGCCTAGGCCCTGCACTTCCTTATACAGGCTCCTGTAGGTTAATTCCCTTGCAGGCCAACCTTAGAGGTCGGTGCCACCTGCTGGTTGGACTTAAACATTGCCCAACTATTTACATTATCAAAGTTAAATGTAATTAACCTCCTTAAAAGCAGGTGTTGCCTGACCATTTAGAGATCAGTCTAAACTAAATAACAAGGTACAGTTCTACTAATCTTATTTCCTATTACCGTTCAGTTAGACCCAACATTGCTGTACAATATGAAGGCAATTCTGGGATCAAATGTGTTTGGGCTCCAGCTAATGATGAACTTGGAGATATAGCTTGTCAGTTATATGAACTTAGTCAACAGGGCAAATTATGAGTAAAAAGTTTTACCAAATTTTAAAAAAAGACATTTTGCCATCGTGCAGATTTTTAAAACATGTTTTTGGCAATCTCACTGTATAGAAAACATAATAATAGAGTATCTTACAAGAAAATTTATATATATATATATATATATATATATATATATTTATAGTAATCCTGTAGATTTTTTGGTTGCATTGATGTCACCATGGCTGTATTTATGCATAGGCACCCAAGTGCCTGGGCCTAGGGCAGCAACTTTTGAGGGGCAGCCCTCGAATGCCTACACAATAGATTTTCTTTGTTTAAAAAAAAAAAATCTTCCTTGCTGGTGCTAAAGAGTGCCTGCGGAAATCTGGTAACAGAGCTGGGGTGGGGGCATAGAGCCTTGAATTTCACAAATTTTACTGCACATTGTGCTTTACTTGTGCTCATTGTCAGCTAGCGCCAGTGATGCTGAGCTGCAGATGAGCAGCATTATGGAAAAAAATTACTTGGACAATAGCACCAAATACATACATAACTTTTACAGGGTAATCTAGTTACCCATAGCAACAAATCAGCAGGTAAGATTTGCTGTCAGCTAAAAAAAATATCTGATTGGTTGTTATTGGCAACTAGACTTGTGTAAACCTTGTTCCATTTATAACGTTTTGTGACCTTTTGGGGATATTTCCCCAGAATTCTCTTGTAAACAAGTCAAGCTTGATTTATTTTGATCAGTTATGAACTCTCGATTTATTAGTACAGTTATTATTAAGAGGTAGTTATAAAAATACATCTTCAAACAAACAAATTGATCTACACAGGAGGTAAAGATCTCTGTTCAATACAGCTTACAATTGCTTTTGAAAACATTAAAGGGTCTCAGTAAATTCATTAAAGTTCAGTAAATTCAACCAAATATTTAGACATTTTCATGACTTATTAGTGGCCAGAGGCTATTGTTTCATAGCAGTCTATGGTTGAAAATGAACTTTATAAAACTTAAATAAACTTAATAAATAATGCTTCCTGGGCAGAAAAAGACAAAATAAATAGTATTAATAGTCATTTATTATTAAGTAAATATAAAACTTAACACAGTGACCAAGCTAAGATTGAGGTTTGCCTTAATTTACTCCCATAGAACCTTTTAGTTAAATGTTATATTTGTGAAGGGACAATAAAAAGAAAGCATGTCCTTTATAGTAAGCCTATTTTTGGGGTTACACAGTAGTTCCAGTCATTTATTTTTTACATCAGTGCCTTCTTCAGGTAGTGGAGGAAATGCAGGGGAATGGAACTAAATTTCTGCACTGCAGTTCTTTGCAGCATGGAATATGTCCTGAGTGTCTTTCCACACCATGGATTTTTGTTCACACTCACCTATCTAAATAGGGCCACAGGGGAGCACTGCATGCTATTTACACCAATTTTTATTTGAAAAAGTCACTCTAGCCAAGGCCTTTGCTACCAGCAACATGGTCTACAACGTGATTTGCATTCCCTTAATATCTTTACAGCTGTCCAATTTAAGCAAATAAACAATATTCCTTTCCTTTCATATTTACATAACTCTTTCTTACTTCTTCTGCATTTACAATTAGGAATGGTTTAGCCAAAAGGCATTCAAGGCGAGGTAGATCACCTTAGGTAGCATCCATGCCATAAAGACTATAGCCACCTGTAATAGAATGTACATGTTTTTCTTTTGGCTCATGTAACTTTACAGCTAAGGTTACTGACCAGGGGTGGGAAGTGGGCAGCATGGGCACGCAAGCTATGTAGTTTATAGAAATACCGTCACAAGTATTTACTATTTATTTACATTTCTATTTTTCCCAGCTGGATGTAGGAATTTTGGTATTTTTAAAACATAAATTATTTAGGGCACTTTTATTAATTATTGGGAAGGTACACTTTTGATAATTTCAGAATCTAGTGTGGCTTCTTTGATTGTTATTATTTGAAAGGAATATATATCTCTTTAAAGAGTTGTAATCCAGAAGAAATATACCAGTGCTTGTCTGAAGGCATCACTTTTCCCTAAGGATTGAAAAGACGGAAGTCTCACCATGCAGTACTGACTTAACTACAGACTCAGTTACTCATGTTTATTGCATGAGTCTTTTTCATAAATACATTTTTTCTCACACTAAAACACTCTAGACAACCAAAAAAAAAGGAGACAAATGCATGAACATAAAATTTGAATGTTGAATGTATTATTAGTGTATGTCACAAGATATCTTGTGTACAATGGATTCACAAGTGTTTACACACGCAAACATATGTAAAGGAGGCAACAATGTATTGTTTACCTACAGTGGATCACCTGTCTTGGTGTTTAAAGGAAGGATTCAAGGTACTAATTAAATGATTTCCTGCTAAAAGATTTAGGGACAGAGGATTTCCTGACAGTGTCTGCTCTGCAGTCCTGCTAACTCTCAGAAGTCTGTAGACCTGTTGCTTGTCAAACTTAGATCACTAGGAATCCTTGTGCTGTGGCACAGATGAAGGGATATCCTTTAGAAACAGATTACTCATTTTTCTTCATTTTTCAGCTTTGTGCACTGTTATAAGATCATAACAACAGTTTTACACACACATATATATATATAAAGAGTGCCTCACACACAGGGACTTGATACAAAAGAAAAAGTGTTTTTATTGAAAAAATTCCAACGTTTCGAGCACAACCAGTGCTCTTCCTCAGGGAAAAACTGAGCACTGGTTGTGCTCGAAACGTTGGAATTTTTTCAATAAAAACACTTTTTCTTTTGTATGAAGTCCCTATGTGTGCGGTACTCTTTCTATTATATTTTTGTTTTTGACCTGCACCAAGGGCATTTGGACTTGTATAGGGTGTGCTCCTTCCTGTGTACTATATATATATATATATACAGTGGAGGAAATAATTATTTGACCCCTCACTGATTTTGTAAGTTTGTCCAATGACAAAGAAATGAAAAGTCTCAGAACAGTATCATTTCAATGGTAGGTTTATTTTAACAGTGGCAGATAGCACATCAAAAGGAAAATCGAAAAAATAACTTTAAATAAAAGATAGCAACTGATTTGCATTTCATTGAGTGAAATAAATTTTTGAACCCCTACCAACCATTAAGAGTTCTGGCTCCCACAGAGTGGTTAGACACTTCTACTCAATTAGTCAACCTCATTAAGGACACCTGTCTTAACTAGTCACCTGTATAAAAGACACCTGTCCACAGAATCAATCAATCAATCAAGCAGACTCCAAACTCTCCAACATGGGAAAGACCAAAGAGCTGTCCAAGGATGTCAGAGACAAAATTGTAGACCTGCACAAGGCTGGAATGGGCTACAAAGCCATTAGCAAGAAGCTGGGAGAGAAGGTGACAACTGTTGGTGCGATTGTTCGAAAATGGAAGGAGCACAAAATGACCATCAATCGACCTCGCTCTGGGGCTCCACGCAAGATCTCACCTCGTGGGGTGTCAATGATTCTGAGAAAGGTGAAAAAGCATCCTAGAACTACACGGGAGGAGTTAGTTAATGACCTCAAATTAGCAGGGACCACAGTCACCAAGAAAACCATTGGAAACACATTACACTGCAATGGATTAAAATCCTGCAGGGCTCGCAAGGTCCCCCTGCTCAAGAAGGCACATGTGCAGGCCCGTCTGAAGTTTGCCAATGAACACCTGAATGATTCTGTGAGTGACTGGGAGAAGGTGTTGTGGTCTGATGAGACCAAAATAGAGCTCTTTGGCATTAACTCAACTCGCTGTGTTTGGAAGAAGAAAAATGCTGCCTATGACCCCCAAAACACCGTCCCCACCGTCAAGCATGGGGGTGGAAACATTTTGCTTTGGGGGTGTTTTTCTGCTAAGGGCACAGGACAACTTATTCGCATTAACGGGAAAATGGACGGAGCCGTGTATCGTGAAATCCTGAACGACAACCTCCTTCCCTCTGCCAGGAAACTGAAAATGGGTCGTGGATGGGTGTTCCAGCACGACAATGACCCAAAACATACAGCAAAGGCAACAAAGGAGTGGCTCAAGAAGAAGCACATTAAGGTCATGGAGTGGCCTAGTCAGTCTCCGGACCTTAATCCAATAGAAAACCTATGGAGGGAGCTCAAGCTCAGAGTTGCACAGAGACAGCCTCGAAACCTTTAGAGATTATCTGCAAAGAGGAGTGGACCAACATTCCTCCTAAAATGTGCGCAAACTTGGTCATCAATTACAAGAAACGTTTGACCTCTGTGCTTGCAAACAAGGGTTTTTCCACTAAGTATTAAGTCTTTTTTTGTTAGAGGGTTCAAAAACTTATTTCACTCAATGAAATGCAAATCAGTTGCTATCTTTTATTTAAAGTTATTTTTTCGATTTTCCTTTTGATGTGCTATCTGCCACTGTTAAAATAAACCTACCATTGAAATGATACTGTTCTGAGACTTTTCATTTCTTTGTCATTGGACAAACTTACAAAATCAGTGAGGGGTCAAATAATTATTTCCTCCACTGTATATATATATATAATATAGCATGATTCAATAAGTTAAAATAATAAGAGACATGTTCAGAACATTCTGGTTCTAGTTTAATGTACTGTGATCATATGACTGCTAATGATCAAATTTAGACATTCTATAGACAAGAGCTGTAAACCAGAGCATTGTACGTTACATTACATCACTACAGAAATATTTTTCTACATAACTATCGTACTATTAGACATTCTGGTAAAAAAAACAAATTTATATTTAGGGCAGATTCATCAAAATGTGAGATAGAGTTTGCCACAGAAAAATTCACCCATTTTCTATTCATTCCTATGGGATCTTTACAAGAGTATTTATCAATGGGTGAAAGTTAGAGTTCACCATTTAATAAATACACTTCTAAAAATCCCATAGGAATTAATAGAAAGTGGGTACATATTTCTGCGGCAAACTCTAATCTCATATTGTGATAAATCTGTCCCCTAATGTTAAGTAAAAAACCTGTGGAATATTTTTCCATGAAATAAAATAAAATAACAGATGAAAATGGTCTATCCTTGTAGTCATTTTCCCACAGGACTCCATAACAACAATGCCAAATAGACTATATTTTAACTAAATCTTCCAGTTAAATTTTTGTTCTTGAACCAACAATTTTATTGTCTGAGCTTTCAGAAAAAGTCAGAACTAAACAATAGAACTGCTTTTATGTTATTGTTTCTCCTGCTCAATTTACTGTCAGTAAGGCACATTATAGCGAAACTGGGTTTCTTCTGCTTGGGTGCTTTTCTTATGTCTACCACTAGGCGGGGAGTACATTTAGCAATGCAAACAATTTTTTAAATAGTTATGAACTCTACAGTGCTGAAATACTCTTCATCCTTCAGGGAAACCTATTTGGAAGGGTACAGGGGTCTGGGGTATCAGTAATCATTGCCTCACTTTGTTTAATGTATTTGGTACTAAAGTTTCCACTGCTTCTCCATGTATTTAATGTATTCTGAGTGCCACTGCCATCTGTCTCTCACTATATTTAATGTATTTTGGGTGCCACTACTTATGTCCCTCACTGTATTTAGGATTTGGGGTTATTGTTCATAGCAGTCAATTAGCCATTAATAACAAGTGCATACTGTGTGTGTATATAGCTATATATTCTGCACTGTACAAGCTAATTAATGCTAATGGCACATGGGGAAGTTTTTTTGCAATGTATTTTGTCTGGCAGAGAAATGCCTGAAATCATCCTAAATTATTGGGAGACAGTACGGGCAGTTTTGCCCTTTTACCCACTACCTAAAATTCAGAACACTGCCAGCAGTGCTGTTAGTCCATGGTGGCATCTGTTCAGGCAGCTGAGATATTCATTACTTCCTTTTCAATCAAATATATATGTTTTTAAATCTTTCAGTATATTAGAATGGATCAAGGTTTTTTTCTTTAGTATACTTAGCCATGGTTGTATCTAAGCTCAGCAATCTGTTGCAAAGGCAAAGATTTCTCTCTGGGTTGCAGAAAGACACTAGTTACATGTCCCTTGTGGATGTCAAGGGTTAATGGCTTGCTTCCATTAAGGAAGAAAAATTTCAGCCTTTATTTCCCACACCTCTGGCTTCCTTGTGGCCAGGATACAATGTATCTTTCCATTTCCTCTTTTGCACATTTCTACCTTGTCCCTTGACTAAGGCCAGACTGCCACAGTGAACTGGGATCAGAAATAATAAACAAGCTGTGCATGTGCTGAATACAAATGTTATTACTCCTTTCTCCACCCATGACTTTGTCTGCGGGATCATTGGCAGGCATAGCGCTGTGTCCAATACACATTTAAAGGAAAAATATACTTTGTTTATATTTCTTGTATTATAATCAAACATAAAGAAAAGGTGGACTGGGCAGGAGCATTTTCTATGTAAAGTCATGTTGGTAACTTACCCTGCATAATGACTGAAATTCCAAAGGTCCAAGTTTTCTCTTCAGTGTTGAAGTGTGCAGGATAAGGCTGAACTCATTTAAAGGATCACAAAGGTGAGTGAAACTAATAAATGATCCTGATTTGTGTATGTATTGACAGAGCAGGTGGTGCCCTGTTCCAGCTTGGACTGTTGTAATGAAAACACCACTGATTACAGTGTGACCCTAGGATGTTGTGGATATGCTGAAATGAAGATGTTTATCTGTGGAATTAGTGAGGCATGTCTGTAAAGCTGGTCATACATTAAAAAAAAAAATGCATAATTACATATTGCAATAATAGCTGGTGGTGTTGCCAACTGAGGATCTATGTACAATCTGGCCCTCCATGTAACATAGTAAGTTGGGTTGACATACGTCCATCACGGTTAACCATAATGTCTATATATAACCTGCCTAACTTCTAGCTGATCCAGAGGTAGGGAAAAAACCCCATCTGAAGCCTCTCTAATTTGCCGCAGAGGGGAAAAAATTCCTTCCTGACTCCAAGATGGCAATCGGACCAGTCCCTGGATCAACTTGTACTAAGAGCTATCTCCCTTAACCCTGTATTCCCTCACTTGTACTGAGAGCTATCCTGTGTTCCCTCACTTGCTAAGAATCCATCCAGCCCCTTCTTAAAGTTATATAATGTATCAGCCAGTACGACTGATTCGGGGAGGGAATTCCACAACTTCACAGCTCTCACAGTAAAAATCCTTTCTGAATATTTAAATGGAACCTCCCTTCTAAACGGAGTGGGTGCCCTCGTGTCCGTTGGAAGGACCTACTGGTAAATAAAACATTAGAAAGGTTATTATATGGTCCCCCTATAAATTTATACATAGTTATCATGTCACCCCTTAAGCACCTGTTCTCCAGTGTAAACAGACCCAACTTGGCCAGTATTTCTTCATAACTGAGACTTTCCATACCCTTTACCAGCTTAGTTGCCCTTCTCTGGACCTTCTCTAACTCAATAATGTCCCCTTTGAGCACTGGAGACCAAAACTGAACGGCATATTCTAGATGGGGCCTTACCAGCGCTTTGTAAAGGGGAAGAATAACCTCCTCCTCCCGTGAATCTATACCCCTTTTAATACAGCTCAAAACCTTGATTGCCCTTGCAGCTGCTGCCTGGCATTGCTTGCTACAGCCAAGTTTATTATCTACAAGGACTCCAAGGTCCTTCTCCATTATTGATTTGCCTAGTGCAGTCCCATTAAGGGTATAAGTGGCTTGCATATTTTTACATCCCAGGTACATGACCTTACATTTATCCACATTAAATCTCATCTGCCACTTAGCCGCCCAGATTGCCAGTTGGTCAAGATCCTGCTGCAAGGATGCCACATCCTGGATAGAATTGACTGGTCTGCAGAGTTTTGTGTCATCTGCAAACACTGATACATTACTTATAATACCCTCCCCTAAGTCATTTATGAACAAGTTAAACAAAACTGGACCCAGTACAGAACCCCGAGGGACCCCACTGAGAACCTTATTCCAAGTAGAGAATGTACTATTAACAACCACCCTCTTAACCCGATCCTGTAGCCAGTTTTCTATCCATGTGCAAGCGACTTCACTAAGACCAATAGACCTTAGTTTAGAAAGCAGTCATTTGTGGGGAACGGTATCAAATGCTTTGGCAAAATCCAAATAGATTATATCTACTGCATCCCCAATGTCCAGCTTCTTACTTACCTCATCATAAAAAGCAATTAAATTTGTCTGACATGACCTGTCCTTCATAAAGCCATGCTGATTACTGCTCATAATGCCATTCTCCAGTACATAATTTTGTATGTGATCCCTTAACAAGCCTTCAAATAACTTGCCCACCATGGATGTGGTGGGCGATAGGTGCTTAGAAAATAAGCAGTAGGGGATGCTCTTAGGTACTTGGTCCCCCAGGTCACAACATATGCCCCCTCATATGTTTAAGTGGCAAAAAAGAATAAACCTGGAGTATTCAACTTCAACCAGAGTATGGAACAAATAATTTGTATTCACTGGCTTGTCTTGAGATAGATTCTTATACTACATTAAAGTTAAACATTTTTGCAAAGATTGGAACTGAATGGAAATACTTGATTACTGTTTTCCTGAGCAAGAAAAAGGTCTTGTTAGAGAATGTTGGTGGCAGATTCATTGTGGGACCGTTAACATCAAAGACATTTACCTTCTGCCATATCACTGAGAGGTGACTTTTCAAAGGGTTCCGCCAAGAAAATAAAGAGAACATACTATAGAAGAAGACCAAATATGTGTTGTATATCAGTGTATGCCACTGATCAGGCACAATACCAGCCATTGTGCAGACCATTCTGAAAATCAATTTCAACTTTTTACAACTTTAAAACTATAATAATCGTAATTGACATATATTATTTTTGTGTTGGCTAAGAGGGATAAATGTGGAAAGTTTTCAATTCAAAAGCTTGAACTCTACGGTATTATATTATTATGCATATGCTACTGAATAGTATTGTATATACTTAATATTATTTATAGAATAGTATATAGCTGTATATTTTCCTCTGGTTGTTAGATGCCTCTTCCCACTCTATTTCTGCCCAGAATTTTGTAGTGACAATCACTCCAGGCAACTCTGTTAATAACAAGCACAAGTATTTCAGCACTTATACTATGCCCCCTGTTATCCTTACTGTAAATTAAATCAATCAATATGTGTTTTAAATGTAACAGGCAGTATAATAAACATAAGACATGACAAATAGAAGTGAAAAGGCAACCCTTTCTGCTTTATAACAATAACTGCTTTTATTCAGCTTTATTAATCTTAAAATCGTAAAAATAAACCTTTTAGTTTGAAAAAATGAAGGCAAGGGCTAACTTTTATACACAGTTTGTCCCATTAGAATATTTTTTTCAGAAAGGGTCAAATATGCTACAAAACAGGAGAATAAAAAAAACGACTTAAGAAAATATCAGTACATTTACTGAAAGGAAATTGCTGGATCACGCATCCCTCACAATCTGAAGGACATTTGGCAGTTGACACAAATGGGACCAGCCTGATTAAGAAAAATAACATGGACCTGCAAGCATGTGTTAGATATATGATTATCTTGAATATGTTTGGAAATGTGTGGATTGTTTATATGAATTACTTCTCTCCAGGCACACAGTGATGAAGATCTATCTCTACATTGTTCATTCAGAGTATAAAAAAAACCTAGTGAAACCTGTTCATGCTTACAGGTATGTGTTACATGTGTTGTGGGAGCATGTATAATTTGAGGCATGGGTGGGGAGCGCAACTCTTGGAATGTGTTTGGATTCAGGGGGCTGGAGGGAGCCTCGGAACGTGTGATATTCAGCAGTGTTGAGTTAGTAATCTGAGCTCTCTGCAAATAACTGGGGCAGACTGGTCCAATTCAGCTTGTGTTTATTTAATAAAGAGCTAGTGAAGTAACTGCAATTTCATTGTCAATTTACTAATGTGTTACAGTTATGTTTCTTAACCTCATTGTTTGGGCTCTGAGGCAATCTGTACAATCCTAGCCTCCCTACTCCCCTCCTGTCTGCCCCCGAGATGTAAACTACTCTTTATTATGACTAGAAGTTTTCTATTTATCAAAGGCCTCTGATTAAAGACTCCTCACCCCTCCTCCTCACACAGGACTTCTCCTTTCTTCCTTGGCAACAGCTCTGAAAATTTCTGCTGTTGAAAAAAACAAAAGGAGGCTTTTATTTTTCTTCTGTTTTTTCAAAGATCAGCTGGGTATGAAACCTTCGGAAAATAGTCTGTAGAGTAAAGTCTGGTGTTTGTGAGACTCTGGGCTTGTCCTCCTACTCTTTTGGAAAGCAAAAAGTGGGAAACCTATTAAAAAGAAAACTCAGGATTTGGCCTGGCTGCCACTGTGTGCAAGAGGTCACAGGGTGTGCCATAAATGCCAGAGAAGGAAAACCTCTAAAAGACGATAGCTCAGAAAGCAAAAGAGTTTGTAAAAACACATCTCAGGTACACACAGTGCTGTCTACAAAGAGAAAACAGATTCTTGTTATCATAGGCTAAAATGTAGTTCATTTTCCACGTCGGAAAAATGTTACAAAAACACGTCTGTGGAAGTCAAGGCTGTGAGGATACTGCAATTCCCAGCACCCACTTATAGACTTTCACTGTTGTCAGGGTGTTTGAAGTTAAGGTTCAGCAACATCCAGTTGTCTATTTCTATTAGAAACTTTAATAAACCCTTTTAGTGATTGTATTTTAAATGTTTTTGTTTGTGTCTTAATAAATCTCCCCCAATGTGTACACTATGACACCCGCAATATTACTAGTAAGGAGCAGATTTGGGGGGGAGACAAGGGCACGGAATAGGAAGAAGAGGTACGTGTCCAATATCCCCACCGCATTGCGCCCTCGGCATGTTCCTCTTCTGCCTACCCCTAGTTCCGGCCCTGACACCTGCTGCTAAATATTTAGTACTATTTACAGTGCCAGATTTGTGTTTGGGGCACCCAGAAGGCCAGCCCATTTGCTGCCCCCCCAACACCCCATCCTCTTTTCGATCACATATGGAGCACTGGGGAGAGGACACACTGAAGATTTTTGCACGCCAGTCCCCAGTGCTCCATATGGGAGCAACTTTTACTTGTGGCTGGGCAGCATGCCTTTGTGGCCTCTCCACAAATCCTGACTATTCATTGTATACAGAGGCCACAAATTTGCAATTGTACAAGGCCCAGTAAAAAAAAAAAAAAAAACAGGTTCCTGATTGTGGCCCTGTGGAAATGAACAGTCACAAATTAACACTATGAGAACATTAGGGCATGGTTACATAGAGCGATTGCTTCCCTGCTTGTGTTTTTTCATCAGGTGAAGAGAAGCGGATCAGCAGGGAGATGCTGATTAGAGTGGATCCACTTTTCTCAGCCTGAATAAAACCTGCAGGCAGAGAGCAGCAGAACAAACACTCCATACTCCAACACTGACCATACTTTTTATTAGTGCTAAAAATCTACCCGCATAAAAAAAACCCCAGAAAACCTCTAAAACCATGAAGCAAAGAAAGGTCTTCCAGTTGTAAAAGGGACATGCATCCAGCCAATTCTTTTGCAATGACTACCTCTAAGGGAAAAAAGAATAGTGGTGTGGCACACAACAGCAATGTGCCCCAGGAAGGAAGTTTGTTTTTGTAGAAGAGCAACAATTCCAGCTGGACACCCTTGTTCTCTGTTATACATAGGAGTATACCATTTTATACAGTGGTATATGTAGTTATTCCTAGGGTACTAACTGTTATTCAGGGACTAGAGAATCTTCTGAGCAAAATTATTTTTATTTACATAGTTACATAGTTACATAGTTACATAGGGTTGAAAAAAGACCAGTGTCCATCAAGTTCAACCCATCCAAGTAAACCCAGCACACCCAACCCACACCTACCAATCTATACACTCACATACATAAACTATAAATACAACCACTAGTACTAACTGTAGATATTAGTATCACAATAGCCTTGGATATTCTGATTGATCAAGAACTCATCCAGGCCCCTCTTAAAGGCATTAACAAAATCTACCATTACCACATCACTAGGAAGGGCATTCCATAACCTCACTGCCCTCACCGTGAAAAACCACCTACGCTGCTTCAAATGGAAGCTCCTTTCCTCTAATCTAAAGGGGTGACCTCTGGTGCGTTGATTGTTTTTATGGGAAAAAAGAACATCCCCCAACTGCCTATAATCCCCTCTAATGTACTTGTACAGAGTAATCATGTCCCCTCGCAAGCGCCTCTTTTCCAGAGAAAACAACCCCAACCTCGACAGTCTCACCTCATAGCTTAAATCTTCCATCCCCTTAACCAGTTTAGTTGCACGTCTTTGCACTTTCTCCAGCTCATTAATATCCTTCTTAAGGACTGGAGCCCAAAACTGCACTGCATACTCAAGGTCCTCAAGGTCCTCAAGGTCCCTTACCAGGGACCTATAAAGGGGCAAAATTATGTTCTCATCCCTTGAGTCAATGCCCTTTTTTATACAAGACAGCACTTTATTTGCTTTAGTAGCCACAGGATGACACTGCCTGGCATTAGACAACTTGTTATCAACAAAAACCCCTAGATCCTTCTCCATTAAGGAAACCCCCAACACACTACCATTCAGTAGATAGTTTGCGTTTATATTATTTCTACCAAAGTGCATAACTTTGCACTTATCAACATTGAACCTCATTTTCCAGTTTGCTGCCCAGTTATCTAATTTTGTCAAATCGCTCTGCAAAGCAGCAGCATCCTGCATGGAACTTATAGTTTTGCACAATTTAGTGTCATCAGCAAAAATAGAAACAGTACTGTCTATGCCCACCTCCAGGTCATTAATAAACAAGTTAAAAAGCAAAGGCCCAAGGACTGACCCCTGCGGTACTCCACTAACCACACTGGTCCAATTAGAAAATGTTCCATTTACAACCACTCTTTGTACTCTATCCTTCAGCCAGTTCTCTATCCAATTACAAATATGTTCTAGGCCAATATTCCTTAATTTGATCATTAACCTTCTGTGAGGTACTGTATCAAACGCTTTAGCAAAGTCCAAGTAGATGACATCAACTGCCATTCCAGCATCAAGGTTCCTGCTTACCTCCTCATAAAAGGCGACTAAATTAGTCTGGCAAGATCTGTTACGCATAAAACCATGCTGGCAAAAACTAATAGTATTGTGAACTGCAATGTATTCAAGTACCCTATCCCTTATTACCCCTTCCAAAAGTTTTCCTACTACTGATGTCAGACTAACAGGCCTATAGTTTTCAGGCTGAGAACGGGATCCCTTTTTAAATAACAGCACCACATTAGCAATCCGCCAGTCTCTTGGCACCATGCCAGACCTCAATGAATCCTGAAAAATTATGTGAAGAGGTTTGGCAATCACAGCGCTCAGCTCATATAATACCCTGGGATGAATCCCATCTGGCCCTGGACCTTTGTTTACCTTTACATGTTCAAGTCTCTTTTGAATTTCCTCCCGAGTGACCCATGCGCCAGTAGCTAAATTACTAGAACTGGGCATATTACAAGGGAAGCCTTCATTATCTGGCTCCTCAGATGTATAGACAGATGAAAAATAAGAGTTCAAAATTTCAGCTTTTTCCCCGTTCTCATCAACCAACTTACCCCCCCGTGATAATAAAGTTCCCACCCCTTCTTGCTTCATTTTTTTACTATTCACATAATTAAAAAATAATTTAGGATTCTTTTTACTCCTAGCAGCAATATCCCTTTCCATTTCTATTTTAGCTTGCTTGATAGCTTTTTTGCATGCTTTATTTGCTTCCTTGTACCTGATGAAAGTTTCTGCTGTCCCAGCTAACTTGAATGCCCTAAAAGCACGTTTTTTCTTACCAACCTCGACAATAACACTTTTATTCAGCCATAAAGGTTTTGCTTTGCGATGCCTCTCCTTGCTTACAAGGGGGATATACTGTTGTGTATACCTACAAAGCAATGTTTTAAAGATGTTCCATTTTCCTTCTGTGTCTAACCCCATGAAAAGCCTTTCCCAGTTGACACATTGCAGAGATGCCCTTATACTGGCAAAGTCTGCACGTCTAAAATCGAGCTTTTTAGTTACTCCCTTATAGCGCTGTCTCTGCAGCATTATCTCAAAGGAGACCATGTTGTGATCACTGTTCCCCAAATGCTCACCCACACAAATGTTAGAGATGAGTTCATTATTATTAGAAATCACCAGGTCCAAAATAGCGTCATTCCTAGTGGGTTCTTGAACCGCCTGAAATAAAAAGTTGTCATTTAGCATATTTACAAACCTACTAGCTTTTTCTGACTTAGCCACCCCATTACTCCAGTCAATGTCCGGATAATTAAAGTCCCCCATAACAACAACTTGACCCAGTTGTGAAGCCTCCTCCATTTGCAACAATAGCTGGGCCTCATCCCCCTCATCTATACGGGGTGGTTTATAGCATACACCAATGATCATTTTCTTTGTGACCTTCAGCCCTACTGAAATTTCTACCCAAAGAGATTCAACGTTTTCATTGGTAATGTCTTTATTACATGGCTTTAAGTCTGACTTTACGTAAAGACAAACCCCTCCACCCTTTTTAATCTCTCTGTCCCTCCTAAAAAGTGTATAACCATTTAAATTCGCAGCCCAGTCGCATTTATCATCCCACCAGGTCTCAGTGATACCTATTAAATCATAATTTTCAATACATGCAATAGCTTGCAGCTCCCCTAATTTACCCGACAAGCTACGCGCATTAGCCAGCATGCAGCGGAGATGATTACTTCTCCCTCTGATGTTTACATTAGCTAAGGGAGAATTAGAGCTAAGGCAATTATGAGACTGCTTTCCTTGTAACGGAAGCTCCTTATCTGATAAACTATATGCCCCCCTCACTCCTCCCCCACAACCCTTTGCTAGTCCCCCTACCCCGTCTACACTAATTTTCCCATGGAATTCTAGCTCACCCACCCCCCCCTTGTCTAGTTTAAACACTCCTCCAACCTCTTAACCATTCTCTCCCCTAGCACAGCAGACCCCCTTCCATTGAGGTGCAATCCGTCAGGGCTGTATAGATTGTACCCCAAGGAAAAGTCAGCCCAGTGCTCTAGGAACCCAAACCCTTCCTTCCTACACCAAGACTTTAGCCACGCATTTAGCTCCCTAAGCTCCCGCTGTCTCCCTAAACTTGCACGCGGCACCGGCAAAATTTCCGAAAAAATTACATTGGAGGACCTTTGCCTAATCTTAGAGCCTAGATCCCTGAACTCACTCTTTAAAGTCCCCCACCTACCGTTCATTTTGTCGTTATGTACCAAGACAGCCGGGTCATGCCCAGCCCCTCCCAATAATGTGTCAACCCGATCAACCACATGCCGAACCCTGGCACCAGGAAGACAGCAAACTGTCCGGTTGAAGCGATCCGCTCGACAGATTACCCTGTCCACTTTCCTAATGATCGAATCCCCTATAACCACCATCTGTTTAGGCCTAGCTCTGCTCTCCTCCCCACCACTACTAGTGAAACTGGTCTCCCGGCTGTTAGAGAGATCAGCCTCACCTAGAACCGCCAATCCAGAGTTCACACTCCCATCTTCTTCACACAATCTGGCAAATCTGTTGGGATGCGCAAACCCTGGAGCAGCCTCCCTTTTCCTTTTCCCCACACTAGATTTTCTAACTGTCACCCAGCTTACTGCCCTATCATCCTTTTGCTGCTCCCCTCCCCCCCTACTATCTGACCCCACTAGTTCTTGTTCAGTTAACAAGAGACCCCTCTCAAGATTGTTGATTGAACGCAGTGTTGCAACGTGTTCCTCTACGACTCTAACGCGAGCCTCTAAAGTGGCAATTCGCTCACATCCACAACAGAGGTATGCACTTTGGAACTGTTGTTCCACAACTGCATACATGTGGCAGGCTGTGCACTGTGTCAGACCTTCAATGTTGCTACAACTCATACTCCCAGTTACAAGAACAGTTAAACAAAAAAAGGTGTAAGGACTTGTAGTAAATACCTTGTTTTACCTTATTTTTAACTCCCTTAGTGTTTAACTCCTGAGTTTATAACTCCACTTACAGAGCCCCCCACTAACTCCTGAGTTTATAACTCCACTTACAGAGCCCCCCACTAACTCCTGAGTTTATAACTCCACTTACAGAGCCCCCACTTAAAGAGCAATCACTTACAGAGCACCTAACACCAGAGCAAGCTCCACTGGAGTGCCTGTGGTTCTATTTATGCAGTCTGTAAAGGTGAACTAATCAAACCCCACCCTCCTCAAGCTGAGGGTAATTACAAGGGAATGTAACCTGCTGTAAGCCTATGGATCCCACAAACTTTGTAAATTAGCTCCAAAAACAACAATTACTTATGAAAAAAATAAATAAAACCCAACAGTTAAAAAAAACACAATGGTTTTGATAAAGTTAGTAAAGAATACTTATCCCTTTTTAGTTGAAATGAAAGCAAGTTGATTCAACCAGCCACCAGCCTGTTAGTAAGCAGCTCACTGGACTGCCTGTGGTTCTATTTATGCAGTCTGTAAAGGTGAACTAATCAAACCCCACCCTCCTCAAGCTGAGGGTAATTACAAGGGAATGTAACCTGCTGTAAGCCTATGGATCCCACAAACTTTGTAAATTAGCTCCAAAAACAACAATTACTTATGAAAAAAATAAATAAAACCCAACAGTTAAAAAAACACAATGGTTTTGATAAAGTTAGTAAAGAATACTTATCCCTTTTTAGTTGAAATGAAAGCAAGTTGATTCAACCAGCCACCAGCCTGTTAGATTTTGATTTGGTACTAAAGGCCAAAGAGATATTCCCTGTCAAAACACTATTCACACTATAGCCACAAAATTTGGGGTAGGATTAATTGGGTAGAAATAAAGAAATGTTTCAAAGGTTTTGAGAATGCAGTTAGTTAGTAATACAGCTATTTAACATCTCACAACAGGAAGAAACACAGTGAGAGTCAGTAAACGATTAAGGTGGCCATGCACGTTGAAAACAAGCATATCTTCTCCCGATGTGCCCATTTTAGTTGGGCGATATTGGCCTAATTTGGATTAAAAAGGTGGGCATAGGCACTGTTGGACAGAGGACTGCATCAACGAGCTGATGTGGTCCCTGATCTGATGAAAAATCAAACCTGCTCAAATGAGATCTGGCCAATTTTAGGCCAGATATTGGTCAGGTAGGCCCTTCGGGGATGCCCATACACAGGCAGATAAGCTGCCGAAAAGGTCTAAAGGACTCGAATCAGCAGCTGAAATCTGCCCCTGTATGGCTACTTTAAAAAAAACCCTTTACCTGTAAAACAATTTAAAACAATATGTTTTGTGCACACCCAGCCAACAAAGGAGGATTCTTACCTAACCTTGGGCTGTATGAATAAAATTTAAGTGACAAAAGCAGTGCCAGATTTCTGCCAGAAAATGGTACAATATTGGCATTGATATGAAAGAAAGGAGATAGTGGAAAATTGCACTTTAATTATAGAGAAAATGCATTTGCTATAAGTAATAGATTTTACATGAAAAAGGAATGCAGCACATTTATTTATGCCAAATTGTGCACCTGCAACAGTTTTATAGTGCCCAGTAGAAAAGTCAGGTATACATGGATAAAGAAACTTTACTGCAGTCCAGCTGGAACCATTATAAGTGATAACTCCCCTTCTTCATAAGATTATAAAAGATCTCATGTTATTGTTTAGTGAAATAAGGTGTCATTTATAGTTTCCACTCTAACATTTATTTTTCTGTATATTTTAAGTAAACACATTTAAATACTTTATTTTGCAAATTTTAATACTTTATTTTGTCATAATCAAATTTGTTGAAGTTGCTCTGAAAAATAAATTTTGTGAAGAGATATTGAATGGATGCTGTCTAGTTGGTAAATTATTACAAAATATAGAATGGTTATTATTAAATAATTGAGTGCTCATTAAAAAATACATTTTGAAACAATTAGAATAAGTTGCATGACATTTTATACACCAATGCCCCTGTTTCAGTTTAGACATTAAAATCCATATAATGGCTGCTTTGCAGTGTACAAAATTTGAGCTATTCAGTATGTTACAGTGGTTATTGGCTAGTGTGTTCCCTTTATTCTATTTCAACATATTACATTTGCTCAATTTTTATTTATTTAAATCTACTCTTTCAAGTAATTGCCTGTAAATTAAGCAGTTTAACATAGCATTAAAACACTGTACATTTGTATACTGTCTAGCAAAAATTAGCACCATCTTATTAGCATACCTTCCTACATCCTTGGCTTGAATCTCAAAAGAACTGTTTTATAAACCTTCTGTCCTAGTTTCTTCACATATAATTGCCATGTGTTTTGATGCAGTTACAGCCAGCCGAAAATACGCGCCATACACTCCTACCTGTGCCTGCACCAGAATGAATGGAATACGCTCAGGTACAGGCACATGTAGCCGAAATCCTCATAAAAATTGTAGACTTTGCATTCTCTCACGTTTTTATGCGGATTTCAGCTACATGTGCCTGCACCCGAGCATATTCCATTCATTCGGGTGCAGGCACAGGTAGGAGCATATGGGGCGCATGGCGCGTTACTTCACCAAGCATTTTTCGGCTTGCCAAAAATATACACCATACATATGGTGTGGCATCAGCCTAAGGCTTCTTACACACAGGTGTTCTCACCTGTGTCAGAACACATAAAAGATCCAATGGAGGGAAATAGGAAAGAACACAGCCTAAGGCTGATGCCACACAGGCCTATTCTCGGCAAGCCAAAAAACACTTGCTGAGAATACGCCCTCTACTGTAAATTTAGCCTAACTTGTGCCTGCACCTGAATGAATGGAATACCCTTGAGTGCAGGCACATGTAGCTGATATCCGCTAAAAAACGTGAGACTTCATATTTTCGGCGGATATCGGCTACATGTGCCTGCACCCGAGCGTATTTCATTCATTCAGGTGAAGGCACAGGCAGGAGAGTATGGCGCTATTTTCACCAAGCATTTTTCGGCAGTTAAGTGTGGCATTAGCCTAAAACTCCTTATGAAATAAAGTAGGTTGGAAGATTTACTCAAAAGTTATGTCAACTGTTTAATAAAAATAGTCTTGATTCTTGAAAAAAGTCTTGATTCTACCAGACATACAATGTAATTATTAATGCTCAAGTTTGTGATTTTTCCCCTGTTTGAATTAAAACCACTGCACAAATCTCAACTTATATTTCTAGTTTTATTTATAAAATCAAGAAAACTGGAATATAAAATTGTAACAATGAAAACCTGGTGAGCTTCTATAATAATTACTGGGAATGTGTCAAGCTACTGTCAGCATTATATTTAGGGTTGCCATTAGAAACTTTGGGGCCCATATATTGTTTATATGGGCACCCCATAAACACAAGCGTGTGGTACCAAATATCTGGCCAAGCCCTTGTCTGTGCTACACAAATGATAAACTAGCAGGTAGGTAGGTTTTGCTAGGACAGATGGTTGAACTTGATGGATGTATTTTTGTATCCACAGCTACTATGATACAAATCATTTTAAAGAAACAGGCCCAGTTGGGGGTTGCAACTTGAGCACAGATGCATTGAACTTAGTTAAAGGGACAGTAACACCAAAAAATAAAAGTGTATAAAAGTAATTACTATATAATGTAATGCTGCCCTGTACTGGTGCAACGGTACATAAACTATAAACTATAGTTTATATAATAAAGCTTCTGTGTAACCACGGGGGCAGCCATTTACAGGAGAAAAGGCACAGGTTACTTAGCAGATAACAGATAAAACCCCATTATATTCTACAAAGCTTATCTGTTATCTGCTATGTGCCTGTGCCTTTTCTCCTTTTTCCCAGCTTCAATGGCTGCCCCCGTGTTGACATAGCAGCTCATTTATATAAACTATAGTAGCGTCTCTGTTGCAAACTTACCAGCTTTACCAGCGCAGGGCTACATTATATTTTAATTACTTTAAAACACTTTCATTTTTTGGTGTTACTGTTCCTTTAAACCTTAGTTAAGGCTCACTGGGGCCCCTGAAAAGTTACCTGCCCCATAATAAAACATTAATTTCAGAAATATATATTTTTATTTTTATGAAAAGGCACAACAAATTACCTGTCTGTATTTTTTATGGGAAATAGCTGATTTGAAAGAAAAATATGGTGGGTGTCATATCACATTGTGTCCTGAATATAGAGCTCTAACAAAACCAATTCATAAGCCTTAAAAAGATTTACAAAGAATCACTAATGTATACATTAAAGAGGTTATATGTTATTTCTGTATGAAAAAATAGGATCTAGCAGGAAATTTAAATGGAGACATAAAACACTACAGATTTTCAGTTGCTCTGCAACAGTAACTTTTAAAATACCAGTTTTGCTTTGTTTCAGCAGAATAGGCCTATAATCTGTGCAAAACTTTAAAAAAAGGAAAATGATAGCGGGATTTATCAAATATTTAACTAGGCAATCCTGAAGCATTACTACCCTGTTTTCCCGAAAATAGGACATCCTCCGAAAGTAAGGCACCCCCCCCCCCGATTTTTCACCCCCTCGGAAAATAAGGCACCCCCCGAAAATAAGACACCCACCCAAACGATGGAATAAATGTGTACTGTATTCTTCTTCATGGAAAAATAAGACATCCCCTGAAAATAAGTCCTAGTGCATATTTTGGAGCTTAAAAAAATATAAGACAGTGTCTTATTTTCGGGGAAACACGGTAGCAGTTAAAAACTTTCCTTTTCCTTAACAATTAGCAACTTGACACATATAAATGCTTATACACTTATACCTGTTTCTTTGTTCTGCTTATACCTGTATGGGAGGTAGTGCATGGGGAATAAGCACGCCCATCATCATCTTACACCTAGTTAGAGGACACTGCTTCTTTAGTATATGTAGGCAGAATACATATTTCCAAGTTCTTCCAGACATAAAAGTGTATATTTTTCCTATACTGATGCTATGCCAGCCATACAAACCTTTCTGTGCTTCTAGCTCTCAACCTAAAGGCAATAATTAACACTAAGGGGCACATTTACTAACTCACGAATCTGAATTGGAAAAATTCCGATTGGAAAACGAACATTTTGCGACTTTTTCGTATTTTTTGCGATTTTTTCGTCGCCTTTATGACTTTTCGGAAATTGTCGCGACTTTTTCATTACCAATACGATTTGCGCGAAAAAAAGGCGAGTTTTTCGTAGCCATTACGATTCGCTCGTATCTTGTCGTGACTTTTCCGTATTGAGCGCTCGTAAGCGGCGGGCGAAACTTTCAGACTTAGCATGATTTTGGAAGCCTCCCATAGGACTCAATGGCACCCTGCAGCTCCAACCTGGCCCAAGAAAAGTCACCATACTGAAGCTTGAATGAATCCGAATCTTTCGAACTTGGCACGAAAGCTGTGAAAAAGTCGCGACTTTTCGCGCAAGTAGTAACGCTACGAAAAAAATCGCAACATTTTGCGCAACATTCGGAATGGCTACGAAAAAGTTGCAACAATTTTCTGAAAAATCGCCAAATACCGATCATTACGAAAAAACGCAATCGGACGCATTCGGCCCGTTCGTGAGTAAGTAAATGTGCCCCTAAATCTATCACTTAAGATATCAGTTGAGTCACCACCTGATCAATGAATTCTTCTAAAGACAGGATACCTAAGGAAATATCAGCACCTCCTTATTGATGGAAACACGATTACACGTGGCTGACCTTGTGCCGCACTCATTCTAAATTCACTGTTAAGTAACATATCAGAGTTCTGCAAGATAGATTAATGACAGAAAATGTCTTAGTGGTTGCTATGGGTTGCTGCACTTGTGCACCTTGGCAGTTACCTGCATAATAAAGTAGTTCTAGGGGAAACCGTAATATGATAAAATCATAACCATCTGCTTGCAATGTCTTACGCTAAAGAATACATCAAATGTTTCTATATAATATTTTTGTATCCCAGCCATTAATTTTAATTTTGTTATTAACATGATTGCAAACACAGCTAGGTTCATTTTATCCTATATGTGTATATATGATATTAATATGTTCATATATAGGACATTCTAAAAACATCTATGCACACACAGGAGCCCTCAAGAACAAAATGAAAAATAAACTCACTTTAGCAGCAGCAGCTCAGAGAAACGGATATTTAATATTGAATTTTCTTTTTTTTAAATGTGGAAAGTTTTAGACACAATCCGGCCAGTGTTTAAGTCATTAAAACATCTTTAAACATTTTCTGGTTTTCGTTTTCTTAGCTGCAACCCTTTCCTGGAATTTATTTTATTTTTCTTAAGTCAGTCAAAAATGCATTTGTAACCGTTTATATATGTATATGCTTTATATATATATGTATATCTAGATACATTTTTTTTTCAAGTGGCAAAGAGACAGACTTCTGAACAATTGAGGCCGATTTGCAACAAAATGTGTGCACCGTTGTGGTAATTTTGATGGATTGGATATAATTGCGGTAGATGCTCAAATGCATTTAGGCTAATGCCACACCATGAGTATGGCGTTTACTTTCGGCAAGCTGACAAACACAGAAAATACGCGCCATACGCTCCAGTGCCTTCACCAAATCAATGGAATACGCCAAAATCTGCATAAAACCGCAAGAGAATGCAAAATCTTGTGTTTTTATGCGGATTTCGGCTACATGTGCCTGCACCCGAGTGTAATCAATTCAATTTCTTTTCTTTTATTAGCGGATTATCTGTTGCCAGATTGTCTTAACATCTGAGTTAGGAAAATGCAAAACCAAAAATAAAATATTCAACAGTAAACAAAACATTCACTAAATAAAAGTGGTGGTCCAGGTGCACCAGCCCCAGACCCTCAGGGTGGGGGCGAATAAAGCAGAAAATAACAATTACTATAAGCATATAGGGGTTAGTGGGAGTCGAGGGCAAGACCAACCAAGCAACCAAAAAAGAATGATTGTCTAATATTTGAATAAAAAGAATTGCATTTTATATTTTATTACTGAACTATTTTCAAATGATTGTAGTGTCAGATTGCGATCACACATTTCTGGTGTTGTTTTGTAGTTGTATTGTCATCAAACTGTAAACTTTTCATGAGTATCAATGTAACCTTTCAAATAGGAATATCCTGAGATCAGGGTTGGACTAAGCTGTCCACAAAGGATCACCCAGTTGGCCTAAGCCCCTGCTGGTACTAGCCAGGGGCATTTCCCACTAGACCATTCATATTTTAAGCCTTGGCCTATATAAAGAACCTATATAGCACTGGCTACATCTAATTGTGGGTGAACAGCAAGCAAATTATTAGTAGTGGAGAAGCTTTAAAGAGAACATCTTGGCAAAAACAAAAAACAAGAGAAAATGATTAATCACTACTTTTATTTTGGGGAATTAGATTTGAAGTGCTTTTTATCCCTACTAACAATATGTACCTTTATAAACTGCTACTGTTACATTAATAATATAAAGCACTAGATAAAGACACGGATCTGTGTAGTTTTTCAATGCTCTGCTGGATTTCTGAGCCTATAAAGTCAAGCTTTGTTTTGAGATATTGCTTGTAGAATGAATGAGATTGGGATCAGTCTTCACACACTGTTTACACAATGCATATTTTCCTTTGGTTTGTTGGTGCTGTCACTCTCTCACCTCTCTCTTGGAGTCATATTACCTCTTTTTCTCTCTCTCTTTCTGTTTATCGCTTTCTCCCCATCGTGCCAGTGAAAGAACCCACCTGTGTCTGAGGGGCCTGCTTGACATTCCTGGGAAAGTTTATCCTCTATTAATGGCACTAAATTATTTCTTCATCTGCTGAAGTACTTATGTAAACTGATCCTAGTCTGTCCTGTCTTGAAAGAGGTAGATCATTCCTAAAAAACTGTTTATATGAACATATTTAGATATACTAAGCCTGACATGGAACATTATCTTTATCTTGAAAATATTTTTAAAAAAGACATTTAAATTTAACATTTCAGTTTGAAATCTGTGAGACAAATTTTAGATATTCTTATAATAACAAATTTTATAAGTATGCTCCTACCCCAATTTGTTTAGACAAATGTAATTTACCAACATGCAATGCTAAGAAACATTTAGTAGGTGACATTCAAAAACTTGGCATATATTTGGGCTTAAAGGGAAATTTGCTATACTTTATCTTGGTGTTAGAACAAATGCCTAGTTCCCCAAAGCTTTGTCTGCCTATTTGCATGTAATCATATTTTGTGAACTGCCATATTCCTTTACTCAGTGCTTAATTTGAGATAAAAGGGTCCATAGCTGTATTATGATTAGTGCAAATGGTGCAACAATTGGAAATTATTTTGCTTAAGGTGCCCATGGATGTTAAAGGAGACCTAAAACCTAAAAAATGAATGAGGCTAAAAATGCCATATCTTATATACTGAACTTATTCCACCAGTCTAAAGTTTCAGCATCTCAATAGATGCAATGATCCAGGACTTTGTCACAGGGGTAACCATCTTGAAAACCATCTTTGTCACAGGGGTAACCATGCTTAGTATGCTCTGAGCAGCTGTTGAGAAGCTAGGCTTAGGGATTGCTGATGCTGATGTTACAGGGATGGCTATTAAATTCTGATGATAATTGCACTAGTTTCTGAGCTGTAATGTAATAATTATCCATCTAAATACTAATCAGCCATATATGGTGACATTTATATTCTATATATACAGTAGGTTGCCCAATATGCCCACCTAAGGTTGGTGATATTGGGCTAATTCAATAGTTTGGACCTAGGGCCAAATGATTGAATTACAAGAATGGGTATAAGAGCCGTTGGCGAAAGGGCTGCATCAATGAACCAAAGCGGGCTTCAATCTGATGGGAAAATCAAGCCTGCCTGATTGATATCTGTCCAATTTTCAGCCAGATATACAAGGGTGAATGGTATATATAAGTTGGTGAATTGATTTGAAGGACTCGAATTACCAGGTGAAATCTGCCCGTGTATGGCCACCTATGGAATCAGTGATAGAAAAGCTTAAATCCAAAGTTTCTTGTAGAGCCAGATGCAGATGAAAAAATGTATCTCACTGTTCATTATATTAAAACTCTATTGACTTCTATGGGAAAAACTGGAACTGAATTTTTTTGTAATAAACCATTGATTTGAATCTGGCCCATGGTGTGACTTTTGAGACACTGATTGCTGATATTGAAAACTGCTTTATCCTTGCTAGAAATCATATTTTCTGTAAATTTTTACACAACCTTTAATACTATGGGCCTATATTTTTGATATTTATGTTGTTGGTCCCTTTTTCTCCATGTACTTCCTTTCCTCAATCTATGATGCTATAATGACAGGTAATAAGGGTGTATATGATATATTTGGTGGCAAGAACTTCAGGGGATTCCAACAGCCAATCATTCCCAGCAGGCACAGATTTGTAGTGAGGCACAAAGGCTTAGGGGCGGCATGCCGCCGAGCCTCACTGGAATTTTGCCCGCATACAAAGCAATGGGGACCAGATGAGAAACTTTAGCGTGTCCTCTCCCCACTGCTCCGTATGAGTTAGGCACATGCCGATTGGGGGGGTGGAGTGGTCTGTTCGAGGTGGGCGGGCGGATCAAAGGGGACGGCCTCGGGGCGCCCTATTCAGAAATTTGGCCCTGATTCCCAGTCTGCTCATCTTAATGGCATACACACAGCAATTAGAGGCATTATGGTTGAATGTGATGGACGTATGTCTTTTTTCAACCTAACTTACTATGTTACTATGTTACATTACCATGAATATGCAGAGCAGGCTAGCTTGTTCTGAAGGGGTAGGTAGGTTTGGGATGTCATGACTAACTGTATTTTAAGAAAGTATTATAAAATACAATAGGAGCAGGATATAAAGGGAGATATAATTGGGAGAAAATTTGCAGTTGGAGGATGTGCCATAATCACATCCTTTAGGCGCACCAGAATGACCAGATTACTCCTTTAAACAAAGACCTCTATATAATTAGAACTGCAGGGATGCATCCTCAGTCATTACTGCCCTGCTGTTTTGAATGCACAACACCCACAATATATTTTATGAATGCTCATTCAAACACGTGGACATAGGTATTCTGCATAGACTGCCCTATTTATAGCAATACACGTAAGTATTTAGAGCCTACAGCCTATTTACTTTGCTAAGACGATATGCCTTTCACCGGCTGCAGTGTAACAGTGCCCCCAGTGGACATAGTGTATAGCAGGTGTTAGAATGTTTATATGCCCTACACAGAATTTGAACAAAACAACACAGTGCCACAGTACAGTATTTAAAATTATACTTCTGAAATTCTGAATTTCGGTTGAAGTTTGGTTTCTTTAACCCTACATTTTTTCCTTTTTCCTTGACATTTATTAACTTAGCATGGTGCGCAATACAGACGCATATATTTTTGTTATTTTTAAAATTAAACTATTAATATGAAACACGTCTAACAATAGATTTAATGCCTGCAAGTAAATGATAACAAAAACAATCTTTAGAGGGGCTTTGGTACACATATTCGTAAATTTCTGGGGTCAAAGCAAGTGTATAATTAGGAGCAAATTGGTATTTCATATTATGACTTTTCCTTTTTATAGATACACTAGACTGGGCTTGTTTCTGCTAGACTATTTATTTAAACAACAGCCTTATCCAGTTTGTTTAAGCAAGGATGCCCAGGTCAGGGGTAGGCTGACATTTTTATAATTGTAATTGCTGTGTGTTGCACTTCTGACAATTATAAATCTTTTCTCCGCTGTCTCACAATACAAATGCAGAGATGTGTCCTGGGTAATCCTATAAACACAGTCAAATGATAATATCATTTTTAATTATGGAGAAATGAGGATGGGGGGTATGATGCAAATGAGATTGTGGTGGGAGGTGAAGAGACAGTCCCGATAGGCTGCCTCTCCTGTGGCCTCCATTTTCCAGAGGAGAGCTGTGAGGGAGTCATTTTAGTAGCTGTGGAAATTATTTGCCACATGAGAGTCTAAGCAATGGCAGGGTCACCGTCCCCTTGTGACACACCCTGTCATTTTAGATTAAGATATGCAAAACCGAGCCGTCTGCTAATTTTCTCTCAGCTCTGCTGCAGTCCTTCTATCGGCTGTAATAAGAGGAAACCTTAATTGGAGTCAACTGCTTGATTATGATAATTGCTGCTGTCTGAGATGGGGGGTGGGAGAAGAAGGGAGATGCTAGGGCCAGGCTGATCAATATAGTGCTTCTTTGTGTGAGCCTGCCAGCACCGGGCAGATGGACTAGGCCAAAAATAACCTTCCTTAACCTTACATTGACCTGGTTGAAATTGGTGACCACTTGTTGACCTCTGAATTCCAGATGGAAAGTTTAAAATCTCAGCTTTACTTAGCAACATTCCCTATATGCACAATCAAGGAAAGCAATCGCATGTTTGACACCTTGTCAGATAAGCAGCAGCCTTTTAGCTTGTGATTTAAGGTGTGTGGTGATGATGATGAAGAGTTTGTTAGTTAATGTAAGTTAGGGAAAGTAACCCTTACAATATCCCTCAGATATATTGTTAATGTTTTTTTAAAGATGTTAATGGTTAATAGGTTTGTACACATAGGGGATTTTTTAGCTGGTTATTGCAGTACAAATAAACCAACAGCTATTATTGTGGATTTGAAATGTTAAAATATACTTATCAGACTATTTGTATAAGGAGGGAGTTTTGCATATGTCAATAACATTAGCAGTAGAGATGTAGCGAACTGTTCGCTGGCGAACTAATTCGCGCGAACATCGGGTGTTTGCAAGTTCGCGAACTTTTCGCGTATGTTCGCAATTTGGGTTCGCGTGGCGTTTTTCCGCTGCGTTTTTTCTCGGCCTAAAAACGCCGCACAAGCGACACATGGCGTTTTTCAGCAAATCCCGTTTCCATGGTGCTAATAGTGCGAAATAGCAAAAAACGCCATGTATTTCCGCTAAGTCTGCCAGCTGCGTATACATAGGAATAGCTTGCGTTTTTACGCAACGCTGTGTCAACAAAGTATTTTTCAGAGAAATTTTTGCCCTTGATCCCCCTCCTGTATGCCGCTGTACAGGTCGTGGCACCCTTTAAACAATTTTAAAATCAGTTTTCTGGCCAGAAATAGCTTTTCTAGGTTTTAAAGTTCGCCTTCCCATTGAAGTCTATGGGGTTCGCAAAGTTCGCGAACTTTTTTTTTGAGGTTCGCTACATTTCTAATTAGCAGGCCTGATATAGTTCTACGAGCCTGTAGTCTACAAGGATCCAGAAACTGAAGCAGACACAGGTATATTTGAAAGCAAAAACTTTCAGGCAGGTTAACGGGCCCCTGATAAACCTGACTATAGTGTGGGTGAATGCAATCTTTGGGACTATGGGGACCTTAGATTTTAGGGTGAAGACATATGGAGCTACTAGTAGCAGCTACTTGTTGTAGCTACAGAAATAGACAATGCTGATCATTTACTGATAATTGTCTCTACATGTGTTTTAGCAGAGGCAATTCTCAGTATTGTCTATGGCAGGGTATTTTATGGCGTTTAGTAGCTGTGACAAGTAGCTGCTATTAAGTACCTCCGTGTGTCTTCACCCTTAAACCTCACAGGTCCAGGGATTGATATGAATTATGTATAATCTCTATAAAATAGGCACAGATTTTGTTGGTGTAAAGAACAATAATAAAATGCAGGTATGGGACCTGTTATCCAGAATTCTCTGGACTCATGATTGGTATCAAATACAAGGAGTACAAGAGTTCTGGATCACAGGTTTCCAGATAACAGAGCCTATATCTATATATATAATAACAGATAAAAATAAATAAATAATGAATGAGTAGCCTCCCGTGTCAGAGGTACTGCTACCTACTTACACATAAAAAGTTGTAGTAGATACCCAGAGGTCTCAAAACATGTAACCTGTCCCAAATAAAGGAAACTACAGTTTAAAAAGCACAGCAGGGTTTTGTCCAATTATTTGATTATTGCATCTTTTGTGCAGTGTTACATACATATCTGGACCATTATAAATAAACAAAATAATTTAATTGCTGCTACCAAGGATGTTAATTCTATATATGTTTATTTTTTTCTTTGCTTTTTTTTCAAACGACTAGATGGTACTAGTCACAGATAGCTCTATCTCTATTTTTCTATTTGATCCGTGTGATGTTGGAACTCCAGGACCACAGCACAGACAGTTGTGTTTTTATTAAAATGAAAACAATGGAAGGAATTTTTCTTACTGCATAAAAAAATGTAATAACATATTTCTTTATAAATGTACTAGTCTTATCTATACTTAAATCAAATCTGTATATTAGGTAACCTAAGGATATCTATTTCTGCGTAATGTTGTATCTCTAAAATAGCCTGGGAACTTGGCTAATGAAATAAACTATTCCCATTGATTTTAGCTGGACAGTGACAATTTTAATTTAACCTTTCCTTTAAATATACTGCAGTTTTTTTCACATAATTATAAAATGAAAATAGCACTACACAATAGCGGCAATACAGGGCTCACTGAAAATTTTGTTTTTCATTTTTTTGGCATGTAAATATTGTTCTGGTACCATACAATCTCACAGTGATCAACACTAATACACATAAACAACAGAAAAACATGCACCCCGACAACCACAGACAAACCTGCTTTTACTGTCTTTGACTGACAGATGAGAAAGGATATCTCTCTACGCCCATCACCATCCTAATATTTTTACTGCAAACACTTCGTGTTTCAAGGCTGGAGCAGCAGACACTTACCCTCCTCTCTCCAGTGAGTGTCATACCATCTTTATAAAACGAGAGTAATTAATAGCTACCATCAGTGAAAGAGCAATCAAGCTGCCCAACCGAGGGAGAGCCTACGGCTAAATTAGAATCATCAGTTCATCATTTTAATTATATCCCCTCTCTTTAACTTTCCTCCCTGGCTGCTCTTCATTTGCCTGCACCAAGAGGTTTATTTACGATGCTGATATTGCCCTCGTTAGAAACTCTGCTGAGGGTTTTGTCTTTCCCCTTATTGTGATGAAATTTGTAAGGCAGCAATTGCTTAATACAATGAAAGATATGGGGTGAAAAGACTCATCATTAAATTAACAGATTTTAGATTTCTGTCATCATATAAAGCATCTTTATTATGTACTTATTTAAGTGGGAGAAAAAGTTTGAAACTTAATGAAGAGACTGTCAAGAATAATATACTGTAGGTAAAAGGGAGCCATATTTTCAAATAATTTTCTTTTAATTACATTAATCTCCAATACAATTAAGTCATCATAAAGGTTTCTTAAAATGCCAAATATAGCCAAATAACCTAAAACTGACTCAGAATGTTTTGTGGTAACTGGTAAATCCTGGCTTTGCTTAACTATTTCTCTATCTTGCACAAAATACTTTGGTATAAAGACTTCAGCATGGTATTATATATATGTAATTAGTAATTAGTAGTGAAATTGTCTAGAATATTATTTCCGTCACCACTTGTTGGTGACTTATTTTATTTATCAATTACTGTTGAGCCTTTTTTATGTAAAGTCTATGAAAAGTTGTAGCATAGGGCTAAAATGCCTTAACCTCAATGTAATTTGCCTTTCCATTGACTCTAATGCTTTTTTAGAGAATTTTCGCAGCTTTGCACATTCTTTCATGAATTTGCAAATTTGAAATGAAATGCCAAAAATTAACTCAAAAGATTACAGATGCACATGTTAGACACAGTTACAGTGTGTATGCCAGGCCCGGACTGGCAATAGGGTTGCCACCTGTCTGGTTTTGACCCAGACAGCCCACTTTTTGGAAGGGCTGTCCGGGTCAAAACCTCCTGCCAGGTTTTCCAAATTAGGAAAACTGGGCTGGACTCACTGAAACTGATGCACCAATCGGGCAATCGCCGATTTCTGTGTCATAGCCCTGCCCAGCAATGTCACAGCCCTACCTCTTCCCCTCTTCTGTGACATCACAGCCCTGGTGTAGGCCCAACCTTTCAGTAATCCCCTTGTTCGACCAAATACTGATTACTGCTTCTATACGCGTGGCCTAATACTCCAGAGATCCACTATTGACTAGGATTTAGACTAATTGTTTATTGAACATCACATCAATTGTCACCATTCCATGTGTGTAAACTTATTAGGACTATGGCACACATTGCTTCAGTAAGGCTAAAAACACTGGTGACAAAAATGCCTGTAACTACTTACCATATAGATCTTTTGGAAACACACTGTCTAAAGGACATAAAATGCAGTGGGGCATAAAAGGTAGATGTTCACTCAAAATGCCCCATGCACGATTAGCCTTAGTGTTTCCATTTTTTTTTGGATATTAACCAACAAAACATTCTTAAACAAGTTCAACTTTCCTACTTAATATCTTACAAACTGCTTATGAGTCTACTTATATTTGCTTTTAACTAATGAAGGATATGGTCAAATGCATTTTTTGCTAAAAGTTATAGATACATGGAACACGTGATAGTGCTCATCTGAGTTTTGCTATCGATAAGCTGGAAAGTAGGTTTATATAACTTAGTGCTGCTATTGAAGAAAGAGCATAAATAGCTTCCTGTATCAAATGTAATATGCAGACAGAAGATGGGAATATTACCTCATGGATCAGGTTATGCATAGATCAGGAGAAACAGTAATAGTGTTTGTTGTGTATAACAGGTTGAGTGTATGAACTGCATTTTATGCAGAAGAATGTTATGCAGTCCTTAAGACTAGACTTCTGAATGGTCTAATTTGCCATGCATCAACATCAATCCAAATTCAGTGGTTGACAGGTTTTCTTCAATATCCTAGACTCACTAAGTGATGATAATGGGTACACCTAAATGATATGTCTAGAAACGAAACGAAGTAGTGTTGGGGATATCCTTCAGGAATAAACTTATGTATATAAAAATGTGAATACATATATATATGTGTGTGGGGTGTGTTTGTGCTTCTCCTGCTGTTTAAAGGAAGTGAGGAAAATACTAGTGTAAATGGTATTCCCAGCTCAAGTGGGAAAGTGGTTTAACAAAGGCAAGAGCAGAGAAAACAATAAGAAACGAAAATGCTGCCCTTTTTTCTCCCTGCTGAATGTATGCTGGTGTAGAGCTTAGGGGATTAATCTCTTAAAAATAAGTGCCATGCAAGCAGACAGCCCGTGATTAAGGTTTTAACTGATCAGTCTGCATCTGACAGCGAACCAGCTATTATCTTAAAGGAATCAAACCAGCATTCAAAGCCTCCGCTCAGCCCGAACATGAAAGGAAATGTCATCAGCTGGCAGTTGGGAAAAGCCGCAGGGGGAGCAAAAAGAATAAGGGAGAGAAAAAGGGGGAACAAGAAATGAGAAAGTGAGACAAAAACAGGAGAAAAAAAAATTATGACAGCAGAGGAAAGCCTGGATAAGAACAAGCAGAAAGCCCTAAGAAAAATAACTGGGCAAAGAAGGAGGCAACTGAAGACAGACTATGGGTGACATGAGAAACCTTAATACTATGTGTGTAGGCAACACTGGTGTAAGTTGTTTTTCATGTTTTACTAAAGAGTTCCATTTTGTAAAGAGTGTTATATTTTTATTAAATGTTTAAAATGTAATTTTAAATTATTTTAATAAACATTACCTAGGAATGATCAACCTCTTAGGATATGCTTTCTTGTAGTAGAAGACTACATTACAGGTATTGTCCAGGTCTAAAAGTGTTAGAATTAGTCTACTTCAACATGTCCTTGAAAAGGCAAGGTTAAATGTAATTTGTTATCCACTGGCACCCACTGGATGTGCACATCATCCTCAATTGCAAGGGCTCTCTTATTTGAGTGTGAGAGCACAAAAGTTCATAGAGTAATCTATCTATCTATCGATCTATCTATCTATCTATCTATTTATCTATATATCATCTATCTATCTATCTATCTATCTATCTATCTATCTATCTATCTATCTCTAACACTAGCCGTCTGTATCTGCATATTTCTGTTTTTTTGTTATAAGTTACACTTCTTAAATGAATTAAATATAATTAATGTTTTATTGGCTTTATGTGGCAATATACAAGATAGAAATATAACTTTTTGTTTTTACAAGGTTAATATAGTGTCTCTTTAAGGAAAAGAAAATGGAGAAATAAATATTCTCAGTAACTCACTAAGTAGAAAAACACTTATTTGCTCTCTTTATTGTCCATTTGTGAATGAAAGATAAATTCCCCAGGAGTTTTTAGATTCAGGGAATCTCTAATAAAAAGAGAGGAAATGAATCCGAAGTAAATTACAAAGATGTCCAGATAATAAAAGTGCATTGTTGAAATATAGTACAATAGTATTTAGTAATCCTGAAAAGTAAATGAGCTTTGACTTCTCAGGCTATTTATGCAAAGAAAGTGTGGTTTGAATAAATAATAAGTCAACTTTCCAATGTAAATTACAGTTCGAAATAAACAATTTTCAGGATGTCATGATTGTTAACATTAAGAATAGGGCCCAGTGCTTGCCATGGCATTATATTAAATAATTATGCCAATTGTTTTAGTAATTCAGTTCATGCTGAGGGAGTCATGCCTTTGGTGTGTGTTCCCTTTGGGATTTGGGTAGGGGGTAATATAAAGAATAGCTTCTCCCCACCCCCACAGGATCACTGACATTACTTGCTACAACTAAGTTTATTATTAACAATTCCCCTTAGGTCCATTTCCATCAAGGATGTGTCCAACTTAATCCCATATATGGTATAAGTGGCTTGTATATTTTTATATACCAAATGCATAAGTTTATATTTATCAACATTGAAACTCATCTGCCACTAGTAATGGTTAGTAATGAGAGACTAGAGGACAATGCAAATTCACTGCTATAGTGCAATTTTATTGCAACCCACACATTACAGGCCCTTTTCAAGTGTGTAATGAATAGTGCATGAACAAAGCTTTAAGTAACCACCCAGGGGTGGATCTCCCCTCCTCCACCCACCAATTAGATTAACAAGTAAGAAGCATGATTAGACCATATGTAGAAAAGTCCATTATTGCTAGTCCATTTTTTCACAAAGTCCATAGGTGAACCTAGAAAATGAATGAAATCATATTTATCAATATCTAATCATAATTGATCATTGGAACTTCTCCAAATGCAGTGAATCTGCATTTATCCTCTAGTATCTCATTACTAACCATTACTAACCAATCCAGTTGGATTATGTGGTGTAGGAGCACCAGTGAGGCCATTTGTAGGAAACTATCTGTTTCCAGTGTATAACTCTTGTATAAAGACATCATTTGCCTGACTACCAGTTTGTCCACATCTCCCTGCAAGTATGCAACATCTTAGATTAAATTAAATGGCCTGCATAGTTTTGTGTCATCAGCAACCAAATATAAATTGCTTACAGTTCCTTCTTTCAAATCATTACTGAACAAATGAAATAAAAAGTGGTCCCAATACAGGACCTTGCAGCAACCCACTAAGAACCCTTCTCCAAATAGAGGATGGTCCATTATTAACCACCCTCTGTACAAAATCCTTAAGAAAGTTTTCTACCGATGTACAAACATCATTACTAATACCAACAAACCATAGCTTAAAAGCAGAACCAGGCCAAGTAGTATTTGTTGTCCAAAGCAATACTACTTGACCCAGAACCCAAACAGCCCATCCCTCCTCTTGCACTTGCAAATCCCCTTCCCCCTACTCACAAATTCCTTGACCTTCCCCCCCACTTTTACTAATTCCTATAACAGTAATACTCCATTCCTTTAAAATTACATCTACAGCAGCTCTCAAAATTTGATATTATTAGATCATTTTTTCTTTGCCGGTGACGCTGCTTAGTTGGGGCTGTTGTTGATAAGCTGGGGAGTTGTTAAAAATCAAGAGTGAGGTCACACTGCCGTCATAGCTGATGCTACAGGGCTGATTAATATTTAATTTTGGTGCAAAATGCAGTGGTTGCAGCTCTGTAATCTGAATCTGAATAAATGACTAACGAGACTTGTATTTCATATTGTATTTACATTGTATATTATGAGTTGTATCCTGTGCTCAAAAAATTGGCAGCAGCTGTGGTGTCCTTGGGCTGGTACAGAAGCCTAAATCATACAGCGCAACATGTCTAATGGCTAATTGTTTGTTCAGCTTAAACTTTAACTTTTAAAGTCTTAGCTAGGTGTGTTTGGGGGCTAGGGTGATTCATAATGCAAATAACCTTTCACTGTCATTGCTGACAGTGAAAGGTTGTCTGCATTATTAAGGACATCCTAATTTTAATTTTCTGTTAATATCAGTACCATAACCCCCCATTTGGAAGAATAAGTGAACAAAGCTCTTTCATTGAAAACAAAAGGTATTGTTTTAAAACCTGTAATTATGCACTATATCATGAACATTGCCTTTCAATATATAAAAATCAGTGCATGCTTATACAATACTTTAATGCTCACATACCCATTAACTAAGCTCTCTTTTGTAGATTCAAACAGAGGTAACTGAGCAGGGCCCCAGAGAACAGCAACCCTAGATAGGGAGAGTAATGAAGTTTCATTGTGTACTGGATATTTATCTTTCTGACTGCAGGAGTAATAGTTACTGTTAGCTAAATTGGGACTTAGTTATTAACCCACATCTCCTCATCACCCTACGACAGTTAAAGGTTTGTGAAGTGTGAACTGATTTCTGTGCTCATTGTATATTGGGATGATAATATACTTGAATACAATCACTTTTACTTGCAACAAAAGAGATTTACTTAGCCTGTAAGCTCTATGGGACAGGGACCTCCTTCCAACTGTGCCTCATACCACATGGCACTTAATCCCTGTGTATTTACACTTATTTATTGTATTTACTTATCCACCCTGTGTTGTACATTGTGAGATTGTGCAGCACTGCATATCGTTGTAAAATTTTATAAACAAATTGATACTTACGTACACTTACCTAATTATTTTATATGTGTACATTAGTAAGGAGTATTATATTGCCCACTATGAGACATGGACCTTCTTTTTTTCATATGGCACAGACCAATAAATGCTTCCTGCTGACAGGATACTTTGCATCTTTTTTTTATTGTATATGCAATTTATAAATCAATTTTTGTACATTATTATTGAATACTTTATATACTGTTTATATAACACTATTACATTTTACAGGTTTTTATTCACTACATGTTAGCATTTCTATAGGCAGGAGGTTAGGAAGTAAGTTGTGTATTTCTCCTGGAATCCCTTTTGGATGTTTGTCACTTACCTTTCTCTAATTTTTTGATTCCCAATTTGCTTTGATTTCTTCTGGTAGAGACCCCCCTACTCCTTTCCCTTGGTACCTCTGCTTGCTAACACCAATTGTTCTTTTTCTTCACTATATACGTTCAGATTCAAATGACTAAGTAGTGCAACAGGAAAGGGGAGAGACAGATGCTGTGGAGTATCTACAGAGGTAGGAGACCCAGCAACTACCAGGAGTCCAGTCTGCTTCCTCTATACAGGAAGAGGACTTATAGTAGATTCATTTAAAAAAAAAATCTTAAAAATTAAGAACCAATCTACACATTGCTGACAATGTCTGCAAATCAAGTACATAAGTTACCCAATTCCATAATAATGATCATGGCAGATTATAACCCACAAGATAAATCAGAAGGAAGGGTATGCTCCCTGGTATACTATGTTTAAAACTATACCATAGTATAGGGCAATTGTGTTTGCAATTGTGTTTGATTGGTTGTTATACCACTGCTGTCTTGTTGTACCACTGCTGTCTAAGTGCAATTTTTACTTTAAATCAAACTATTTTTAACATACTGTAACAGGGAGCATGCCCTTCCTTCTGAATTATTTTGTAGATTCTGCTGGGTTTGACAAACCTTTGAAGTGGCAGCACCTACTGGCTTAGAGTAGCTGATTTTGGGACTTGGATATATATTCTATCGGATATTGTTCCACTGTA